>NC_056727.1:1163830828-1163833328 GCF_019279795.1 Protopterus annectens
TGTGAATAGCACATTATTTTTTCCACCAGTCAACAACCTCTGTCCTGTGTGCAACAGCAAAAAGGCAGAATTGTAATAAATATTCTAGCAAAGTCTCAACAACTATTTATAAAGAGGGATAATATATATCTAAATTCTGCTCAGATTGTACTTCTTCCATTGAACACTCATATCCTTGTACTCTACGTTCTGCCCTCCCACATTGTTTACATTTATATAATTAAACATGATTATCTGTAGAGTTTCCTTCAAGTTTTGCTGTTGTTTTTGACTCATTTCAGATGTGTACTATTTCTTGTATGCTTGTTTTCTATACGCATAATCTTCTCTTTTTAGTTTTGACCTTAAACTACTTTGCCTAACACAATCAAACAACAAAGAAATGCAATACCCTTCCTTTTTCCTACATCTTCTGTATCACTTTTGGCCTTTGTGATATGTTAGTGATGCGGCATTTTTGTCATGCCACCTATTTTACCTATAACCCCTTTTCCCCATTTTTTGCACATGGGGTCAGGGTGTCATTTCAACAGTGACAATCACCTACAGCCAATATTTACACTGTCGAGTGGTGAGCCATGCTACGGTAATTCTTCCACACCACACACTCACATGCATACTCACACCTATGGCCAGAGTGTCTAATGCACCTACTGCATGTCTTTGAAATGTGGGCAGAAACCGTAGCACCTGGAGAAACCCATTTGAACATAAGGAGTACATGCAGATTCCACACATAATTCACCTCGCCAAGAGTCAAACAAAGGAACCTCTTACTGTGATAAAAATATTGATGTAGATATGTAGACATGCAATGTGTGTGTGTGTGTGTGTGTGTGTGTGTGTGTGTGTGTGTGTGTGTGTGTGTGTGTGTGTGTGTGTATTTATATATATGTATGCATATATATATATATATATATATATATATATATATATAATCTATGTATGTGTGTGTACGTGTGTGTGTGTGTGTGTGTGTGTGTGTGTGTGTGTGTGTGCATATATATATAATGTGTGTGTGTGTGTGTGTGTGTGTGTGTGTGTGTGTGTGTGTGTGTGTGTGTGTGTGTGTGTGTGTGTGTGTGTGTGTGTGTGTGTGTGTGTGTGTGTGTGTGTGTGTGTGTGTATT
The DNA here is from genome assembly GCF_019279795.1 of Protopterus annectens. Lineage (NCBI taxonomy): Eukaryota > Metazoa > Chordata > Ceratodontiformes > Protopteridae > Protopterus > Protopterus annectens. The sequence goes on from NC_056727.1 coordinate 1,163,831,958, forward strand.
TATATATATGTATGCATATATATATATATAATCTATGTATGTGCATGTGTCTGTGTGTGTGTGTGTGTGTGTGTGTGTGTGTGTGTGTGTGTGTGTGTGTGTGTGTGTGTGTGTGTGTGTGTGTGTGTGTGTGTGTGTGTGTGTGTGTGTGTGTGTGTGTGTGTGTGTGTGTGTGTGTATTTATATATATGTATGCATATATATATATATAATCTATGTATGTGTGTGTGTGTGTGTGTGTGTGTGTGTGTGTGTGTGTGTGTGTGTGTGTGTGTGTGTGTGTGTGTGTGTGTATGTGTGTGTGTGTGTGTGTGTGTGTGTGTGTGTGGGTGTGTGTGTGTATGTGTGTGTGTGTGTGTGTGTGTGTGTGTGTGTGTGTGTGTGTGTGTGTGTGTGTGTATTTATATATATGTATGCATAGGTTCATAGGTTCATAGGTTCATACTAGGCTATCTGCCCTGGGGCAATTATAAGCCTAGCCAGATTCTGTATGGCTTACGCCACCCCTTGATTTGAGTATACTGTGCCCTTTTTAAGGTTTAGTTTACTGAGCCTCTGTCTAATAGTGACATGGGAGTAATCCCTGGGACAAACCTACGATCCACCATCCACCTATCGAGATTCTTCTTGAAGAGATTCAGTGAGGTGCTCTGCCTCACATGAACTGGAATTCTATTCCAGAGCGAAGGGAGCCTCTGGGTTATGAACCTGTCCCTCCAGCAAGTTCTATTTATTTCTGTGCTGAGGTTCAAGTCCCTCGAGCGTGTGGCTCTAAGGGATTTAGATTTACTGAGGTCGAGCATGGCCATTAATTCTGGAATTGACATAGCTTTGTATGTCAGGCATAGATCGCCTCGAAGTAGGCGGTATGCAACTGAGTAGAGCTGGAGTTTTTTTAACCGAGCAGCATATGGCATCTGTTTGAGACCCTTGATCCTCTTGGTGAGATACTTTTGGGGTCTCTAATTGCTGCAGGTGTCGGGTAAGGTACATCCCAAAAGGGGCATTGTATTCTATGATGGGCCTGATGAGGGATGAATAAAGGGGCACGATTACCTCTCTTGATCTAGATGTGAAACCCTTCGTGATGAGGTGGGCTATGTAGAAGGTCTTTCTAACCACTTTGGCAATGTGGTTTTCAAAGGAGAGATTGCTATCAACTTGGGTCCCCAGGTCCCTAATAACTTTCTCTGTACTTAATGGATTTCCGCCTATGTGGTAATTTTTGGGCACATTGTTTTGGCCAAAGGGTATGACTATACATTTTTTGGCATTTAGCTTTAAACCATGGCGCTGGCACCAGTTATCTTTCTCTGTGAGACCTTTTTGAAGGATGTTTGTGTCAGCTGGAGCATCGATTATGGCGCCCAG
>NC_056727.1:1163835828-1163870828 GCF_019279795.1 Protopterus annectens
ACACTCTTTATTTAATACAGCAATAAAAAAACAAATAAGAGTTTTCATCCACTTAAATCACTAATCTCAATGAGACAAAAAGACTTCAATATTCTGAAGCTTATATATAAATGTCAATTAATTCATCAATTAAATCATTAACACACATTATATCCCTTTGAAAAACATCATCATATTTCAGTTCCCATGTCTTAAGCATTGGCTAAAGTGGATTCATTTTGTTCAAACACATTTTATGTTTGACTTCTAATTCTATTTGTCATTCTACATCCGTTATATTTAATAATAAATCAGGATTCCACACTCATACTTTATTTTATTTGTTCTTTAACAAAAATACATATATATCTTAAAATGTATACATTTTATACTATGCTTATAAAGTCCATTATATTCCTCTCCATTCTTTCTTTCTTTCTTTCTTTGCTTTTTGTTTACAGGGAAAGTCCAACCATCAACCAAAATTCCCAGGGCCATGGGAGAAAAGCTCCAAAACAAGGACAGAAATACATTTTTACAATTCAAAAGAAAAACTATCAACAAACATTATTTATGAAGTATTTCAAAGAAAACAGTCAACAAAGATGTTTTACAAAGCATATCAATTTAAGGAAATAGATGTTTTCAAAACATTATGAGTAAAATAAAATGCCATATTTATACGCTTGTATAGTATTCACCATTGACAGAGTTAGGATTACATACTTTAAACTGCAGGTGTGGTACAGTTGCATAGTTTATTAGTTAGCAGCTTATGTTTATGGCAGATTTGCAACATAATAATTTAAAAGTCTGATGTGGTGTGGAAGTTTGTTCTGTGTCTTGGAGATAGTGACAGAGAATAGCAAGTCACTGTAATGATTATTTGATTTATTAGCAACAGTTTAAGTTCCAAGGATCTTAGGGTTCTAGTTTCAGCTTGGTGGAAGAGTTGAGATTTGTAAATATTGTTGAGGCTTATAGGAGGCTAGGAAGGAGAAGGGAGGTGGCAGCTTTTTTTACTATGGTCACTTAGGTGCTTTGCTCTGCAAAGAGGTCCTAGTTTGCAGTGTGTCTTTTTGACTTCAGTGTCAATGTGCAGATTAAACTTTAACTTGTTATCAGTGGTAACTCAGTGTTAATGACATCTTCGATTTTATGTTATTTGGGAAGGTAATATTAAGATAAATGTTGTTTTGATTTATGTTTTTGGGAAAAAATAGGATTTGTTTTGTTTTGTTTATGGCTTAAGAGGAAATCAGATTTATATTGCCAGTTCTCTAAGGAGGTTAAAATTTCCTGTGTGATGTTTTCTAAGGTGAGAAGATTTGGGACTGAGCAAAGTAAAGCTAAGTCATCAGCATATTGAATTATGGTGGTGAGTTTAGATTCCTTGATCATGTCATTAGTGAAGATATTGAAAAAGTAATAATTGGAAGGAAGTGGTATTCATTCCATTCTACAGACTGGATGCAATTGTTTAGTTAGGTGATAATCCGACTAGCTGTGGGAATCATAAGGCTTATAAGATTTAATATTTGGAGGAGTAGTTGATGTGAGACCATGTCAAAGTATTTTGACAAGTCCAGGAAAAGGTTGGAGGCAAAATTATCTGAGATTTTATTTGATTAATGTATCTAGGAAATGTAGCAGAACAGTTATGGTGCTATGGTGGGACTGAAAGCCACATTGGGTAGGAAAAAGTAATTGGTATCAAGTAGAAAGGCTATGAGTTGCTAATTTATGCATTTCTCAAGTACTTTGGAGAGGGGAGGAAGGACTGCTATGGAGGAATAGTTTGACATTTCAGTAGATGTGCTACTTTTGCGTAATGGGATTGTGAAAAAGTTTTCTATAGGGGAGGGATGTCGTTTTCTGCAATGGATCTATTAATCAGGATCAATATAGGGTAGCAAATGGTGACAGTGGCTATACCAAGTTATTCAGATGGCAGGTCTGTCAATAGCTAGTGTTACAGGTTTCATGTTTTTAATGTATTTTTGATGGTGTTTGTCTGGATGGTTGAGTTGGGGTGTGGAGCTATGGTCTTGGGGTTAGGTGGAGTGGACATAGGTTATTATTGTCTGAGTTAAGTAGAGTACTAGACATATATCTGTGTATAAATGGTACTTTGTTCTATCTTGTAACTTTCTACTAGGTTTTCCCACATAAAAACAAGAACATGTTTCACATGACCCCAAATAAATCACATCACTCAACAAACAGGTATATCTGTCTTTAGCTGCATATGCCTTGCTTATAACTGGGTACATCTAGATGATGTTTTAACCATATTGTATGGCACAATAAGTACATTTTCTAGTAAATCTTTATGAATGATATAACTCAGATTATTTTAAGAATGCTTTTTTATTTGTTACTGTGGTCATTGTTTCATTGTTGACTGTTTCACCTAATGACTTTGTTACCCAAAACGTTTTTATTGAAAAGTTTTTTTTTTAATCATATTACAAAATGTTAAATAAACAAATTCATATACTGTATGTTAAATACCTAATGACTTTGGAGTTCAAAGTATTCAGACATATTTGTCTTGTCAGACCTTCAGTACCAATGCTTATGTTAATATAATCTATTCATTACTGGGCTGATATTAAAAATAGTGTTTTTATATATGTTGATAAATTTTACCTACAAAAGACTGGAGTATGGATGGGCACTCCATGCCCAAATAGTAATGCCAATATGATTATGGCATTATGGGAGAAGGGTTTATTTTTTCAGGGACATCAGTTCATTGAATATATTTATTTTATGTGAGGTTTGTGGATGATATATATTTGTATATGGGGAGATGATTTCATGTTCTCCGACTTGATCTGGTTGGTTTTGCTCCTTCTTTTACTTTTTAAAATAGAACACTTAAGGTGACATAAGTTTGCCTCTCTTTTAACAGTGGTTTCACACTATTCAGGGTATTAAGACAAGGTGTATGGTCTGCCCTGAAATAATTAATCCATTTATACTCCTCACTTTCTGTCCTAACTATATCACCTCCTCTCCTACTAAGAAGAATCTTCTGTAAAATTCTAAATTTAAAAATATGCTCATCTCCATATGATAAAATATGTTTATATAATGCATTTGAATCAATTTTCCTATGAATTTCAGACAAATGTGAATATATCATATCTTTTCATTTCTGATTGGTTTTACCACTATAAAAACAGCAGCATTTTCCACAATTTGTTAAACCAATCACATTTTTCTGTGGTGCAGATGACACTTGCATTGAAAATAAAAGGCAGTTGTGTAATAGGATGTAAAAATTCTTTCAATAAATTAATATGCTTACAAAATACAATTATGACATGGAATGGTTGCCTTTTTAGTTATACATGGAGCTGATCTCTTAATATTATAGTTAATATCTTTATAACATAAATATGTTTCAAATTCTTTTCTTTCTTAAAAATAAAGTGAGGTCTATCTGATTTAAGTATACACCAATTCTTTTCAATAATAGATTTTACTTGTGAAGTACATCTATTATATTTAGCAATATAACTAACCTGTCCATATTCTCCCACCGTATGTATTTCAATCAGGTCAGATTGGCTCATAAGCAAATAAGGTTTACCAATCTTATGTCTTTCAGACTTAATGAACAACATAGCATTTTGGATTAATTTTGGATTGTACCTTCTCAGTACAAAGTCATTGGCTATAGCTGTCATTTCTTTAACAAAACCTTCATTAGTTGAATTTAGTCTGCTTGCCCTCATAAACTGACTCTAAACTACACTTTTAAATATTTGTTTTGGGTGCATGCTATTCACATGAACATATCTAGTTACATGTACATTTTTCTTATGAATAGTTGTTTCAAATATACCATTGGCATGAATAACATTCACGTCTAAATTCACACTTTCGTTTGAAAATTTTAACTCAGACCAAAGAAAATCAGTAGTATTCTGTAAAATTTCAACAAATACATACAGCATATCTACATTTCCCTTCCAAATAAGATGTAATCTACAGAACATTTATAAAAAGCTAAATTCTCATTGCACGTTTTCCCATTAGTATTATTTATTAATATTTATTGGTTTTAAAATAATAGATTGTATTATATGTGATTTTTCCTGTCAAGTGATTCAATTAGAATTTTCATAGGCCGGCTGTTAATTGTAATTTGCTATTAAAATTAAGTGTTTTATCTGATTTTATTGACACTAAAGATGAGTCGTGTGGACGTGAATGCTTTCTTGCCCTTAATAAAATTCTTTTGGGTGGTTGGACCACTGGTTTTATTGTTACTAGTTGTATTTTGCTTTCCTGTGTGGTTCGTTTTGCTACCCTGCAGTTTTTTTTGGACATTTCTAAAGAACCCGTACAGTATGCTACCCATCCTTTAGAGCAATCAGTTTTCCATTTGTTTTACTGTGCTTTATAGATTTAATTAATTCTGCTTGTATGTGTGTGTGTGTTTTATTTTGAATGTATTCTTTGATCAGTTAAGTAGACTGGACTAGACTAGCTCATTTCCACCACAGCCTATTTATATTAACAAAATAAAGATAAACAACTGTCCAAATTCAATAAACCCTAAACAATCCACTAAAACCGTATGCTTGTCATGGTGCAACGTGCACACGAAAAAGCCATATTTTGTATTCATCAAGTGGCTCTACGCGGTTGTCTGCATCCACTTCCTCATCTACCCTACTTACCTGACCCAGTAATACATATGCCCCTTATCCAACATTCATCTCTTACTGAAGTAAAAAATAAAAGAATGAGCACCTGTCCCACAAATAAAATATTGTCACACACATTAGCACTTCACACAGATGTCTTCTTGACATACTTAATTTGGTCCTATTGGCTATGCAATATGATTGCATTGTTGTCACCCATCTTTTTTTGAGGTGACAGTCCAAATTCAGCTAATATTCTGTACATATTTTTGTTTTACACTGTTGAAAAAGTGGATAGCTATGTTTTTTTCCTAACACCCTCCTGCACATTCCTATATAACTTTCCCTTTGTCCCCCCACTTGCTTCCGATTTCACCAATTTCCTATCTACCCCATTTTAACACCTTTATCTGGCCAAAAAACAGAATCATATATCACATACATAAGTGAAAACAACCCAGTGAACCCCTTCACTTTGTGTCCTCTGTATTTGCGCAGAGTTTGGCATAGTGCACCAATGACAAGCAACAGTTAATGGCTCTTCAATGGTACATTTTCCTCCACACAATGCTGCTTAAACCTGCTGCACTATGGAAACACACAGGTATACTAGCTTTAAGAATTATTTAATTGCATTGTAAACACATTTTTAAAAAGTCTTAGATACACCTGGATTCAAGCCCTGTATCATCTGGGCTCAAAAGAAATATCTCAGTGCAGTTACACTTGCTGCCACAGTCAGCTAAGTAGCGGGTGTGTTTCTTATACTCAGTCTATCCAAAGTGCTGACAGCTACACTTCTCCACTTATACTTGTGCAGAGGTAAGAAACCCAAAAGAACTGTCATAATGTAATCAATGAAGCAAAGGCTCACATTTGCTTGTCATTTAACTATGAGCAAATGGAGAAATCACTATAAATGTGTATCTTGTATGTGCAGTTTGCCATCAATAATACAAACCTGCTGCTTGGTGGTGCACTATGAAAACTGCACATAAGCATGTATTACTTTTGTTTAAGGCCCAGTAAAAATATAACCAATGTGAAGGCGCTTTTTATAGAAAGAACATATTTACACTGTAGTCATGTGTCACCTGCACCCAAGCACTTGAAACTTGGTCTCTCAGTACTTGTTCCTAAATATATCAACTACACTACAGAAATAAATGAAAACAATGTTTTCTTGCATGCCATAAACATTTTAATACTGACAATACACATAAAGATTTCCAATACTTGTAGTAATATGGACAGCTGTTTGCTTATAGTTTGCAAAGATGTCTCTAAAAGTATACCTCCACATTTCATAGGTTCATAGGAGGTAACTAGGCTAGTGGCCCTAGAGCCTTTACAAGCCTAGCCATGTTAATCCCAAGTATTCCCATTTGTTCTTTTTGGGTATTTCACAGAACAAATTTTTGAACAGAGCGGGTCTATGATCAACACCAGCTACTCAGTCCATGAGGTACATGGGTACCACCCAGGTGAAAATTTGCAGTCTCCCATTCAGTTATCTAGGTTGTGTTTCAATAGTGTCTGTGAAAAGCTCTGTTTTACATGAATAACAAGTCTATTTCACAAAAGGATCATTCTCTGGGAAACAAATCTGTCTCTCCAGCATGTTCTTTTAATGTAACATGCTAGGTCGAGATCCCTAGAGTGAATGACTCTTGTGCCATTTGACTTGTGGATGTGCAGCATTTCCATTAGGGCAGGGTCAGAAATTTTCTTAAGGCCAGGCACAAGTCACTGCTCAACAGCCTATAGGATGGAGAGTAAAATGACAGGGCTTTCAGATTGCCCACATAGGTCATGGTTTGGAGTCCCTGCATTTCTTTAGTGAGAAACCTCTGAGGCCTCTCCAGATGCTGCAGGTGTCTGATGAGGTACATGCAAAAGGCTGCATTATACTCCATTAGTGGTCTGACGAGGGTTGAGTACAGTGAAGTTATGACATCCCTTGACATGGATGCTGTGCCCTTGCTTACACTATGTAGAAGGCTTTCATTATCATTGTGGAAACTTGGTGGTTGAAGTTCAGATTGCTAGCAACCTGTGTTCCCAAGTCTCACACCACTGGGTCGAAACGTAGGGGGTGCTGTCAATATTGCAATTTGTAGTGAATTTCATTTTGCCAAAGGGAATAATAATAATGCCTTTATTGCATTTAGTTTTAGACCACGTCTTTGGCACCAATCATTCATTTGTATTAGTCCTTCTTGTAATCTGTTGACATCATTGGGAGACTTAATGATTGATCCCAGTTTGCAATCAGCAGTGAACTTTGTGAGCCAGAGGCCATCTACTTTGGCCTGGACTTCTGAGAAATAGATGTCAAACAGTAAGGGGTCCAGACCAGACCTCTGTGGTACTCCACTGGTAGCAAGACAACTGGTGGAGGTGAAAATGAATGGAACAATGTTCCAAGTCCACTTAGGTTCATAGGTATTTACTAGGCTAGCTGCCCTGGTACACTATTTTAAGTCTAACCAATTTCCCTTAGTGAGAATCAAACCATGTACCTCCTGACTGTAAGGTAAATACTTTAACCTTTACAAAAACTTCCCATTTCAACACAACTGCAAATACTATACTTTGTACACTCATCAATCTGGTAACATGCAGGACTTTAATATCTAGACAGGTGTACATCACTAGCCATCCATTTCATACAGGTCTCCCAACATCTTCTCTCAAACATCCAGTGATGATGTCATCCACTATAAATTGTAAGACAGAAATGCAAAAGTCAGATTTGTGTCATGGTGCTTGCGTTAAGTATTGAGTTCTCTAGTGGGTGTGCCTAATTAGGTAGGGGTTCTACTCTCACCACAGTCAAATGGTATGTGTGTGTGTGTGTGTGTGTGTGTGTGTGTGTGTGTGTGTGTGTGTGTGTGTGTGTGTGTGTGTGTGTGTGTGTCTTTCTAGACAGAAAAGCATAACTGTTTATCCTTCAGTCATCAAGACAAGCCCACAAAATACCAATATTTTGACAGTTGTACATGCCTACACATCCATTTAGTTCAGCCTCACAACATCTTCTCTCAAATATCCAGTGATGATGTCATCCACTATAAACTGTCCTGCAGCATTGCAAGAGTCAGACTTGTGCCATATTGCTTGCATTAAAATACTTGTTCTCTAGTTGGTGTACTGAGGTAGGGGTTATGTTCTCACTGCAGTCAAGTTATGTGAGTGTGTGTGTGTGTGTGTGTGTGTGTGTGTGTGTGTGTTCATTTGGTTAGCATTCAAAAAACATTTTTCACCTGCGTGTTGGACACTACTATTACCATTCTCTTCTCACCAGACACTGCTGATGTCATCATATATAAAGTGTTGTCTGGTACACTCAAAGTCAGACTTGTGTTGTGGTGCTTGTTTTAAATACTGTGCTTTGTAAATACTTAGGTAGGGGTTCAATTCTCACTGCAGTGAACAATCACGATGCTGAAAATTTTAGAACAATATATGAGCCCAAAGCTATGTCAAAACCTACTCCAAACATCTCATCATAGCATACAATGATGATGTCATCCTGCATAACTTGCACTCTGACAGCATTCAAGACAAACCTGTGCTGTGACATTAACATGAAGTACTGTGTTTGCAAGCTACATTAACTACACATATAGGACTTCTAATCTGACAGCAGGCAACTTACATGTCTATACATACATACATCTATCACTTTTGAGACAATTTTACACAGGGATGTGACTCCACATCGATGTCCTACACTCCTCCCAACATGTTCTCCTCAGCATGCATATGATGCTATCATACTCCATAAAGTGCAATATAACAGTGTTGCACTCAGACATGTGTGCTGTTGCAACTGTGAAATTACATGGCATTCATAGTCTTTACATACACAGGTATAAGGTTCAAATCAGACCCAGTCTACTGCTGTGCATCTGTATGTTTGGTGGCACATTATGGTCACTGTATGATCTTTGGAATCACTTATCATTTCACTACCACTTGGGGAACCTTTCAGATAGCACCATGCATCCACCATCCTCCTTGTTCCTCTGGCCACTTAACATCCTTCCTGCAGAGGAGTGCAGAATGTCCTCATGTCAAATATGCATACAGACATAATTTAGCAGAGTCCTTCCATGAGCATCTGCAAGCCATCTCCGGACCACTGCATGTGTGATTGCTAATTCTGTCATGGTGTGGTGCGCATACCCCATATGGACAGTAGCAGGATGTAATGCAATCCAAGAAATATACACATATGCACAATAGTCCTACTATCTTCCATCATATAGATACAGGGGAATTTTTTCATGGTCTAATAATGGCTAGGATTTCATTATGACCCTATGAACAGTTGACATGTCAATGTTGCTGTCTTTACCATGTACTATATTGAGGTGTGGATGTACAGTATGCCTACAGGAAGCCCTTACAATTTGTGATGTGAGTTAATGTATTGACGGCCATTGCTGCCATTGCAATACATCCTCCTTCTATAACAGCTGTAGTAATATGCCTGCTGAGAGCTGTTGACATGGTATGATACACTTTTATGTATATTTTTGTGTATTTAGGGATGTGTTGTAGTGGAGCACATCATCCTTCTACACTGTTCATATTCCACCATCACAGTGACATTTGCAGTATGGCACAAGTGTGCATGTGTCTACATACCATTATTCAATGCTTTGTAACAGACATCAATATTAATTAATTTTGATTACATATATGTCTTGTCTCATGCACGTTATGCTGTGATATACACAGCCAATGTATCACATGTTTTGATGCAATTGCAATCTTGTGGAAATCATTGTATGTGCAGTTGTGTTGCTATAGTCAAGGATTATTGAGATAGCAGCACCACTGTGTTACTAGTAGCATTTGTGTCAGGAAATGTTCTGCATGAGCCACAAACAGATACTCTGTAATGTGCCCTGGTATGAGATCAAGCTGCTCAAACACAGTTTGCTCATGAAGCACATATAGACATATGTTGTACAAGTGATGCAAGTGCAAGAGATTGGTACAATTATACAACTGTGTGCATAGCAGCAGTGTGTGGACTGTGATGAATGACCAAGGTTGTACTTGGAGGTATTTTCACAAATCATTTATTCCAATACATATGAAATATTAAGTGGAATACACAATTAAGCACAGATCTGTGCATGTATGCCACCAGACATATACAACTAGAGGTAATAGACAATCCACTAGCTGACAGTTTGTCTCACACCTCAACCCCCTGTTGCTACTGGCCAACAGCCAAAGAGTACATGCAAACATTACTCGTAATTCTCATGAGGCAGCTCATCTGTGCACTGTCTGTGGCTAATAACACAGAATCAATGGCGTCTGACAACAATCATTGAATCCAAGTATAGTATTGGCATAATGTATGCAGTATCAACACACACAAAGGATTGCTGCCACAGACATGGAGACACGTTGATGAATAAAAATCATGGGGGGATTAGTTCCATTATAAAGGCAAATACAGAAGATAACTCATATATAAACAGGGCATTCCTATGAGCAGACCAAGTGGTATGTAACCTGTGTACTCAGTTAGATGGTATGCAGAACATCCACCAGCATGTGCCCAAAGTGGTGACTACTCCCTTGTATGTATCACAACTCCTGAGTATGTGCAGGACATCCATATCAAAAGGCATTATAGTTTCATTGTTCTCAGCTGTCATCATACCAATAATTGAATACAATTAACCCTTTTTGTGTTCAATTAGCATTATTGCTCAGTGCACACTCAAATAAACTCCATGCAAGCTTCACTCTAAGCCTACACAGAGTTTATTGAATCCCCAGGAAAGAATATATTTGATGCTCTAAATCAAAGACCATAATATATAATTGTGAATTATACTGAGTTCACAGATGGAATAATCTTCAGGCTTTCTAGAAAGATAAACCTTGTTAGGGTAACAATACTAAATACTTAATGAATTATTAATGACATTCAGGAAAATAGTACAACAGTGTTTATTTAATCAAAAGATGTTCAACTACATTATTTGCTTTTAATTTTATAAACATATGATGCTTGGCTGATCTGGGAAAATTATAACAAGTTGAAGCAAACATTGAGTCACATTTAAATTAAGACAAATGTGACTGTGAAGGCTGCCAGTCCAGCTAGCTAGAATGTTGTAAATAATTCTAAGTCATTTGTGAATATTAATATGATCCATAGGCTTGTCATACAAATGTAAGAGAACTATATGTTATGTGTGTATTAAACTGATGGTGCAGAAGTGTGTGCTAAACTGTATGTTATGTGATAAACTTCAAGAATGTAACCACAGTGTACCCTACTGGAAAAGAACAGAGTTAACTTGCAAACTCTAAGAAAATAAGTGAATTGTTTACAATGGTATTTATCTCTGCTAAGAGACAGAATGTCTGCAGCTACAAATTCTTTCTATTGTCTGGAAACAGAAATAATTACAGGTTTCAAAGGTAAAAGTGTTTAACTGTTTTACGACTTCCATTTCCAGGCAAACTAATGAAAAATAAGTATTTTTGACACAGAGGTGACAAAGAATGATGTAATCTGAGATAGCCAAGAAGAAATGTTTGATAGTAACTTAAGAATTATCTCAGAGAGTGAGTCTGTGCATTTTGTACTTGTCTTTGGACCTAGAAACATCCTCTCATCAGCACTTTTCATCTATATTTGCCTGGCTCTGTAAGTAAGTCATTTAGGGCATAGTATCTCTTAGATATAGATAGGAATACAGTAAAGATTAATTTAGATGTTTTCTGTATTTATGTGAGACTGTCCTGCAATGTTGTTTTAAAATATTTAAAATATTCCCTGTGATTCTGAACTCTGTCACTGTGTTGAGTTATTGAGTATTGTCTTGTTCCTTTATTAGTTATTATTAAATATATGTAAACCTTTTAATTGTGGCTGGTTTGTTTACAGATATTTAAGCTCTTAGAGTACTTTCCTATGTATTTGGTGACACTGTACAGGCCACTCTTAAATAGCCTTGGCCTTGGTCACACTTACCATTTGGATAATAGTAACAATACACAGTAGAATGGGTCACCCTTTGGGAAGGGTCTTATAACAGCTGATAAGTAAGAGTGGTTGGTGGCAGCTGGTACTACCTTATAGTCTGGGCAGAAGGGGGCATAGTTAGTAAACCTGTGCCAGCCTTCCCCAGGAGTGTCTGTGTGTCTGTATATAAATTAAATTGCAAAGTAAGTGTGTGTGCATGTGTGTGTGTGTGTGTGTGTGTGTGTGTGTGTGTGTGTGTGTGTGTGTGTGTGTGTGTGTGTGTGTGTGTCAGCTACTTGGGCAGGGACACAAAGCACTGGTTAGACAGAGAGGGTGTTGGAGATTTTGGCTTGACCACTTGGCTGAGATCTTAACTCTATAGTTGTGCCAGTGTGGAGTCTTACTGAGGATCTGGAGAAAGAGGGAGAAATCAGCTCCAAACCGACTGTGATCTCTGTGTGTTCTTAAGGGAAATTGTACTTTACTGTGTGTGTACTTGTCATCCTTCCAATGTGCACATCCCTCACTGGTGTTAGTGGTGAGGATTGAGGCTCCTTGATTACTGGGCCAGTGCAGGGGTAACACAGTGACTCTTGCCTTTGTCCACGTAACATAACTAATTCACTGGTTATACTTAAATACCCAGCACAGAGTGTTTTATATGCTAGGTGTAGACTTAGACTCTTAATTTTTTTCTAATAATGTCTGAAAGTTAATGGACAGTGGAAAGGGGTTCCACCCTCTGGGGCCATGAATACCAAATACTTTTGCCAGATCTGCTTGCAAAATGGTGTGAGAAAGCTAGGGTAAACAACATTGAAGCTGACAACCTGAGAGTACTGGCTTTACTTCTGGGATTCAGCTTTCTGTCAAGGCTAAGACTATAAGCAGTGTCACTGTCTAATACTTTACTGTGCCCAAATTTTAACTTTCTTGGAAATGCACTGGACTCCATTCATAGGTTCATAGGTGTATACTAGGCTAATGGCCCTGCGGCCTTTACAAGCCTAGCCATAGGATTACCCTGGCATAGTGCCACCTGAACTTAGTTCCCAGTGCCACTGTCGAGTAGAGCCACTGGTGTTATCCCCGGGGTGAATTTTCTGTTTCCCATCCACTCATCAAGATTTCTCTTGAAGAGGATCAGCGAGGTGCTCTGCTTGACATGTATGAGAAGTCTGTTCCATAGCATGGGCAGTCTCTGGGTTATGAACCTGTCCCTCCATCATGTTCTGTTAATTGTGCTAAAGAGGTTGAGGTCTCTGAGCATGTGGTGCGGAGAGATTGGGATTTCTTTAGATGTAGCATTTCTATACAAGACAGTGCAGTTCTACCCCCTGGCTATAATATCATAAGACATGACCGTAACACTAAAAAAGGAGGAGGCGTAGCCATATTTTATAAGAATGGATTACAAGTTACCTTGTTAGACTCCAATCCTCCACTTTGCAACAATACAGAAATTCTTCAACTAAGATTCAGCTTAACAAAAGCAAAGCTGTATATATATCATGTGTCTATCTTCCCCCAGGCAATAACATCAACACATTAGAGGCTATCCTCAGCTGGCTCTCAAGTAACTACCCCCAAGAAACCATTATACTTGGAGATTTTAACATTAACTGGAACTCCTGTATATCTGAGCAGCCTTCTACTCATATCAACTTATATGGTTTTACCCAAACTATAACATCCCCAACCCGCACCAATAAAACTAACAACAAAACTAGTACCCTTGACTGGATACTCACTAATACCCCCCAACTAAACTATAAAACAGACACCCTCCCTGAGGACATAAGTGATCACTTGCTTACCTACTTAATCAGAACAAAAACTGTCATCCTAAACTCTACCATCTGTAGAACTATTCGCACTACCAAAAATTTTAACCCTGCTCACTTTCAAGCTGAACTAGTCACCTGTGACTGGCCACCCCTGAAATACCTCCCAATAGATAATGCCGTGAAATACTTTAACTCTAAATTTCTAACCATTTTAGACAGCCATGCTCCATTACGCAAAGCTAGAATTAGAACCAAACCGGCACCATGGCTCACCAAAACGACCAAACAAAAAATCCTCCAAAGAAATAAACAATGGGCCAAATGGCACTCAACAAAAAGCTCCTCAGACCACCTGCAATTCAGACAACTAAGAAATGAAACAAAAAAAGCCATATTAGCCGATAAAAGAAACTACTACTACCAACTACAACAAACCAACAAAAATAATCCCCAAAAATTCTGGCGAGGTATCAATAACCTCCTACACCCTGGATGCTCAAGTACTCCCTCTGGCTCTGATCACAACAACCCCATCCAAATAGCTGACTCATTTAATACTTTTTTCACTGAAACCATACAATCCCTAGCCAACCAGCTATCCCCTAGCACCCCAGGCTCTGCCACAACCTTTACCAATAATTCTTATCAATTTCATTTTCAGCCAGTGCCCACTTCACTTATCTGTAACCTCATACAGAAACTTAAACCCACTACTCTCTCTGCTGATAAATTACATGCAGAATACCTGCAAAAAGCTGCTAAAGTCATAGCCTACCCCATATCCATCCTCATTAACAGAACTATTTCTGAAGGATCTATTCCCCTAATCTGGAAAGTCTCTCACATTATTCCCCTGCATAAGGGCGGTAACTCCAAAGAGTTGTCCAATTATAGGCCCATAGCTATTCTATCTCCTTTGGCAAAATAATGGAGAAATGTATACACATACAACTGTTAACCTACCTACTCAATCACAATTTATTAGCACCCTGTCAACATGGCTTTAGACCATTTCATAGCACCACCTCTGCTCTCTTATCCTTCACTAACCATATTAACAGTAATCGTAATATTGATACTCTATCCTCAGCTGTTTTTATTGACCTGTCCAAAGCATTTGACATGGTGAATCACCACCTCCTTATAGACACACTCAAAAAACTGTCATTGGACAACCATACTATACAGTGGTTCCAGTCATACCTACATAACAGGCAACAGGCTGTACTATGGGAAAATACTTTATCTTCCCACGTCCCAGTCACTCTAGGGATCCCGCAAGGATCTATATTAGGCCCATTACTCTTCTCCATCTTTACAAATGACCTTCATTCTGTAATTCCTCAAGCTGACTGTATCCAATACGCTGACGACTCCACACTCATATGCTGCTGCTTCTCAATCAGAACTTCAGTCACTAACCCAAATGACCTTTAGTACAGTTGAAAACTGGCTCCTACAAAGACGTCTTATCCTTAACCCCAAAACAAAAATGCTACTATTTACCCCCACCCAGAACCTCCCCACTTAACTTTACTATTACTTCAAATGATGGAACTATAATATCTCCTGAACCAACCACCAAACTACTCGGGTACTAACAGATAACAACTTGTCCTTTGAACCTCACATTAATAACACCATAAAAATAGTAAACAAGAAACTAGGTTCCTCTATAGAATAAAACCCTTTCTTACACCTCCAGCCAGGGTTACTATTGCTCGTACTCCACCTCATCTCTACCTTGCTCTATGCCTCCCCTATCTATACCAAAATATGTAGAAGTAATCTGAGTAAACTTACATCCTCCTACAACAATATTGCCAGATTTGCAGCTGGGTCCTCCTATAGAACTCATCACTGTATCAATCTGAATCAGTTAGGATGGTTAGAGCTGCCAAATTTAATACTTTTCAATCAATTAATAGTAGCCCATAAGATCCTGTATTTACCTCAAAATACACCCATACTTACATCCCTAGTCATCCCCTATAATAACCTCAAGACCTTACGCTCAGCTAATAACCTACTTGTACAAATATCAAAATCCAACAACTTAGCTGGTGACACCTTGTTCTCCAATACAGTAGGTAAAGCCTGGAACATCCTCCCAAGCCAGCTAACCTCAATATCCTCTGTCAGCTTATTTAAAAGCAAGCTTAAACCCTACCTCAAATCACACTGGCTATGCCCCTGTGTTAACCCAGACTAAGTACCTAACTATTAACTAGACTCCCACAATTCCTAGCCTCCCATGATCATGATCGTGTGTTGTCTCACTAATTTTTAGTGAGCTTAACCTTCCTTAGGATTTTTCTCATGTAAATAAGTATATACTGTGGAATGATCAAACACCTTCATATAGTATCACAACCTATGTGTTAAATAACACTAGAAATCCATCCTTGTTTGCTGATCTTCTATACTCTATCTATTGATCTCTAGTGTTTTTCTTTCTTAGGTTTTTGTGAGACCTTAGTATCTCTTATCATAAACTACTAGGTGTATCTAATTTTGTAATATGTTATAAAGATTTGTACTACACCATTTCTAATGCAAATGTATTAGTCTTATTCATCTATTCTTAGATACATTTTTCCTTTTTCCTACTGAAATATAAAATATATAATCTTAGGCTTGTACTATAATTGTTAAAACTTCTTATGTACCAAATTATACTGTTATTGTCTTTGTCTTGACCTTTTATGTTGTTGTAATTTGCAGAGCTTTTCTCCCCGGGCCTCCACTGAAAATGGACATATATTCAGCTGGACTAGACCGGTCAACAAATGTAAAATAAATAAAATAAAATAAAAACTGGGTCAGACATGGTTTTGTAAGTCAAGCAGAGATCGTCTCTAAGTAGGTTATATGAGACAGAGAATAGTTTTAGTTTTTTGAGTCTGTCCATATAGGACAAGTGTTTAAGGCCTAGAATCTTCTTTGTGAGGTACTTTTGCGGCCTCTCCAGTTGTTCCAGGTGTCTAGTGCGCTACATGCCAAATGGAGGATTGTACTTGATGAATGGAGTAATGAGGGAAGAGACAATGACCTCTTTCTTCCTGGATGCCAAAGCCTTAGTAATGAGATGTGCCACATAGAAGGACTTTCTGACACAGTGGCAATGTGGTGATCAAGAGAGGTTGCTGTCAACCTGTGTTCCTAGATCTCTTATAACATCTTCTGTGTTCAGTGGACTACCATCAATGTGGTAATTCATAGGAACCAGATTTTTTCCAAAGGGGATGACAACACATTTTTTGGTATTGAGCTTAAGGCCATGGTTCTAACACCAGTCGTTGGTCACAGTGAGGGCATTCTGTAGGATGTCAACATCACTTGGGGAGTTAATAATTGCTCCCAACTTGCAATTGGCTGCGAACTTTGTCAGTCAGAGTCCCTTTGTGTTGGCCTGGACTTTAGTAAAGTAGATACCAAACAGGAGAGGACCCAAGACCGAACCCTGTGGGACTCCACTCATGACTAATCGTTAGTCTGACTTGGAGTCAGCTACTTTCACACTGTGGGTTCTATATGTGAGCCAATTTGTAACCCATCTAGTGATATAGGGGTTAATGCCAAGCTTAGTGAGATTTTCTGTGATTCCTGAGGAGGAATGGTATCAAAAGCCTTGAACAGATCAAGGTAGGCTGTATGAACCACCTTTTTTTCATCCGCAGCTCTGGTGACTGACTCAAAGAAGTTGACCAAGTTTAGCAGGCATGAACTACCCTTCGCAAAACCAAACTGTGTGGGATCCAGAGTTTGGAGATTCCCTATGTCCTTGTTTATTAGGTCCACGATGATGCGTTCCAAGGCTTTGCATATCCAACTCGTCAGGCTAATGGGTGATAGTTCCCAGAATCTGTAGTTGCTCCTCTTTTCTGGAGAGGGATAACTATAGCAGTGTGCCACTCTTCAGGGACAAAGCCTGAAGTGAGGCTGTGATTGAACAGAGCACACAGGTGAGGTGCCATCATGATGTAAAACTTAATATATCCCAAGAATAAATTCAGTAAAAAAGTGAAAGACAAAAATACTTACGAAATAAATACTATCACATTTTTACTTCCACTAAGTAACAAAAACACGTATAAATGTATTCTTTTTTATTCAGTTCTCCAACATCAGAATTATATATTTTTTTTACAGGATGAGTATCATAGGATATCAAGGGTCTATATTAGAACATCAAAGTTTCAAAACTTCGAATGTTCTAATATCGACCCCTATTAAGCGGACGCTTACAACATCGAACATGCAGAACAGCAAATTTTTTTCTAGGGAAAAAATTTGCTGTTCCAAAACACATACACACAACACAAGCACACCAAACAAACAGCAATCCACACACATACACCTAAAATCTTAGATCTAACCCCACTAAACTGTACCTACACCACTAACTATCCACCTACCTTAACCCAAACCCTAACCCTAAGGTCCGTCACTATCGCACACTCACCTCACCTGCGCCCTAACCCTAACAAACCTAACCCTCCCTAACCCTCACGTCCACATAATCACACACATACCTAACCGGCGCCCTAACCCTAACTCACCTAACCCGTGCCCAATTGCACACTTACCTGAATCCAACCCGTAACTTTCCACCACAGAGCTGAAAATAGCGAAATGACAGAAACAGGCAACCGAATTCTTTACCTAGGAAAAAATTTGGTTTTCTGTAGCTTTGCTATTTTCAGCTTTCACTTAATAGGGGTCGATATTAAAACATTCGAAGTTTTGAAACTTCAATGTTCTAATATAGACCCGATATCAATTGACTTCAAAGAGAAAGACCCTTTAATGTATAAGTGATCAGTTATTCACCTTTATCCTCCATCATGGATGGCATCACTGCATGCAGAAAACAGTTTTTATGTTTAGGAGATTGATACATTTTCTGCTTAGTAGTCTATGAGAATGAGGCAAATGTATTTTACACACACACACACACACACACACACACACACACACACACACACACACACACACACACACACACACACACACACACACACACACACAAATGAAGAGTAAAAAGTTCACATAGACAAACCATTCAGTAAAAACTGCAAGGAAAAAGCCAGGCAAGCTAGAGTTTTTAGGATGAGATACCTTAAACCTCCCATTAAAGAGGTCCATGGGATATATGCAAATGATCTTTTAAGAGCATCAACTTTTTCAGCTACATGGCTTCATACACTAGCTGTGGGCACACATGCTTAGGCCTTCTTCTTGACCTCATCTGCAAAACATAAGGGGATTGTTCATAGCTTCATAGGTTCTTAGGAGGTTACTAGGCTAATGGCCCTATGGCCTTTACAAGCCTAGTTGTGAAAAAAAACTGAGTACCCTTATTGACCATAGTTAGATGGTTGTTGTTAGCAGAGCAATTTTGTGTTCAGCAATGACTGCCCCATCCATGAGAGACATAGGTGCCACCCTCAGGATGAATTTACAGTCACCTATCCAGTTGTCAAGGTTACACTTGAATAGTCATTGAGGAGCTCTGCTTCACATGGAGTGGGAGCTTTCTTCTGAAGAGCTCCAATCCCTGGGAGATATATCTGTCTTTCCAGCATGTTCTGTTAACGTCACATACTGGGTTGAGATTCCTGCAGTGAGTTATTGTCGTCCCATTTGATTTGCGGATGTGCAGCATTTCCATTAGGGCAGGGTCCAAGACTGCTCTGTACAGGTCGCCTCTCAGCAGGCTGTACGATACAAAGTATAGTGGCAGAACTTTCAGTCTTTCATGTATGTCATGTTTTGGAAACCCTGGATTCTCTTGATTAGAAACCTCTGTGGTCTCTCCAGTTGCTGCTGGTGTCTGGTGAGGTACATACTGAAGGGAGCATCGTACGTAATTAGTGGTCTGATAAGGCTTGAGTACAGTGGAGCTATAACCTCCCTGGTATTGGATGTGATACCCTTATTTATGAGATACGCAATGTTGAATGCTTTTCTTACTACTATGGACATACGGTGATCAAAGTTTAGATTGCTATCAACCTGTGTTCCCAAGTCTTACACCACTAAGTTTGAGCTTAGAGGGGTGCTATCTATATCATAATTTGCAGGGGCTGCTTCTTTGCTAGAGGGGATAATGAGGCATTGTTTTTTTGCATTAAGTTTTAGTCCATGAGTTTGGCACCAATCATTTGTCTATGTCAGCCCTTTCTGTAATATGTTGACATCATTGGGGGACTCTGTGATTGCTCCCAGTTGACACTCATCTGCAAACTTGGTAAGCCACAGGCCATCTACCTTTGCCTGGACTTCAGAGAAATAGATTCCAAACAGTACAAGGCCCAGCACAGATCCTTGTGGTACACCACTGGTAACTGGTCTACTGGTGGAGGTGGACTTCCCATCTTTGACCATGTGCCTTCTGTCTGTGAGCTAGTTGGCTATCCATCTACTAATGTATGGCTTAATCACCAGATGGGAGAGTTCCTCTATCATACCTGAATGGGAGTTGTGTCAAAACCCATGGCTAAATCAAGATAGGTGATTTGTACTGTTTTGCTCTCATCCAGGGCTTTGGTGACTTCCTCAGAGATGTCCATTAGGTTTAATAAGCAAAATTTACTCTTCACAAAACCAAACTGGTTTGGGTCAAGAGTTTACAGGTAGCCAATTTCCTTGTATATAAGGTCCATGATGATTCTTTCCATAGTCTTGCAGATAAGGCTAGTTAGGCTTATGGGTCGATAGTTCCCAGGGTCAGTTGATGGACACCCTTTGTGCAAGGGAATTACTGTTGCTGTTGTCCACTCTGCCAGGACAAAGCCAGTTATCAGGCTATGATTAAAGAGAATGCCGAGCGGTTCCCCTATGTCTTGTTTTAGACTGTTTAGTAAGCAGCTTGGGATGTTATCATGTCCCATAGAGGCCATGCTTTTGGCCTTGTAGAGTGCTTGGATGAGCTGTTTTGATGTTCTTCAGAAACACACTGTCTTTTTATCCAGCTGAGGTTCACAAACATTAAGGTGCCTGCAAAATATCCCAGCTATTATCCAAATCAAAGGGCAAATAGGTGACATTTACAAACAATTCAGTAAAAACTGCAAGAAAAAGCCAACCATGCTAGAGTTTTCACTGTGTGATACTTTAAACCTTCTGCTATAGAGGTCCAAACTCCCCACTACACATACATACCACAGTGTTTCAATTTATTTCTTTCTCTCTTTGTTTTTGCCCTTTTACCTACTGTTGTGTCAGGATGGCAACAGACTGATGAGATACTATTTTATACTGATTCCAAGAAAACCGTGTAAAGCACTCAAAAAACCAATAAACTCCAACCAGAGTGCAGTAGCCAAAAGGAACACTCGATTCACTTATATGTCATTCTATGGTTTTGGTGCATTTCCATTTTATGTTTTAGTGAAACTAAGCTTGTTTTGATCCATAGAAATGGACTTAATCAGACAACCATTGATGTTTAATTTGCTTATACTGACATTCATCAAATTCTGAGACCAATTAAAATTAATACAAAACTTTTGAATGTGAATATTTTCATGCCTCATGAATATTCATTAGTAGCCATTTTTAATGCCATGTATAAAAAACCTTATAAATATCTTGACAACATTTGAAATGGATGTTATATAAATACAAAATTTATAAAAACTATTAATATATTTCAATAAATAGATAAATAAAGGTAAACAAATCGATTTTGCCAGCAAAATCAATGGTCAGGTCAGGAGCCCATGCCAGTGAGTGAGGGGAGAGTCATTCCTGTGTGTATAATAGCAGGGCACTGTATTGGAAGTATGTTTGACAAAGTAACACTACCTGCCCTTTAGGTATGGTCACGGGACAGACATCCCCCTTTCCACTTCCACCGCTAATTTCATGGGCCATTTGCATATAATTGTTGGGGAGTAAACAGTATATCATTATGTTCCATTGTCACTGGACGAGAGTACCTATGGGTGCTAGTATTGATGACCATGTTGTGGGGGGGGCGCTGCTGTAGAGTATGCTACCCAGCCTGGGGCATCTGGTTGTGGTGTTGAAGTTATTGGTAAACACTGATATATTGCATTGAAATATCACTCTTCTTGTTTTGTTTGTGTGATATTTTGTTCAATAAACTCTGGTCACAGTGGCATATCTGTCATGAATTATTGTACTCATGGAGTGACATTCATGTTTTAATTATGCTCCTTGTTAAGAATGTCTAGTGGAATGTGAAAGCTTTGAACATGAAGTGACTGCCATGTATTGCATAAATTAGTTGTGAGCTGATGTTGGGGTGAGTGAAAGGTTTGGAGATCATGAGTGTGTATTTCTTATCTTTCCGGTGGTTTCCATAAAATGTGTTGCTTCATTTTTTTTTTTTTTTTTTTTTTTTTTTTACTGTGATGCTGTTTTAAGAAAACTAACAGAAAGATATGCTTGTAAAATAAGAAAAGTTTGAATGCTGCATTTAGTTTAATGTTGGATATTACATACAATGTGTGCCATCTAGAGCATTCGGAAGTCTCACGAAATTACAATTTGATCCTTTTCATTTAAATGAAACAAAATAGGTTAGAGATGCACATTGTCAATTGAAAATACAAACCAACATTGACATTTCATCCTGACATCTTCAAAAGGAGCCTGAAGATAAAAAGGCAGTTTGCTTTCTATATCTTAAAGGCTTTTTCTAAAGAAGACATCAATTCAGAACATCAATTTTAACCTTTACTTTACATTTGCAGCATGCATCTTAACCTATTTTATTTTATTTCTAGGTCACATGCTGAGCATTGCCTGCCTTCTATTTTTGTATTTCTTTTAAGATATGTTGCAAAGCATGTTGCTAAAACAGTTACAATGCAGCCAAGTAGGCTGTAGCACACAATATCTTTGCAACAAAGAAAAAAGGCAATACTGAAGTTTGCAGCTATTTTTGAGGCAAAGCCTTTAACTAATGATTTTACTTAATGGCTGTTTGTATTTGTTATTACAGAACCATGTTAAGTATTACTGCTGCAGTAGGTACACCATATATCTACCTAATGAAAAAAGGACATAGCTGACATTTGCAGTTTTCTCTATTTGGAGAAGAGACTTTAAATTATATATTTTTGCTTATGATCAAGCGAGCTCTGCTTCTGCATACTAAATAATTGACAATGTCTTCTTTAGAAAACATCAGCAGGCTGTGTAACAGAAGGAAGAAAATCATGGCAAAATGTATGAGGTGCAGAACCCAGCTATATAAAACGTCTCCTGTCAAACTAATCAAACAACTCAGAGGATAAATAAAGTCTACCAAAGCTAAATTTGAGGTAAATTTGGCCTCCCAGGCCAAGGACAACCACAAGGCTATGGCTGCAGTTTCAAAGGCAATAAACAATTGTGTGCAGACCTCATAGTAAATGGAGCCACCTATACTGAGCCAGACGATTATAGCAAACCTACTGGCTGATAAATTCAGCTCCAACTTTATCCCTCTCCCATTCAACCTTCCTTCGGAAATATCATCAGATGTGACTACCCTTGCTCTGCCTTGGGAACAGGTCCTTAATGATCTCTCTAAGGCCAAGAACACTGCATCAATGGGCCCAGACAATATCTCAGGATGACTTCTAAATAGCATGAAACATGATCTATCAGAGCCTCTGGAATTGCTATTTAACTGTAGCCTCCAAACCGACTTAATGCTTCACGAATGTAGAACAGCAACAGTCATCCCTCTGCACAAAGGTGAGCCATTTACAGATCCTGGAGACTGCAGATCCATAATTCTCACTAGTCTAATATGCAAATCCATGGAAAGTGTTATCATGGAAATGATCAATAATGACATAGAAAACCTCCAGATACTGGACCCAACCCAACATAATTTCATCAAGGGCAGGTCATGCCGACTGAACCTGGACGGCTTCCAAGAGAAAGTCACCAAAGCAATGGATGAGGGTAAAATGGTTCACACCTCCTACTTTGACCTGGCCAAGGCATTTGACACAATCTCCCACTCAGGCGTTGTTGCCAGACTTGAGGTTTGGTACAAACACTTATATAATCCAATGGATAGCCAGCTTGCTCACAGACAGGACCCAGAAAGTTAGAAATGGTGAGTCCATCTCTACAAAGATGCCAGTCACAAGTGGAATCCCTCAGGGATTGGTCCTGGCAGTGTTCCTTTTTGGCATTTACTTCTCTGAACTAATGGCCTCTGGCTGACTAAATTTGCCGATGAGTGAAAATTAGGAGCTGTCATTGAATCACCCACCAACACAAATGTGATCCAGAAAATACTGACATAGACAAGCAACTGGTGCCAGAACCATGGACTAAATGTAAATGCCAATAAATGCATAATATCATCCTTTGGGAAGTCATCTACCACTGGTAACTATCATATTGTCAACACACCCCTAAGAGTTAACCCATTAGATGGGGACTTCTGGGCACACATAGACAGTAATCCAGCCTTTGGCCATCACGTGGGTACAGTGGTGAAGAAATCATTCTATGCTGTGCAACTTATTAACAAAGGTATGGGATCCTAGTCCAAGGAAGCCATTGTTCCACTGTATTTGGCATTCATCAGACCTATCATTGAGTACAATGCCCCCTTTGGTATGTACCTAACCAGGCATATCCAACAACTGGAATGTCCACAGAGGTTCCTCACTAAAAGAGTACAGAATGTAAGTAGCATGCCCTATGCAGATCGTCTCAAGGCCCTATCCCTGTATTCTGTCTCCTACAGGCTATTGCGAGGAGATCTATGCCTGGCATACAAGGCATTGTCAGATCCCATTCTGATGGACCTCCTGCATATCCATAAAACAAACAGCAGCAGAATTACCCATTCTAACAACTTAAACCTTGCCTGTGATATCAGCAGGACCTGCTGGAGAGAAAGGTATGTATCCCAGAGACTATCCCTTCTCTGGAACAGGCCCCCCATCCATGTGAAGCAGAGTTCCTCCCTAACCCAATCCAACTGCAACTTGGACAATTGGATGGGGAGCAGAAAATTCTTCCATGGTTTGGCACCTATGTCTCTAATGGACACAGGCAGCCTGTAAATGGTTCATGTCCCAGGCCCCTAGTTTTACTCCCAAGCCCCTGCATACAATTATCAAGGGTATCAGAACTTGTCAGAGATTTGGGATGCTTGGCTAGGCTTATAAAGGCACTTGTGGTCATTAGCCTAGTAAACAACTATGAACCTATGAATTGGTTTATCCTTCTGTGGCTAAACTGTGTGATCTTTGTAATGGTCTCTTATGTTTTATGTAAGCTTTAATGTAAAGCTATATCTGTTATTGATATACCTTTAGCATGGAGGTCAACTTTTCTGCATCTCTTTTTAACCAGTTAGCATGTCATTTATTTTTTCAATGTAATTTTCTTTTTTGTCATCTTAATATACACAATCTAGTAGGAAGTATTTTATAGGTTCATAGGTTTATAGGTGTTTACTAGGCTAATGACCACAAGGGCTTTTTTAAGCCTAGCTATGCATCCCAAATCTCTGACAAGTTCTGGTACCCTAGATAAGTGTAAGCACGGGATTGGGAGATAAAACATTTACAAGTTACCTGTTTGCATCAGAGACATAGGTGCCAACCCAGGAATGAATTTCTGGTTTTCCATCCAATTGTCCAAGTTGTACCTAAATTGGATTAGGGAGGAACCCGGCTTCACATGGATATTCCATACTAATGGGCACAGTATTTTTTCATATAAGGGGTGGCGTAAGCCACAATAATTTGGGCTAGGCTTATAAATGCCTTAGCAGCAGATAGCCATAAAAAATAAAACCTATGAAACCTATAAAACCCCTATATGTGGAGGTAGTCTCTAGGATACATACCTATCTTTCCAGCAGGTCCTATTTATATCACAATCAAGGTTTAAGTCTTTAGAATGGGTAATTCTGGTACTGTTTGTTTTGTGGATATGCAAGAGGTCCATCAGAGTGGGGTCTGACAATGCCCTGTATCCCAGGCATATATCTCCCCTCAAAAGCCTGTATGAGACAGAATACAGGAATAGGGCCTTGAGGTGGTCTGCATAGGCATATTACTTATGCCCTGTATTCTTTTAGTCAGGAACCTCTATGGACATTCCAGTTACTGATGAATGCCAAATAACAATGGAACAATGACTTCCTTGGACTTAGATGCCATATCTATGTTTATAAGTTGCGCAACATAGAATGATTTCCTCACCACTGTGGACACATGAATGTCAAAGGCTAAATTACTATCTATGTGTGTCCCTAAGTCCCTGACTACTGGGTCAACTCTAAGGGGTGTGCTATCAATGTGATAGCTACCGGGGATGGATGACTTCTCAAAGGATACTATTATGCATTTCTTGTCAGTTGTATGCCTGTGTCAGCCCCTCTTGGAGAACATTTGCGTCAGTGTAAGATTTAATGACAGCTCCTAATTTGCAATCATCTGCAAATTTCATCAGCCAGAGAGCACTGACACTGGCCTTGACATCTGAAAAGTAAATTTCAGAAAGTAGCGGTCCAAGGACTGATCCCTGAGGGACTCCACTTGTGACTGGCCTCTTATTACTATTATAAACTTATTTTCTACTATCATAGAATCACACTTCTTTCTATTCCTCTATTTCCATATTCCGTCTAATATTTACCACTCTTCAAAACACCCTTTCTCCCTCCCATTCTGCTCTGCACTTTATCCAGATCTTCTGATCCCTCTGAAAGTACCTCTAAACAAATGTTTAGTAAATACCCATCTCCATTAATCCTATCAGTTTCTCCTCATATAATATATACTAATTTAACTCTGTTATCACCACTATAGACAATGCTTCTAACCGATATGCTATGCTCTTATTTTGTGTGCTCACTCTCCTAATCAACAGCACTAGCTCACACATCTCTCTCCCATATTGATATATACTATCCCTACTGACTCACATTTACCACAATATGACTCACTTCTGATCTCCCCAACATAGCACCTTACTTGTATGATCCTACTTTCTCTGACCCCTTCAGCTACAAATATGTCAAGTCAAAATCCTTACCAACTAAAATTACTAAAACCTAAGAAAAAATGTAAGTGACCTTATTCATGTATACACAACAATTCTATGCAAAAACTCGGCAGGGAAATTCACCACAGCCTCAGCCCCAGTAAACAGCAATCCAGCTAACACAACCACAAATCCCATCAGCCTCTGAATCTGCACTCTTACCTAAACATGAATGTTAGTAATATATGTAACAAAGACATTCATGCATATCTGTCTGCTTAATCCCTCCCTTGCTATACTATTTACTTCTGAAACTTAAAGAAAAATATATTAAATAATGTAGTCAATCCATGATTTAATATATGCAGGCTTCACAGGAAACACAAATGTCCTGGTGGTGTTATTATCTACAAAAATGGGTTAGAAATACCCCCTTCCTACAGCTCCCAACATTTTAAAATATGGAACTCCTCACATCACTCCTTAAAATAAAAAAGTGTCTTTATAAACACACACACACACACACACACACACACACACACACACACACACACACACACACACACACACACACACACACACACACACACACACACACATATATATATTCTACGTGGTAACATTTCAACAACAGTTTCAACAAGAACCTATTATAGAAGGCAATCTCGCTATGGACTGTCAGTTGTTCAACAATGACATTTTCTCAGACTCAATTAACTTGTATGGCTTTACACAGCTAACCACATCCACTATTATCAATAAAAAGTCTGGCAGACATTCAAATTTAGATTACATCCATATCAACAAACCAAACACGATTGAAACATATGGATGTCTGGGCTTACTATCAAAAATCTGAGTATTTGTATGTCGAACATGCAGGATCTGAAGGTGGAAACATGGAAATCCATAAAGATCAGGTACAAACCTGAAATTGTACCAAATTACAAAATACCCCACTCATGCAAACACAGAAAAAGGTCATGTTGGGGGGGGGTCCAGGATTCAATATTTTCAGTATTGGTGGATGTCATTGTTTCCCCTCATCTTGCATGCTGAATGTATGAATACTCAGATTTGTTCCAGTAACAAAAAGATACAGCACGACCATCCATGTAAAACAAGGTTTATTACTTCAAGCTTTCGAGTTGAAACTCTTTTTCAAGAATGAATCAGTGCATTAAAACCACAGAATAAATATAGAACACCAGCCAATCACATAACATATCTCATAAACACATATAATTATACAATTTACATAATTAATATAGTTGACTAAGCCTAGTTCACCAAAAAACTTCATTAAAAACAATGGTCAACTTAACAAATGTCATTACTGCCTCAAAAGCTCCTCAGGACAACTGTAGTACTCTAACTTATGCTTGTCTTAATTTCAAAATGGGTGTAATACTATTAGTTTTATTAACCCTTGGATAGACATCAGATCTAAAAAAGTTTATCCATTTGTATTCTGCTCACTCTGTGGCATTCACAATGCCCCCCCTCTTGTTTTTGCAAACTCTCTGCAGTATCCTAAATTTAAATGTATATTCATTTACACAATGTAAAATATGCTTACTAAGTGCATTTGTCTCAACCCCCCTTCTTATATCAGATAAATGGGATGCAATTATCTCCTAGAATTTACAGTTAGTTTTTCCAATGTAAAAACACAAACATTTTCACAGTTAGCCAAGTAAACTAAATTTTCACTATTGCACGTCCCAAATGCCTTAAAATTAAAATTAACTTGTGTTATAGGATGTATAAATCCTGTTTCCATATTAATTAACTTACAAAAGGTGCAGTTATAACAGGGGACTGTCCCCTTGTTAAATCTATGTAAATCTTCATTTTTATCAAAATCTTTATAGCAAAGAAGTTGTTTGAGGTTCTTTTCTTTCTTATATACAAAATAAGGCTTTTCTCCTACTATTTTCCCAACATTAACATCAGAACTAAGAACAGTCCAATTTCTTTTAATTATGGACTGAATCTGCCTAGAATGTCTGTTGTACATAATATATCATAATTTATTAAACCCAGCTTCTCTCACCGGGCTGTTGTTCTGGGCATTACTGCCTTCTCTAAGTAAATATGGTTTAGCCACACTAGGCCTTTCAGATTTAACATATTCTACATTCTTAGTTAATAAATCCCTACTATAACCTCTTGCCAAAAAGTCCTGTGTCATGGTACTAATTTCAGCTGCAAACCCTTCTTCAGTGGTGTTTAGCCTACTGGCTTTCAAGAATTGACTTTTTACTACACCCTTATAAATATGAGTGGGGTGGATACTGGAATTATGTACATATCTAGTTGCTTGTACCTCTTTCCTATATATAGATGTATGAATTTTACCATCAATATTCATCAGTTTAACAACCAAGAAAGTTATTTCCTCTACGGAACAAGACATTTCAAACTTAAGGAAGATGGTGCTATTTTGTAGATGTTCAACAAATAGCTCCAATGCCTCCTTGTT
Source organism: Protopterus annectens (assembly GCF_019279795.1). Lineage (NCBI taxonomy): Eukaryota > Metazoa > Chordata > Ceratodontiformes > Protopteridae > Protopterus > Protopterus annectens. Next base: position 1,163,864,737 of record NC_056727.1, read on the forward strand.
ACCTCTCCACAATAATACTATGTCATCTACAAAGTGTTTATAGTGCATTAAAGCACTATTATAGTATTCATTTTTGTTAGAATCAAAAATAGTACATTCTTCCCAGCTAGCCAACACTACGTTAGCACAGCTGTTTGCTACAGGTGTGCCAATAGCTACTCCTGAAATCTGATGATCACATCATCCCCAAACATGAAAACATTATTTTGTAAAACAATCTCCAGTACAGAACATAGCAGTGACATTTTATTTGCTGTAAAAGTGCTGTGTTTAAGTAGAAATTCTCTAACATATTCAATACCTATATTGTTAGGAATGACCATAAATAAGGACTTAATGTGCATAGTTACAAACAACACATTTGTCATATTCATATCCAAAAACATTCTCAGTGACTCTAAAAAATAATTCACCATTGTCCTTTATATAGGACATACTGTGTTTCAACAGAGGTTTAAGTTGCTGGTCTAAGTATTTTGAGATTGCTGTAGTAGCCCATTGTTTTCTTGAGATTATGGGTCTCATTGGGGAGTGAAGCAAGATTTTATGGAGCTTGGGCAACCCATATACAACCAGGTAGACAGGATGTTCTATGTAGAAATAATTATACTGCTCAGGAGTAATTGCTAACTGCATTAAATAGTCATACAATTCAGTTTTAATCCTATAGATCATTTTATCCAGCTCTATAACATTTATAACCTTAAATGTTGCACTGTCATTTAAAAATTCATACATCAGTTCTTGATATTGTTGTACATTAAATATAACTGTTTTCCCACCTTTATCAGCTGGTTTCAGTATAATGTCAGTCCTTTTAACTAAATCCATTAATACTTTTCTTTCATTAGCATTCAGGTTATGAAAACCAGATGATTTTCCATTACAAAACAAATCATAAACATCATTCTCACATAACTATAAAAAGGCTGTGACAATCGCTGTGCTATTAGGTAAAAAAGTGCTACTTCTTTTTAAGACATTTTCAGTACTGGCATTATTATTCCCAAATAACATTTTCAGATCTAAATTCCTAACAAACATTCTTAGCTCTGTAATGCTGTCTTTCAATACACCATTACCAGATGGAATAAAAGTTAAACTCTTGTCTAGTAAACTCAGTTCCAGTTCAGAAAATTCAAAGCCAGACAAGTTAACAACAGTACTCAGATTTGTGTTAGTAAACTGGATGTCTGCCAGACACATTAAGCTACTACCTTCCCACATACACATTCAGAAACTACAGTGCTTAATCCAAAACCTTAATTTATAACCAGGTATACAATACAGGATATTTAACAAAGGCATCTTTATCAATATTCTAACTCAGTATAACTGGATCACATTATACTCTGTGTCACTTTATGCCACCATTTCACACTTTAATGAAACCCTTATAAACATTCTTAACAGCCTAACCCCTGTACAAACAAAAAGAGTCACATCAAATCCTTCATGCAGTAGACAATGATCTTAAGAACATATGCTTGAATCACGGGAAAAGTGCTCTTTTGAAAGTTCTTGAAATAGCAAAAACAAGCAAATGGAAATAGTTATTAGTAAGATATTCCCATCTATATCATGTGAGGACTATCGTTTTACCATAAGGACAGCATGAGGCTGAGACAGCTGTGTAAGTTTGTTCTGAAAAATCCTGACATATTTGAAAAACATAAAGTACTTAAATGCACAGATACGTCAGTATGTAAAGATTTTTTAGAAAATAAAATGCTATCTCAGGAAATGGAACCTTTTATTATATTGTAAAGGGGTATTATATAAATCCTAGAAGCATTGGCAAAAAATATCATTAATTACACAATTTAACTAAAAAAGAAAAACATAAGATTGTTTCTATAACAGTAGCTTGATATTCTACAGATATTATTTTTCAAGACCACAATAAATATAATTTTCTGCATGAAGATATTAGGAGAATAGGGTTTCTCTTTTTGTTACATGATACCCTTTCATGTACTCAAGTAATGACTGATCATAATTAGGAAACTGTACCGGTGGATGTTTTAGGTTTAATATACATTAACAAGTGTCTGCTGTTTGTAAGTAACAAAAACCCTTCAATCAATTCAAATTATCATCATGAACATCTGACAATGCTAGCCAAAATAATGAATGTTAATAACATGTTACTCATAGGAGATTTAAAAAACCCAAACACGGACTGAATTAAAACAACAGGAGAAAACTAATATTGGTCTAGAATGTTTAAACAAACTTTCATCAAATAGCCTAAACCAAATAGTAAATGATAGGACACATGGTGATAACACACTTGACACTAATCTTGACACTATTGTGTCTAATCTTATAAGTCTTTCCATATATAAATCGGATCAAAATCAAATAACATTCAGTAGTTATGGTATTAAACACCATTCTCATTTTACTAGTGGATACAATTATGGACTAGTAAATCTTGAGTCTTTAAAGGAACATGTCAGTTTAGTTTATTACAATACCAAAGTACAGCTAAAACTAAGGAATCTGGGTTTTTAACTTTACTAAATGATTTTAACTTAGCTATCAAATTTACAAAAGAAAGCCAACTATGATGTTCACTGTCAATGAATCTCGCATTTCTAGAATAATAGACAGAAAAACCTAAAGAGAAAAAAAAATATTTTTTTCAAATGCATAAGAATTATCTAACTTACAGAAGTAAGGTAAATAAAGCAGGTTATGTATGGAACTCAATCACATCTTAAAAAAAATGGAAGATGCATAAATAAATAAATAAAACTTAAACTAAGCCAAGGGCCATCACAACAATAACAAGAAATGCACTACATATATGTTAATTGTGTGACCCATTCAACTTGTCCTGTAATCTCTTGAGTATTAATAGAAACTTGAGGAACTCATATGACTATAAGTAATGGAGTTCTTATGTAATAACTCTAGTACCATATGTCAGATTATACTTTCGTCATATAATCTGGAGAACACTCTCCATATATTACCGCTGAGACAATCCTAAATTCAGTGAAAAAATGAGTCAGTTTCTCAGTTTGACCAAACAACTTAAATCTACATTTGCATTCAACCTATGTATTAATTTCTGTCCTGCACTTCATTATGTTTTCAACAGCTTGTTAACAACTGGTTGCATTTTCATATCATGCAAGTCATTTAATAGAACTCCTATATACAATCACCCGGCAGTGTGAACCTTGGTTTTAGATGGTTGTCACTGTTGAAGTATCAATCAGGGAAAAGGGGTTGTCGATGGATGGATGGATGGATGGATGGATGGATGGATGGATGGATGGATGCAGGAAACTGCAGACCAAATAGATGTAACATTAGTCTCAGATAAATATTTATTATTGGTTAACAGCCTCTAAAGCATTGGTTGAATAAAGGCCAGTCTTTCTTAACTGATCTATTTTTTCTATTATATTATTACAGTGGCCATTGACTCTGGTCTGTCCATCAGCATTTTATTATTGGACATGAAAAAGACTGTTAATATGCTTACAATTTGTGCCATTATTAATGCCTTAATTTCTAACTATAAAAACCTTGATTTGGCCATATGGATTCATAACTGGTTTACTAGTAAGACTCAGTCTGTTGTTATATAGGGCATCAAATCCAATGCCTTTACTGAATGTGGTTCCCCAGGGTTCTGTTTTGTAGCCAATCCTAATTAATCAGCTCTTCACTCTCATGCCTCCCAACAATAAATGTTGTAACAGTAAATATGTAGATGATTGCAAAATTGGACAGACATTAACAAATTAGAAAGATCTGGTTGCAATTAATAATTATGTTAAACTGTAGATTAGGTAAACCATACAGGGCTCCAACTCAGCACTCAGTAATGCAACCTACTGTCTTTCAGCAAACCCTCATTTTATATCGTATTATACAATTCAGCTGTAAAAGAGGAGGAGGAGATTATTGTGACTTCGGCATCATTATTGCATGTAAATAGCCTTTCCACAAACATGGAAATATGACTCAAAGTAAGAATATGAAACAGCTTAAGTTGCTTATGAACAGCAGTAATAACACGAGATGTAGATAGCCTGGTTAAATTATTCAAAACCTATGCCTGACCTGCTATTCAATAAAGCAACATTATTGTAGCTACAAAATCAGACATTTAGTTGTGTTCGAATCAATTCAAAGAAAAAATAAGAAGAAAATACCACAGGTGAAGGGCCAGACAGTTATGTCAAGATCAAAATGCCTAACTTTATTCACTGTTCAATATAGCCATCCCAGAGGCAAATTATGATTTGCAAAGCCTACAAATCTCATTAAATCTGGATATTTATACTAACTCAAGTACCCACAGACATAAAAACATAAGTTTTTAAACTTCGCTAAACAAAACTAAGATAAGATGTAGCTATATAACACAATTAATCCGAGTAGCTGGAGAAAAAAACTACCATATAGTATTTTTCACCTTCAGATAATGTGAATTAATTTAAATGCAACCTGAATGCTTGAATAGGAAAATGGTCTTATTACTCTAGATTACCAGAATCTGACTTTTCAATGCCCTACAGGACTTTGAAGTGGTATTTATGAATTTTCTTTGCTTAACAGTGTGTTTGAAATTTCCCTTTCATTACTGCTAAGTTACAGTGCCCTCCTACTTGAAGCTAAAAGTTTTAAAAAACTCACAGCTTCCTGTCATGCAATATTTAGGAATGCCACACACTGACGATCTGTTTTCTTTGCAATTTCTTTAGGAGTTTGATACAGCTCAAGATTTGGAAATTCAAAATTTATAGTTTTCAGATAAGCTGCCATGCAGATTTCGAGGCGTTGACTGCCATGTAGATAACCTATGCAAAAAGAAGGATTGTTACTAAAAAAAAGTGTTTATGTGGTTTTCATATATAACACTTATTTTTGATGAATGAAATCTATATGAAACCACTATTTTACTGTCCATTAATTTTAATCTGTGGACAAGAGGAATTTTACTTGAACTATGCTGAAAAATGTAATTTGCAAGGTTTTGCGCACCGGGCAGCACCGGTTAGCTAGGGTATAACTATTCCCGGCTCCACAAAGTCTCCTCTTCATTTTTTCCCTTGGAACTAGACAAACTTTTAACTTAAGCACTCAAACCATTCACTTTTCATATGGCACTTGCTCAAAACTCATAGCAAGCACTAATAAACCTTAGCACTAGACACCCCCATACTGTAGAGAAGGACAAGGCTCTGTATTTGACCTAACCAGCCAATCAGTAAAACAGTTCACTGTACCTATCCAGCCATGTCCAAAGGGCAGTTTCAGGTGTACTCTCTTGTCCAACTGGTGAATCTGGGCATTCTGAGGCAATGTTACAGTTGCCTCATGTACACAGACAACCCTCTCCTCCTTCCACCAAACACTAATACATGCAAGAGATGAAATTATACAGCCAAACTGGAGGCTAAGCTCTCTCAACCCAAGACTGGACCAGGCAGTCAAGAGGAGAAGGGAATTACTTGCATCACACCACCAGTCTCACATAGACCTATGAAACCAGCACTGGCAAAAAACACACATAAATACATGAAAACATACTCGGAGGTTCTAAATAAAAATCTGCAGAAGCAACAGAGACCTCCAAAGCAGACATCCAAGCAACCTCCACCCCCTAACACAAACCATGAAACAAATACTTCACAAAACCAGTGTGCCACACAATCACAGCCCTTAAGGTAAAATAACATACCCAACACACTAGTAATAGGTGATTCTATAGTCAAGCACACTGATGTCACACTCACTAGGCTGAACAAGGAGAAGGTTACTGTTGGCTGCCTGTCGGGTGCCAGGATCCACCACATAACACAAGCACTCAGGTCACTCCAGAAGAAGTACAAATATGACTCTGTCATTGTCCATGTCGGTGTGAATGACCTGAGCCATACCACCCTGGACTACATAAAAAGAGACATGGAGGAGCGCTCTGATCATGTAGCCCAGGCCGGTATATATATATTTATATATCGATATAGATATGTCTATATATATATATATATATATATATATATATATATATATATATATAAATGAGTCTACCTTCTTTCAACAAAATTACAATTAACCAAATTTTA
>NC_056727.1:1163873328-1164163328 GCF_019279795.1 Protopterus annectens
GTTTTTGGCTGTGATTCCTTCTGTGCGAAGTGAGAACATGTTCCCTGCCTCTGTGTGGTTTATCCATGTGACTTGGTTTCTTCTTGGAGATCATCAGCTGAATAATATACACAGTTGGCCATTTACATTTTACTTTCACTCAAATCTAACACCAGAAGTGTAAATAGAAAGTTACTATCCCTTTTTAGGAAGGGCCGGAAGGCAGGCACTATTCCCATTTGGGATGTGTATGTCTTTGCATTTGTTTTCTGAGTTTATTGGTGAACTACTGTTTTGTTAGTTTGAGCATTAAGCTTTAGACACATCTTATTTTCCATGAAAGGAAACATTAAGACTGCATTTTTTTCTTTATTTGTGATTTTTTTCCCTTCCTGCAGCTGACTATCTAGGTATCCTAGTGTACTTCCTCGTACCAATGGTCTATCAACCCCTCCCCCTCCTCCCCCCAGGAAATTTACACTGATAAGGGTCAAGGCTGACAAGAAGATCAGGATATCCCAACTCTCTATCATGCTGTACGCCAGAAGTATTTTATGACCTATTGTCATTGTCATCTCCTTGTATTTACCTTGGTATGTCTGAGGGATTTCTTTCTTTGTCACCATGCCTGTCTTCAGGAAGTGCCTGTACAAACACCTCTCCCTTTGGAATGAGCATACCCATCCTTCCCAGCCAGTGTCTTAGAAACTTGAACTGCTAATCAACCTCAGGTTACCTCGGCCATAATTGGAGCTTTAGCCCTCTTCACTTGGTACATAGACTTAGTTTTGAATCTGAGTTCAGGCCAGCATTAAATCAAAAGGTTACAAAAAAGTTCAAAGATACATCTTAGTTCATTCAGAACCATAAGCCATGTGGCTTAATTCAGTTTCATTCTTCAGATTATTTAAGTAAGGTTTTGGCTAATGAAAATTTGTTAAAAGCATAGGTGAATCAAAAAAGTAAGACAAAGTGTGAAAAAGCCAGAAAGAAATAATCTATCTGGACGGTGTGGAAACAGGATGAAAAAACAAGGGAGAGAAACTGGGGACTTGTAGGAGGGACTAATATGCATCAGAAGATGGCATGACGTCCTTTGCCTAGGTCACCATTTCACCAAAGGTTGGTCTTGTTGACTGAAAGTGAGATATCTGATGTGTATATAGATAATAAAGGTACATGCTGAGGCAGTCTGTGGGTGAAGTGAATGAACATATTGCCGCCTCACAGCAAGAGGTTCTCCGGTTCGATTCTCGGCTGGGGTGCCTTCTGTGCGGAGTCTGCATGTCCTCCCTGTGGTCGCGTGGGTTTCCTCCAGGTGCTCCGGTTTCCTCTCACATCCCAAAGACATGCTGTAGGTGGATTGGACACTCTAAATTGGCCCTAGGTGTGAGTGTGTGCATGTGTGTGCCTTCTGTGGAAGGTTGGATGCCGGGCTGGCAACTCAACACTGTAAAAATCCACTGCCAATCATGAACGGACAAGTGATCCGCTGTGGCGACCCCTAACTGGGAAAAAGCCAAAATACGAAGAAGTTTATAGGCAATAGCCATTGACATGCTATAATAGAGCCTTACCCCATTCCAATTAGCCCCACCTATTCCTTTGCTGCTTGCAGTGCTCCCTTGCTTTGAAGTCATTAGCTGCCACTGAATGTACTGAATTGAAGCACAGAAAGAGACAGCGGAATACACAAAAAGTGAGGGATACAGTGATTATAGATAAACTCTCAGGATCAAAATTGAGAAAGCAATGAAATAATTAGGTAACATGGTTTATGGATATTGAAATGAGTAAGAACCTTGGGAAAAAATGATTTGGGAGAACCTTAGGAAGAAATCAGGAGAGGAAATAGAAAGTAAATTAGATAAAAGAAAAGACAAATCTTCTGAGAGAAGAGAAAGGAAGGGAAATAAACTGTGATTTTAAAGCTTAGCTAAGCTAGAATAATTCAATGGCATACTGAAATAAGAGTAATAGAACTGCTTAAGATTGGAAGAGAAATGGAACATGTGAAGATGTTTATAGAAAAATAAGAAGAGGAGGAAGACAATGGATGGAAAAAGAAGGGAAGAGAAGGGTACCATTGAATAAATGTTCCTTTACTTAATTTTGATTCTGCCACTTGTTATCACATCACTTAACAATGACTGTTCACTTCAACAACCATTAGTACGTGTCAAAGGAAAAATATACTTTAAAAATGATCAAAACACGGTAGGTTTAGGTTAAGGCACTTTAATCTTGCAGCAAGGAGACAAAAACATGCTAATACAGAGTTTGTCTAACTAGAAACAGGAAGTGATTACATTTTTATACACTTTCTAATAAGACATTGCCTACCAAGCTGACGTAGTGAATCACAAGTTTTGTCATCATCATTTACTAATAATTGCTTTCATAATATTCTGCTGATTTATCAATTTTTGTGAGAAACTTCCTAAGGAAAACAGCGTGGCCTTGGCTACCACCGGTTAGATACATGCAATGTTACCATTCAAGGTACTATGGCTAATTCAAGCACAAAGCAAGCAGTTCATTTCTCTAACAATCCTTTGTCTATACTATCTCTAAACTTCTGCAGCTGCACATGTTCTCATACTTTGAACAGAGCTGATTGTTTAAAATCATTACATTTACCAGATATAGCATTGTTCATTCATTCTCTCCTGACCTAGCAGATAGCCACCTGCTTCTCAAGTACATTTCCAAAAGGCATAAACAAGAATATTGCTGTGCTAGCAATTACTAGGTCAGAGGGCATCTTGCAAGTTTCAGAAAGCACACTGCAGTTTCAAAAAGCATCTTTTCAGTCTCATATGAAACTCAACTAGATATAAGACAGTGCATATAAAATAGAATGAAAAATGTGTTAACTTATTTAGTTTCTAATTAGCATTAAGCATACAAACATTAATACATATTTTCCTGACATTTCCCCCCTGTTAATACTTTTTAATTCTATTTTCAAAAAGAATAAATGGTTTGCTTCTTTTCCTAACCTCTTCCATTCAGGATTTGCAGTTAAGAAAGTCATTCAGTTTAAAACTTTTATGAAAGTGTTTCACATTCTAACAATTCTTCAAATTCAGTACTTTGATACATAGTCTCAGAAACTGATATATCTATAAATTCTTTGATTAATTTTGTCATGCAGGGGATTCCACAACAAATACAAGCTCCTATCAGGAGCAATCCCACACAAATGGCAATCAAGATGTTCATTAGGATGGAACCCCACCCCCAAAGAAATTCTGGAAAAAGTCCGTCAGAGGGTTTGGGCCTGGTTTGGTCATGGCCGACACTTGCTGTATCACCTCAAGGTGGTCATTTATTTTGTGCTGATGATCTGGTATATACGCACAGCACTCTTCTTTGATTAAAGCGCACATACCACCCCTCGCCGCTAGGGTGAAGTCAAGAGCCATTCGGTTCTGGAGCACTACAGTTCTCATAGCATTCAGTTCATCAGTTATCAGTTCAAGAGCAGAAAAAGTTGCATTACTCATTACTTTGAGAAGTTTAGACAGTTTTCGCAGCTCCCAAATTGATTTAACTGTGCCATATGCAGGTAATATGCCTGCCCACGATATGACAGCATCACTCAAGTCCATGTGCGTCAGTTTGGTACCCACAGTATGATGGTCTTTCCAGCCCGCCTCGATCTGTCCCACTGGATTTTCAGGCTTTCTGACAGCTTTCTTGGCCACATCTCGGGTATTTCGAATATTTCCCTGAGGCAAGACTGCAGTGTGTCGTATGGCCGGGACCAGGTACCCCAAAAAACAACTGCCGGACCAATTCTCAGGTAACCACTTATATGCCTTTTTACAACACACAAAATAACAATCCTCCACCTTAGTAGTTACGTTGTTACGAAATGGCTGCCCTGCATGAAACATTTTCCTATCTATTACAGATAACTGTTTAAAAAGTACAGGATTACGTTGCACTTGGTCAATAGTCTTATGCATGGACTCAAGAAATGAGTCATAATTTGATCTACAAGTTCCACCCATTTTATTTGCTTTAGTATAACATTTATAATGTACAGTCACATTACACTTGCTCCAACCCACTTGAATTGTGTCATTCTTATAAAAACATACAATTCCCTTTTGTGTCACAGGCAAATACAGTGCTACCTTATCATATGCTTTAATAGATACTGTGTCATAAACCAGATTTTCCCAGGTCTCATTGACCCCTAGGGGAATTGCAGTCATTAATAACCCCCCGTATGCTGCTGGTATGGCTGTGCAAATCCAGCAGTTCGAAACATTAAAAGTCTCAGCATACACACGTGTAATTGCCTGATAAGTGTTAAAGTTTGGGTGCCAGTCTATGTTCGGTTCATCACGTTTAATCAGTTCAACTTTTGTGGCAGGAAAAAGGAAAGGCCACAACAAAAAGAACAATGTTATCAGTATAGCTACCAGAATAATCATGCAAGTTTTCTGAGGTTGTTCAGTGTCTCTATTTGCTCTATACCTGGTCATTTTGTTCTCGTTGTACAACAGTAACAAGGTTTTTGTCCAGTTCAAAGTTCTTAACCAGTTTACAGTGTGTCAAATGAATCCAGGATGCTCGCTCCGCGATCTAGACTGCAGTGGGTGTCGACAGTAGTACCTGGTATGGCCCTTCCCACTTCGGAGAACTCCAGTTTTTTCTCTTCACTATCTTCACCCAGACCCAGGTGCCTGGGGCTACTGCTGCTTCCGATGGTTTTGTTTGCTCTTTATCTGAAACAGAATTTAACTGCATAAGTTTGTTATTCAAAAATCACCTCATATACACTGCAAGTGAACTGTCAGCCTCCTGCTCTGCAGACATGAGAGGTTTCCATTGAGGTGTATAATATGCCCTCCCAAACAGAACTTCAAAAGGAGTTAACCCTTTTGCATTTGGAACAGTTCTCACGCTCAACAGTGCCAGAGGTAAACAGTGCACCCAGTTCTTTTGTGTCTCACTAATCAATTTTCTAAGTTTATTCTTGAACACCCCATTATGCTTCTCTACTAATCCTGCAGATTGGGGGTGGTATGCACAATGGTTTTTCAACGATATCCCGAAATAGCGACTAAGTTGTTGTATAGTTTGATTTACAAAGTATGTGCCATTGTCACTATAAATCTTTTCCGGTATGCCAAATCTAGGAATAATTTCTTTAACAAGGACTTTTGCAACAGCAGCTGCATCTGGACTTTTAGTTGGAAAAGCTTCCACCCATTTGGAAAACATATCTATAATGACAAGGCAGTACTTCTTATTTTCACATTTGTTCAGTTCTATAAAATCCATACAAATAGTATGAAATGGATACGGTGGTATAGGGAAACTCCCTTGCTTAGGTTTCAATGCCCCTTGTGCATGATGCTTGTTACAAACATGGCATGCTGCACAAAAATTTTTTGTGTAATTAGTAAATCCATACGGCGTAAACATTCGATTCACTAACTGTACCATCCCCCCTGTTGAGACATGGCTCTGCCCATGGCTCAACAAAGCTGCATATCTAAACAAGTTAGATGGTAAGATTGGTTTCTTTTCTTTGGAGATGTACAGTCCCTTCTCAAGGATTGCTCCTCATTTTATCCACTTTTGTTTTTCTACATTTGTAGTAAGTGTCTGCATTGTTTTTAACATTTCTAAATCTAAAATCTCAGATGGTTGTAATTCCTCACTCAAAAGAAAAACTTCTGAAGCTGAAGCTGCTTGCTTTGCAGCTGTATCAGCCCTCGCATTACCTTTTGAAATTTTATCCTGTTGCTTGGTATGAGCTACACATTTGCAAATAGCTACTTCCTGAGGTAACTGATTAGAGTCTAACAGATCTAAAATAAATTGCACATGGTTAATTGGTTTACCAGTAGATGTTATCATTCCTCTATTTTTCCACTGCTGCGCAAAAACATTTACAGTAGAAAAAGCATACTGACTGTCAGTAAAAATGTTTACTTTCTTACCTTTCGCTAAGGTACATGCCCTCGTCAAGGCAATCAATTCTGCTGCTTGTGCAGATAAGTTGTGTGGTAAAGACTTTGCTTCTAAAATCTCGGTATCAGACACTACTGCATACCCCACTAGATTCTGTCCTGTAGGACCCCTTCTGCACGAGCCGTCCACATAGTATGTCACCTCGGCATCATCCAAGGGAACATCTGTAAGGTCTTTTCTAGGTAGTGTCTTTTGCTCAATCTCTTGCAGGCAGCAGTGTGGTTTGCCATCTGCAGGGGTTGGGAGCAAGGTTGACGGATTCAAAGTTGTGCATCGTTCAATTGTCATATGATGTTGGCTCAACAGTATAGTCATACAGGAAAGATGTCTAGCAGGAGAAAGATATTCTACTTTTTCTTGCAGTAAAATAATCACGACTGCATGAGGCACTCTCAATGTGAGAGGGTGGAACAATACTACTGAGGCTGAAGACTGCACTGCCATTGCAGCTGCAACTACTGCTTGTACACAGTGGGGCAAGGATAACGCCACTGGGTCAAACTGTGATGACTAGTAAGCTATGGAGCATTGTTTGTCCCTATGCTGTAGTGTTAACACTGATGTCATATAACCTTGCTTACAGTCTGCAGTTTGGAAAAATCGCTTATGATAGTTTGGTAATCCTAAACTAAGGAAGAAGCTATCAGTTGTTTCAGTTTGCAGAAAGCTGATTCTGCTTCTGGTGTCCACTGTAATAAATCCTGTACTGCCATTGGCTTTTTGAATATCAAATTAGTCAGCGGAGCAGACTCCAAAGCATAGTTTGGTATCCAACTCCGACAAAAGTTAGTAGTACCCAGGAAGGACATCATTTCCTTCTTGGTAGTTGGTCTAGGTGCTTGTAATATTGCTGTTTTTCTGTCTTCATCTAATATTCTGCCTTCTTTGGATATTACATATCCCAGGTATTTAACCTGTTTTCTCCAAAGTTGCAGTTTGTTCTTGTTTACCTTGTATCCTTGAGTAGCTAAAAAGTGTAATAATGCTATGGTATCCTCTCTGCATTCTTGCTGGGTGGGGGCTGCCAGCAGAATGTCATCTACATAAAGTAAAATCTGACTACCTTTCGGTGGGATAAATCCCACCAGGTTACTTGCCATTGTGCGAATATCGTTGGACTTTCACAATATCCCTGTGGTAGTCTCGTATATGTATACCGTTTCCCCTGAAATGTAAATGCAAACCAATGTTGGCTGTCTGGGTGTATCGGTATCGAGAAAAATGCATTGCTAATATCTACCACAGAAAAATACTTCTGTTGAGGTTTCAAATCATTCAATAAAGTGTGTGGATCTGGCACCGTTGGTGCCCTGGGTATAACTGCTTTATTCACAGCTTGTAAATCTTGGACCATACGCCATTCCCCGTTTGCTTTCCTAACAGGAAATAAGGGTGTATCACATGGTGAATCAGGAGATTCTATTAAGACTCCTTCCTTAAGTAAGGCTGCTATTATAGGTTTGATTCCTATTTCTGCATCCTTTCTTAAGGGATACTGCCTTTTTTGAGGTCTAAATGCTGATTTTGGCATAATAGTAACTGGTCCTGCTGTACGAATAAGTCCTACATCTGATTTCCCTGTTAACCAGAGAGTCTCTGGTATGTCTCGTAAGGCTTTTTCCTCTTCCTCTAGTAAGAGTGCTACTCGGCTATCCTCACTTGCCTGTGAGTGCACAGCTGGGTGTGTCTGTGTTATCCAATTCAATTTCTGCTTCTGTACTCCTTGTTCAGAGAGTTCTAACTCTGTCTGTTTTTCCCACCTTGTGACTTTTTCTCCTAGGTCTGCCCACTTCAAATTTCTATCTTTAGTTAAGCTTACATGTGGTAATCGATTAGATTTGTAAAGTGCTAAGAATTCCTGGGGCAATGAACAGCTTACTACACTGTTTCCTTCTGTGTCCCAGTACAAATTTTGTAATACTAACCTATTAGCATGGTTTCTAAACAATTCTTGCGCATATTCTTTATCAGGTCCTGGTCTGTTACAGTAATATAGAGTGCAATGCAACAAATGCTGTTTATCAGTGTCAAGGGAGGGGGATTTACTGATGACTACGTTCATCAGTTCTTCGGTTACTGCCCCTGGACCAGTCGTAACTAAGTCCTGGCTGTACCAATAAAATGTTTCACCCTCTGGTCGCACTACAAAAGTATCCATTTGTCTCTGTGCTTCCATACCCTGCATAGTTGGAACTACGGCTATGCCAAATATCTGCATTAAGTCTCTGTCCAAGAGATTTACTGGGCATTTTGCAGAAACAACAATTTTGCTTTTCTGAGTCATTCCTGAAACAGGGTCAGTTATCGCTATGTTGTGGGAGAGTGGCTCCCGATACAGCTGTCCATTAGCTGCTTTCACTAATATGTAGTCTAGTGATTCTGAATTTTCTGGTAGTTTGGATGGATGCATCAGGATCCGTGAAGCCCCTGAGTCACACAGAAATTTGACTTCCCTCCCCTCTACCAGAAGTGTAACTTCCGGTTTTGTGTCTGCTAAGTAGAGCTCTAAGCTCAATAATGCTAAGTCCAAAATTTCATTTTCTTCATCATCTATGAATTCATGTACATCCTCTATCCCTTCCATCACATCCTCTACCCTTGCTACCACATTTGCATTTGTCTTTTCCTGTCCATTCTTATCCAGTGATTCTTGACTATCATATAGTCATTCCTCACCCTCCTTATCTTCCGTGGTTACCTTCTTATTTAGCCTGCAATCCCTTGCCAAATGTCCCTTTTTCCCGCATTTGAAACATTCACCCCTTTTCTTTCTCTCTTCAAAGTCTTCTGATCGTTTATCAGATTGTTTGTTTCCCTGGGTATTTTTCTTAAACTTCTTCCCAGTTTGTACTACAAAGACTTCTGACCCGTCTTCTACTGCAAATACTTGAGTTTTCTTTTTCTTTTTGCTATTAAAATGCCTTTCGGCATGTCTTGCATATTCAAGTAATGACTGTAGTCTACTTGTACGATGATCTACCATGTGCTTTGTAATAAAGCTGCTAATGGGAGCTATACTGCCTTTTAAGAATGCATTCTTTAGCTGTTGCTCATATGGGGAATCATGTGATTGATCTTCAGGTACCTGCATTCCACAATGGTTATTAAAACATTCTAATAATCTGGCATAATATCTATCAACAGTTTCACCTTCTTGTTGTATGCATTGATTAATGCAAGTCCAATCAGCCCTAGGCTTCCATTTCTCAGAGATTCGGTCTGTCAGACCTTTCACTCTGTTGCCCAGTTCTGCGTTACTATGTGGGAGTGGTCTAAGTTCTGCGTCACGGGGATTCCAGTTGTCACTGATCATGTGCCAATCTGGACCTACAATTTGTCTAACTACTTTTTCTACTTCTTCTCCATTCAAATGGTAACTTAACCTCATGCCCTGTAAGTCTTCTAAGAATTTTCTAAAATTAACTTTTGGATGGGGAATTCCCTCTGTGGCTTTCCGGATGTCTTCCGGTGTCCACGGTCTATATATTAGAAGAGTCGGATCCTGTCCTGCCTGTGGATTTGGTACTTCTGTGAGTGGACATATCTCTTCCTCACTCATAGCTTGTGAATTTCTATTTATTTCATATAATTCAATATCCCCTCTCAAGTTGCGTGTTTGAGACCTGATCTTGATAGGATCCCTGACAAACGGTTTTGATTTTGTAGGAACAGCTGGGTATAGCGGAGGTGGATCAGCTTGTCCACTTGCTTCATATTCCGGTAAAGGATGTGGAGGGGGCAGAGGAGGGGCTATCGCTATTACCAAGTTATTATCTTCTTTATCTAAGAACATTGCTTTTGAATTTTTAATCTTTTGTTCCCTGCAATTTGCTTCCTCAAGCTACCTGTGTGCCTGAGGGACTCCTAATTGTCGTTGCTTTTTTAGCTGACCTTTTGCGTCAGTTTTAAGTTGTCTAACAAGTTTAATAAGTGAAGATTTATCAAAATTACCATTAAATTTGTATTTATCAACCCATTTTGTATAATACTTAACATTATCGGCACCCTGTAATTGCATATATTTCGCGTCTTCAGTTAGGGGTGGGTCTCGGGAACTTTTCGTGCACTGATTTCCCATGTTGTCTTAGCTAAGTTAAAAAAATTGTTATGTAACCTTTCTTATCACATGGTACCACAATTTTACACCTATTCACCATTTATCTAGAATAACTGTCTACCTATTCTGTTTCCCTGATCTATGAAAAGACAGCAATCTTTTTGTCCCTGATCTGCACATGCAAATCTCCCTGACAAAACAGTACTGTAACAAGTCCCTGATCTAAAACAGAAAAAAAAAGGTAAATTCCTCCTTACCTGACCCTCTGTGAGTTGATCCACCGGAAAGTTGACTCGTCCTCCAATCCCAGATCATTAACAATGGCTGGCCTCTTTCGAACGACAATTCAGTCGGAGGTCTTTCAAAACAGAAGAGCCGACGTGGCCACTTCTCCATATGGGTACATGCCACTGGGCCCAATTCTGACCTGGGCCTAGAGTGAGAGGTACTTTCCGGTCTGAAGGACCAAACTGTCAAAGGAAAAATATACTTTAAAAATGATCAAAACACGGTAGGTTCAGGTTAAGGCACTTTAATCTTGCAGCAAGGAGACAAGAATGCGCTAATACAGAGTTTGTCTAACTAGAAACAGGAAATGCTTACATTTTTATACACTTTCTAATAAGACATTGCCTACCAAGCTGATGTAGTGAATCACAAGTTTTGTCATCATCATCATTTACTAATAATTGCTTTCATAATATTCTGCTGATTTATCAATTTTTGTGAGAAACTTCCTAAGGAAAACAGCGTGGCCTTGTCTACCACCGGTTAGATACATGCAATGTTACCATTCAAGGTACTATGGCTAATTCAAGCACAAAGCAAGCAGTTCATTTCTCTAACAATCCTTTGTCTATACTATCTCTAAACTTCTGCAGCTGCACATGTTCTCATACTTTGAACAGAGCTGATTGTTTAAAATCATTACATTTACCGGATATAGCATTGTTCATTCATTCTCTCCTGACCTAGCAGATAACCACCTGCTTCTCAAGTACATTTCCAAAAGGCATAAACATGAATATTGCTGTGCTAGCAATTACTAGGTCAGAGGGCATCTTGCAATTTTCAGAAAGCACACTGCAATTTCAAAACGCATCTTTTCAGTCTCATATGAAACTCAACTATATATAAAACAGTGCATATAAAATAGAATGAAAAACGTGTTAACTTATTTAGTTTCTAATTAGCATTAAGCATACACACATTAATACATATTTTCCTGACAGTACGTTTGCATTTTCATTTGCCTACCACCCTCTCAATGAAGAATGCATTCACTTTCTTTTATCTTCTGAACTTCTTCTCTTGCAGTACATTAGCATTTTATTTCACTGAACATGAATCTACATATTAATATGTTTTGAGCAATATCTGTGATCCAATTAGTTTTAAACTTATTTTAAGGTGCATTTGGTGACAATAATTTGAATATACTAATCTGTTGTCGGCCCTACCAAGTATTAGTTATCAAACTGATCTCTCACATGTATGTATTCAGATAGAAGTATGCATGGGTTTGCTGCATGTCTGCAAATTTCATTAGTCCCAAGCATAGCATTTAACCTTACATGAGTACATGAGCAGCATGTATGAATTGCACTGCTGTGACGATATCTATGAACTTAATATTGCATGTGTGTAAGTATTTAGGATACATAACAGGGTGCAAAACATGAGAATGAGTGCATGAGAGTATAGTAACAAATGAATCACAAAAAAGAGAAAAGCAATATGGCAAATAAATATCTAAAATGAAGGAAAATCTACTTCTGTCAACAAGGGTAACAACATCTTATAAAATGTATGAGGGGTTAGAAAAAAGCAAAGACAATAATGAAGCTCATCGAATGAATGGTAAGTGAGCAGAAAATGGTGATAAGAAACTAGAGTTTTGTATTTATTTTGGTCAGTGTTCCTGAAATAAGAGAAATGTGGTTTAACAAATTTATCCAGAAGTGTTTAGGGAATAATTCAAGTTATTACTCAGATGACTAAGACTAGGAAAAAATCTCCAAGATCTGAGCACATATAATACCATGAATGTTTATGTTATGAACTACAAAACTCAAATTTAATTTACGCAGAACTGAATATAGCACTAGTATTTTATTCTTGTCATGTGAGGAGAAAAAAAGGTTTTTAAAGACTGGAAGAAAGCAGTTGCATTTTGACTTTACATAGATGGGAGCAAGACATCCTAACTTCCTAACAAATGTATCTGACTGGAAAAAAACAGGAGCTGAAAACAATAATCTTAGAGTATAAGGTAGCTATTACAATACAAGAGTCAAATCAGTTCAGAAAAGGGAGGTCATGAAAAAAACACACAATCAAATAAAACAATTATAACATCTTCCTTGGCTCCATGGACATTTGGCGCCGTTACTTGAATGATTGTTGGCTGGTGTGGCATTCTGATGGTATATATTTGCAGGAATTTGTAGACTACCTGAATGAAAACAAGTGGGGCATCAAATTTACTATTAATTAGCATCCAAAAGTTATTACTTTTTTGGATGTTGAGGTGACTGTAATGGTGCTGGTACCTAGAAATGTACAGTTCATAGGAAACATTCTTAATTTAATACCCTGTTGCACGCTACCAGCTGCCATCCCCAACATATGAGTAGCAATATTCCTAAGTCTCAATTTTTGAGGCTTAAAATAATTTGTTATATGGAAGATGACTATGAGGTACAAGCCAAGGATATGGCACACAGGTTTTATAATAGGAGTTACACCAAACGGAATATTCGACAGGCTATATCTTCTGTACAAAAAGTTCATAGACATCATTTACTTAAACTTCGGGTTAAAGATAAGACACAGGGCTCACTCATCAGGTTTATAATGGATTTTGGGACTAGCACTGGCTTTTTGCAAAAAAATTATACATCAACATTGGGATATATTGCATATGGATGACAGGTTGCAGGGTTTTTTACCAGGTAAATGTAGGTTTCCCTACAGAAAAGGCAAAAGTATGGGCGGTTGGCTGAATATTATAAGAAAGGAACTAAAAGAACACCAATTGATACACAGGTGAGGTTGGATGGCAGTAAATTATTGGGATGCCATCCTTGCGGGCACTGCAGTTTTTGCAGGTTTGTCTCGAAACAGAATATATAGAACACGCTTTCGGTAAAGACTGTGCTTCACCTTCTAGTAGAAGGGAAGTGATGTTCCTAATTGCCTTTTGGTAACAACTTAAAAGCGTAGTATTTTACATTTGACACTTTGTATTTTGTATTCTGATGAAGGTGAAGCACAGTCTTTACCGAAAGCGTGTTCTATATATTTTTGTTTTAACGCTAAATAAACCTGGTAACTATCGCTCTCATTGGTTTAGTTTGCATTTTTTGTTTTATCCAATGTATGTGGATAATTAAATTAGGGGCTTTGTTTTCCCCTGGAATCAATGAATTATAATCAGCCAATGACATTGCTAAGTTATGATGTGTCTCTCTCTCTCTCTCTCTCTGTCTCTCCCTCTCTCTATCTCTATATGCAACTTGGTGGTATATTTTGTTAGCACTGATGAAGGCTCTGAGCTGAAACCAGTATGCTTTTTTACACCTTGGTAGCGTTTGGAATATATTTTTTTATGCACTACCAGTTTTGATGGAGTTTTCTTCATATTGATTAAATACATTTTTAAATGAGAGCTTATTTGTGTGCTGGCCTAGTTGTGTTACTATATTGAATCTTTTTTGGCCTGGCACCTTTCCATGGGGGTTGGAACAATTTTTGCTGCTGAGCCCAGTTTTCTCTGCACTGTTGGTGTAATAGATCTCATTTTGGATTTTATCCTTAAATCAAATAAGTCTTTTTTGACTTGGCTTATAATTGGCTTACAATTTGGGAATTTCTTTCCTTTACATTCATTCTCATCCCTGTGCATTTCGGCTGTGTTTCTTTTTTCAAACCTGCTGCAGCTAATTAAAGCTGTTTTTTGGATGGTGTTGGAGGTTTGTGGACTAGCAGTGAAATGTTGGGGCTTCCTTGTTTAATCCCGATTCTATTGTTTTCATATGAACATCAGATCAAACCTTCTCTCTTTTATTGTGATGTCAACATTTTTCCTGGATATCCACTCTAATTTTATAAGTGGTTGTTCATCAGATTTGGTGCTTAATGTGACCACGTAGTGATCCTGCACATAAAATACCAAATTTGGGTTTACGCTGAGTGTGAACGAAGTAGCAGCTATATTTCCATGAAGAACTAACCCAAACAGGTGACATTTTTGTGTTTGTGTCAACTGGTTCACATTTTGGGTTTTTAATCAGACCAAAGTACTCTGATTGAACTGTTAGTGCAACATTATAATGGAGATTTTGATACTTTGTTCAAGGGGTAATTAGGGGGCACCACTTATTATGTTTTGGTTATTATTTTATGAATACGCCAGATTTAATTGTTTGACCTTTATTCAGGTTTGTAAGTTAATAATTGGTCAGGATATCCATTTTAAGTTATCTTGAGTGGATTAATAGCAGTTTTGGCGTTGATTGTCATTATGTTGGGGCCTTCTTCCATTGAATAATGCATGATTGCGAACTATGAGAGGTTATGATATATATTTAAGGGAAGCAGGTGACATCTTAAGCTTCTCTTTTTTCGTGAATCGTAAGAATTAAGGACTGAGTACTTTGGCAGCGTGGTTTATGTGGTTGAACTATTTTTGGTTTCATGGAAAACAACGTTGGATGCCATTGTTGAGTTGAACTATACTTGGTTCGAATCACCAGATGTTTTTTGTATTTTTGGCCTTTATTTCAAATTTAGGAATAATTAGCCAGTGTGTCCACTTGATTTATTTGAGTGGTTAGTCATGGCATTATCTTTTTATGAAATATGCAGGGCCGTTATTCTGACTTTTTTATGTGAGAAGTAAGAGCACATATTTGGCATTTTAGATTATTCAAGGCCTATTCCAGTAAAAACATTACTCCAAGAGGATTAAGAGTCAAAATACAACCATTTGTTAAAGCCATAGATCAGATATTACTTACACAATGGGAGGAAGCCCGACAATCTGCCTCTTTGGCTTTTGTTAAGATTTTGATTGAATTTTACGAACGTAGGATTCTATCCCTATCCAAAACTATTACTGACCTTTGTGATCAGGTTAAATCTTTTAAAGATAAACCTGCTTATTTAGAACAGATTTCTTTATTTTCTAGTGGAAAGTTGAAAAAGATTTTAAATCTAGGATGATTAAAAAATTCCAAGGTGACATCAGGGATTATTCTGCAGGTAAACCCTTCAAACTTTGAAAATCAGTTTAGTTTAGTGATAAAAAGCCACCAACAATAGTTCATTTGAAGAGAAAAAGGAAGCGCTCTCTGTTGAAGAAATCTAAAGTTTCTTCTGACACTTCAGCTGATGAGTTTTCATCAACTACAGATAATGAGGGTGCCACACCATTAAACTCTCCACCTAGCAAGAAAGGGAATGTTGATGTCCCTTTAGGAGGGTTAGAAGGGGTGGGAGAAAATGCAGAGGTAGTAAGCACAAGTTTGGAGTCTACATTGGCAATGTTGATACACTAATAAATACCAGTCATAATGTTTACAATATTTCCTCAGTGGTGTTAACTCCAGTAGAATGTGATCTACTAAATAAAGGTATGGGAATTGTTCCTAATTTTGCAGTGTCTGAACATGTTTTTTTCTCAAGACGTCATGACCTTTTGCAGAACTGTACATTTAAAACTACATTTTGCACAAACTTCTAATACTAATCAAGATTTGCATGAATTTAGATTTAGAACCTCTTTATTTATGCCTCCCATGAATAAGTATGTTGCAAGGGTTGGGAGGGTGGCTTAATGGCTAAGGTGTTTGCCTTACAAATACAAGGTGCAAGGTTTGAGTCTCACAAGAGATAATTGGCTAGGTTTAAAATGGCTAGTAAGGGCAATTAGCTTAGTACTAAACTGTGAACCTATAAGATGTTTCATAATTTAGTGTTGAGAGATCTAAATTTTTCATATTATGCACATGCACATGATGGTAGGGATAATCTAACCAATGGTGAATGTCAAGCTTTGCATAGACTTAGCAATAATCATCAGATTATTAATCAGGCAGACAAAGAGGGTACTGTGGTAGTCTGGAACTGGTAAATGTATTATAATGAGGCCCTCAACCAATTATCAGACCATCAATATTATCAATTGATGTTTCTGGATCCTACATCAATCTTTAAAACTGACATTGATAAGTTTTTACTTTTGACTTTTGAGGAAGGCATAATTTCTAAGGAAGTTAGATTTCATTTGACAGTGGTAACCCCCACTAGCAAACTTTTTACATGTTACCAAAGTTTCATAAAAATTATAATCAGCCTCCAAGGAGACCTATAGTGTTGGGTAGGGGTTCTTTAACAGAACCCTGTTCAGCCTTCTTGACTAGATATTTAAAACCTCTTTTGGTACATGTACGATCTCGTATATAAGTCACTACTCAGTTCCTGAATATTATTGATGAAATGCAGATCGAGGATGGTTGGGTACTATGCACACTCGATGTTTCTGCATTATACACCAATATTCCTCATTGGACTGGACTTTTAGCTCTGGATTATTGGCTTACATGGACCTCTTTGTACTGGATTTAATACCATCTTATTATGTCTCACGGAGCATGTGCTTACCAAGAATGTTTTTTATTTTGATAATTCATGTTATTTGCAATTGAAAGGAACTGCAATGGGAGTGTCTTTCACTCCCATTTATGCAGTTTATTCATGGAATACATCAAAGAGCATTTGATATGTGATGCCAATCATAACATCTTCCTTAGCTCCATGGACATTT
Organism: Protopterus annectens; assembly: GCF_019279795.1. Lineage (NCBI taxonomy): Eukaryota > Metazoa > Chordata > Ceratodontiformes > Protopteridae > Protopterus > Protopterus annectens. The sequence continues at coordinate 1,163,890,191 of NC_056727.1, forward strand.
GGCGCTGTTACTTGGATGATTGTTGGCTGGTTTGGCATTCTGATGTTATATATTTGCAGGAATTTGTGGAATACCTGAATGAAAACAAGTGAGGTATCAAATTTACTATTAATTATCATCCAAAACTTATTACTTTTTTGGATGTTGAGGTGACAGTAATGGTTTATGGTACCTTGAAAAGTACAGTTCATAGGAAACATCCTCAATTTAATACCCTATTGCACGCTACCAGCTGCCATCCCCAACATATGATTAACAACATTCCCGAGTCTCAATTTTTGAGGCTTAAAAGAATTTGTTCTATGGCGGATGATTATGAGGTACAGGCCAAGGATATGGCACAAAGGTTTTATAATAGGGGTTACACCAAATGGAATATTCAACAGGCTATATCTTCTGTACAAAAAGTTCATAGATACCATGTGTACGTTGATAGGTTCATAGGTGCGTAGTAGGCTAATGGCCCTGGAGCCTTTACAAGCATAGCCCATAGATGTGCCCTGGCATCAAGCTGCCCGATGTTAGTTCCCAATGCCTCTATCAAGTACACCCACTGGAGTGATCCCCGGGGTGAACTTTCTATTTCCCATCCACTCAACAAGATTTCTCTTGAAGAGGGCCAGTGAAGTGCTCTGCTTGACATGTATGGGAAGTCTATTCCAGAGCATGGGCCGTCTCTCGGTTATGAACCTGTCCCTCCAGCATGTTCTGTTGATTGTGGTAATGAGGTTGAGGTCTCTGGAGCATGTAGTGTGGAGGGACTGGGATTTCTTTAGATGTAGCATTTCTAAGAGAGCTGGGTCAGACATGGCTTTGTAAGTCAAGCAGATGTCGCCTCTTAGTAGACGATATGAGACAGAGAATATTTGGAGTTTTTTTAATCTGTCCATGTAGGACATGTGTTTAAGGCCTAGGATCCTCTTCATGAGGTACTTTTGTGGCCTCTCCAGTTGTTGCATGTGTCTAGTGAGGTACATGCCAAATGGGGTATTATACTCGATGACTGGCCAAATGAGGGAAGAGTAGAGAGAGATGATGACCTCTTTCTTCCTGGATGCAAAACCCTTAGTAATGAGATGTTAAATGTCGGGCTAAAGATAAGACACAGGGCTCACCCATCAGGTTTATAATGGATTTTGGGACTAACACTGGCTTTTTGCAAAACATTATACATCAACATTGGGATATATTACATATGGATGACACATTAAAGGGCTTATTACCAGGTAAATGTAGGTTTGCCTACAGGAAAGGCAAAAGTATGGATGGTTGGCTGACTCATTATAAGAAAAGAACTAAAAGAGCACCAATTGATACACAGGTGAGGTTGGATGGCAGTTAATTATTGGGATGCCATCCTTGCGGGCATTGCAGTTTGTGTAGGTTTGTCTCCAAACAGAATTTTTTTACTTCCCATAATTGTTCTAAGGTATTTGAAATGTTGGTGTATGGTAACTGTAGCACTGATTGGGTGGCATATATGGTTAAATGTACTTGTTCTGCATTTTATGTAGAGCAAACATCACGCCCTTTTAAATTAAGAACATCTCAACACTTAAGTGATATCAGCTGTGCCAGGAATACAAATGTACTACATAAACATAGTTTGAAACACACTACTGCTAAATGTTCTTTCACCGTCATTGACAGAATACAAAAGAAGAATATGCAGCAGGAGGGTTTGCACTCTCTTTTGAATTATAAGGAATGTATGTGGATAATTAAATTAGGGGCTTTGATTTCCCCTGGAATCAATGAACAGTTATAATCAGCCAATGACATTGCTGACTAAGTTATGATGTCACACTCTCTCTCTCTCTGTCTCTCCCTCTCTCTCTCTGTATATGCAACTTGGTGGTACATTTTGTTAGCACTGATGAAGGCTCTGAGCTGAAACCAGTATGCTTTTTTACACCTTGGTGGTGTTTGGAATATATTTCTTATGCACTACCAGTTTTGATGGAGTTTTCTTCATATTGATTAAATATATTTTTAAATGAGAGCTTATCTGTGTGCTGCCCTGGTTGTGCTACTATAAGAGCTTTAAGAGTGACTCAGACCATATGATCAAATGAAAGATGAATGAATAAGCTGTCATACATTCTCAGTTATCAAATAAATCCATCTACGTGTGTATGCATGTATTTATGTATGCATATGTTATGGATTTCTTTATGTATCTTCTTATTTTGAGTGATGTATCACATCATATTACACATTACAGTCATATAAAACATGAAATATATACCATAAGCAGGCTAAACAAAAGTTGTTTCAATGACAAACAAAACAACTCTGCAATGAAGCCATGTGGTGAAATATGTCATGTGTAATGCAGGGTTAAGGTGTAGTTCACAAAAGATACCTGCACCATGATTAAAAATATAGCACAGGATGAATAGATAATACCACATTATTTTAACTGTAATTCCCTCAATTTCCTAAGAAATCAATTTCTTCAGCATTCAATTTGATTAAAAACATAAAAAGATATATAAAAGAGTCACACTGATTACCATTAATACCATTCATATTTTAAATTTACTGTAAACATTCCACTGTTCATTTTAATTACTTTATTTCACAGAATATGCCAAGGCTTTAAATATTCTTGGGTAACAGTTTATTTTATTCAGTAAGGCAAGTTATTTCACAGCTATGGTAAGATACTGTAAGACATACCATCTTTATAGTGATTCTTGCTTTCAGTGCTTGCTAGATTAAATGCATCAGGTGATTCATAATGCTGTTCTGATTAGTTCTGGGACTGTGCATTTTGATTACCTTGCAGTTGTTCAAAAAGAGCACCTACTTTGCTTTGTTTTATGGTCTGGCCAACCAAGTTGAAGAATTGAATAGATGTAATGGTTTCATTGACTGGCATTGAAATCATAGCTATGAAAGGATAATATGAGTTCCCCCAAATGAGAGCTACTATTATCCTTCCACTTCTGTGACTCTATTGGCATCTATGCAGAGAGCTTTCTCAGTAAGTGTGTGTATTTGTAATTTGCTTGGGATTAGAGTCAGATGCAAACGTTTTATGATATGCTAAATCAAGAATGGGCAAGGTAGCTGTAAGAACACTGGTGTAAAACAGGAAGTCTGAGAATAATCTGATAGTAGGAAAGTGTTGTCCTGATAGTAAGGCCACTGAAGAGGAATAGTTTGATTTTATACAAAATTTAGCTTAATGACATTATTTTTATAACACCTATCATACTGTGCTCATATTTCACACTGCCAGATTCAGCAAGCTCTGCATGGAGTGCCTGAATAGTGCAAGAGCTGCTGCATGCAATATGGCAGCCGAGCGATCCAGGAACAAGCCCCAGAGACGTGCACGAGTGTGCCTACACTATTCCTGCACGGACACCACTGCTATATGCTAATTACCTTATTTGCTGGTGAAAACCATGTAAATGAGGTGAATTAGTGATCCAGGAAGCAGGCAGGTGTCTGTGCAGGAATAGTGTAACCTGCAGAAATGTAGTAAGTTACTAACCGAATACCTTTATGCAAATTACAAAACGGAGGCATGACAGCTCTAAAGAAAGCATGTATTCAGTGTAGTAGGCATGCCAATGGCCATTGGCATGAGAAATAGTTGCAAAATTATAAAAAACAACTTTATTTTTTTTTGGCCGATCTCAGCCTTTTAAGTGTAGGGCAGCAGTGCGCAAAAGGGATCAGCCCGAAAATAAGAAAAAAGGTTGGAAATAAACTTTTAATCCCAAATCAGAATTTTGTCATAATAGTCAATGGCATGCATAAGACAACAATACCAGGGAATACTGGTTGCTAAGGGGGAAGGCTGAGTGTGAGTGTGGTAACTATGAATTAGCATTCTGTTTTATGCAAATGAGGGGAATGATACTGAGTCACAGATTTCCTCTCAGTGTTAGTTGCACATAACTGTAGGCGCAGCAACACCATTGTGCAAGTCTAAGAGGTGGATGACCTCATAAGGGGGAGTGTCATGCATGCTATAAGCTTATTGGAGTTCTGCGGCCCGTGTTTGCCTTTAGCTAAGCACAACTAAAGAAGGGGGTGTGTCTGAGGCTGCCTAGGAGTGTTTACATTGCCTAAATGGGTGTGCATGCCGCACACCGGGTTTTAAACAAAAAAAACAAAAAAAAAAACCAGGAAATAGCAGCTCTGTTCACGTCTGAGCACTGGGTACATGCGTCGCACCTCAGGGCTTAAACGGGAAGACAATGGGAAGGGAAAACAGGAGTAGGAAGGCAATCAAGGAGAACTAGCATAGCCGGCAGGTGAAATGTGTCAGAATCAGCCAATTACACATGGAAGAGCTTGGCACACTACTATAAACTATGCAAACACCTTCCAGTCTGTTTTTTCCCACAACTCTACACCATCAGTGTACACAGATGGAGAAAATTTACCTGAAAAAACTAACAAAAAGTTAGGAGCTGCTGTCAGTCTCATACATCAATATGTGGAAGAGGCTAAGGGTTGTGAGGATGTAAATGCTGATGACCAACCCACAGTGAGGAGACAGAGAATAGTGTACAGACCCAGGGTAACCTACCAGGGGCTACATGAGTTGGAGATAGTGGAGTGCTATAGGGTTAACAGGGACATTCTGCAGCAAATTGTTGAGCTGTGCTGGCCATGCCTCACACACAGCACCAACAGGGGGGAACCCATCCCAGTGGATAACAAGGTATTTATAGGCTTAGGAATACTAGCCACAGGTACTTTCCAAAGGGCAACTGGGGATATCATGGGGATCTCACAGGCATCAGCATCTAGGGTACTCCACCAGTTCTGGATGCCATGTCAGCACATGCATGTGAGCACATTTATTTCCTCAACACCCATGAGGCATTGACCAGCAATATGTATTTCTTCCACCAAATAGCAGAATAGCCTGAGGTAGTGGGTGCTATAGACTGCACGCACATACACATCAAAGCACCACCTGGCGAGCGGGGTAGGGTTACATAAACTGCAAGGGCTTCCCTTCCATCAACTGCCAGATCATGTGCGATGCCCAGGGCATTATCTTGAATGTGTGTGCTGGCAGCTCTGGAAGCTATTGCGACTCCCACATCTGACATATGACACAGCTGTACCAGTCATTTGCCCATGGGGACATCTCATCTGGCCAACCTGTGGGGAATGCTGGCTAAGCAATGGAGCCATGGCTAATGACTCCCCTCAAAAATGCACACATACCTGAACAAGAACTCCATAATGAGGCACACGCACAAACCAGAATCATAATAGAGTGTATGTTTGGGATGTTTAAGTCACAATTCCGATGCCTGGACATATCTGGTGGAACCTTGCAGTACTCTCCAGCTACATGTACACAAATGTTCATAGTATGTGCCATGCTACACAATGTGATCCTGCAGAAGCAGCTGAAACAGGAACAGCATGGGGCAAGGCCACAGAGCCCTCCACCATTGCCGAGGCCATCACAGCCACAGAGTGATTCAGAGGAAGAACTACCCGAGCCTGTCCATGTAGGCAGAAGGAGGCATGCCCAGTATGCCCAGGCCCTGGCAAAGTGGCAACACATAGCACATACACTGACAAGGTAGGGACTCAGAGAATGACACCTCTCTCTGACTCAACCATAGAGTAAAAGGGATGCCAAACATGACACTACCTGTGCTTTACCATGTATAGGGAGTGTACTATGTGCATCTGACATAGTCAGCCCTCCAGCACTGTCCTCAATATTAGCACAGCCACAAGGTAAGTCACTCTTCCTATTAATTGTTGAATGGACTGGTATGTTCTGATAGTTGTATCTATGGTATGGATGTGAGCATGCAAGGGAATTGGATAGCTGAATGGGATGGCAGCAGATAGTGGACACCTATATGGACAGCATGAAATCCATAACAAATACTGGTGTCAACATACTGTGCAGTACTAGACAAGGTGACAAATCCCACTGCAGTACATGTGATGGCCCAAATGTGTGTCCATAGAACACACACATGCATGTCAGTGAGACTCACATACCCACCACCAGCCTCAGCCAGCAGGACAGGTGTAGATGGCCATAAAGAAAGGCTGGGCTAAGGCCTCCAATTGATAGCAATGGTTAACAGCCCCCCTCCAGACCTACACATACAGACTACAACAGGTCTGGCAGATGTATGTTAGTTCTGAAGGGTAGGAAGTCTGAAACTGAAATGTTGTTAATAAAACTTAAGATCTGTACTTTACTGATATGCCTCCAGTCTGCATGATAGGTCAGAATACAAAATGAAATGGAAGCCAACAGATTATCTGAAATACCAGTACAGTCATAGCAAATGTTTAAAGTTGTCAGGTGTGCCTCCCCAATCCCATGTAGTAATGTAGAAACATGTAAGTGTGAGGTGTAATAACAGTGGAGCACAGATTACCTGAGCTGGCCAATCTACAGGATAGATTATTGCATGTGTACAATATGCAGGGGTCCGTGTGTTAGGTTATCATGTGCTCAATATTGTGTAAAAGTGGTCAGCATGTAGGCATGGAGGGTTGTGTCTCAGTCGGCTATGGGCAGTACTATGGATGACAGGGCTATGTTCCGACAACTGCAGTGCCAACCACAATGCTTCTCAGCAATACCCATGTCAGCAGTCATCCATACTCCCTGTCCAGACGTCAATATCTGTCACCATCTGAAAGATGGACATGCCATAAATGTGGGCCCATGCATACACACAGTACACAGGTGGAAGTATCCTAGACAGAGTACATAAAATGTAACTGTCAACTGCACACAAGTTTGGAATTGTACATACAGGTTAGCAGCACATTAGTTGTCTGTGTAGTATTAATTTATTTATTTTATTTTACATTTGTTGACTGGGATAGTCCGACTGGATACATGTCCATTTTCAGCAGAGGTCAGGGAGAAAAGCTCCAAAATACAATGTGTAGAAATTATACGTACAACACATAAGCATAATACACAGAATACATAACACAGACAAGTTCATACACTGGTCGAGCAAGTAATTATCCATAAGTTCTGTTGTAATTTAATATAAGTAGATTGAATAGCACAATTGTGTTATAGCACTTAAATAGTGGAGATGCTGTTAGTTTGGTTTAGAGCAGGGACATTGCCAGTGTGATTTAAAACATTTTTTGAGACTTTTTTTGAATAGAGAAAGTGAAGATTCTAGAGAAAGGTCTGCAGGAAGAACATTCCAGATTTTGCCAATAGAGATGGCAAACAGAGCATCCCCAGCTGAGTTACTGGATCTTAATGTTAGAACCAAAAGTCTGTTAGATGAGTGAAGTGGCCTGAGGTTACTGTAGAGGCTAATGATGTATTTAAGTGCAGGTGTATTTTCAGGGTGGTTAAGGACTTTATGTGCAACTAAAAGCTGGTTGAACTGCACTAGGGTAGGTAGTTCAAGCCACCCTAGGAGATTTAGGTTTTGACAATGGTGTGTCCTATATGCTGATCCTGTAGCAAATCTAGCAATGTAGTTATAACAGCAGGATAGTTTGTTAAGGTTGGTTTTGTTCAAGTTGGTAAGAAGAGGGGAGGCGTAGAGAAGGGAAGAGAGTAGGTGAGAGTGGACAATAGCAGTTCTGGCATGAGGAGTAAGGAAAGGTTTGATCTTGTAAAGGGAGCCAAGATTTTTATTAACGGTTTTGATGGTTTGTTTAACATGCAGATCAAATTTAAGGTTATTGTCTACTATAATGCCCAGGAGTTTGGTTTGGATATCTGGAGAGATGATGGTGCCATTATTAGATTTTATGGTAAAGGATGGAGAGGAGGACCTTTGAGTGGGGAAGAAAAGAAGCATCTTAGTTTTGTTGGGGTTTAAGATCAGACGGCGATTGGTGAACCAATTTTCAACAGTATTAAAAGTATTCTGGGTTAATGTCTGAAGTGTTGTTGGGGAGGTGGCTAAAGAGGTCAAGGTGGAATCATCAGTGTATTGAATACAGGTAGCATTAGGGATGATTGAGTGGAGATCATTAATAAAGATAGAGAAAAGTAGGGGACCTAGAATAGATCCCTGGGGTACTCCTAGGGTGATGGGTAGATGGGTAGATAGCTTGTCTTGCCAAAGGACTGTTTGTTGTCTTGCAGACAGGTAAGAATTAAATCATTTGAGTGAAAGGTGATCTAAGGAGAAGGCCTTCATAGTTTGAATGAGTAATTGGTAGTTAACCATATCAAAAGCCTTGGAAAGGTCAAGAAAGGGTGCTGAGGATAATATATTGTTGTTGCGGTTGTGGTTAATGGCATTCGAGAAATAGGAGAGAGCTGAGGTGGTACTATGGCATGGCCTAAAACCATGCTGAGAGTCAGCTAGAAGCTTTTTCTGAATAAGATAGTGCATAAGTTGTTTTTGGACACATTTTTCCATAATTTTAGCTAGTGGTGACAAAATAGCTATAGGTTTGAAGTTTGACAATTCAGTGGAGCTATCTCCTTTATGGAGGTGAATAACGTGGGATATTTTCCAGACTGAGGGGATGGTAGCTTTGGAAATAGTTCTGTTGCTCAAGATAGAGATAGGGTATGCTATGACATTTGCGGCTTTTTGCGAATACTCTGCGGGGATTAGGTCAGCCGCTAGGGTGGTAGGCTTAAGTTTCTTGATTAGGGCTTTGATTAGTGGGGTGGGAACAGGTTGAAAGCTAAAGGAGAGTAGAGTGCTGGGTATGCTAGTCTCTGAAGTAGGGGTGGTAGGAGTGAGTTTGCTAGCTAGAGACTGGATGGTCTCTGTGAAGAAGCTATTGAAGGTATTTGCGATATCTACCAGGGATTTATGTTTACATGTAGATGGGGTTGGAGTGGGGGTTTGGCCTGGGTGAAGGAGTTTATTTAGTCCAGCTCAGAACTTTTGAGGCTTGTTGTGATGTTTTTGTTGCAAATGACAGTAGAAGTTTTTTTTTCATCAAGAGTGATAGATTTTTTTGTGTCATTCCTTAGCTGTTGATATTTAAGTTGATCATGTGGAGCTTTTGTTGAGCACCAAGTGGCCCAAGCTTTGTTTCTGAGTGTGATTTTAGATTTGGTTTGTTTTGAAAGCCACAGTGCAGTTATTACTTTGGTTCTGATAGAGCGAGCAAGGGCATGAGAATCAAGGATGGTAAGGAATTTAGTACTGAAGTGATCTACAGCGTCAACCAGTGGGAAGTTGTTTTAGAGCTGATAAATTGCACACCTTGTTTCATTTTGGAAGTTGGTGAGGTTAAAGATCCTACTGTTTCTTATTGTTTTATAGGTGGTCTGGTGGGGGTTATCTGCCTTGAGCTTAATTATGTATGTAAGACAGTGGTCACTTGTGTCATCAGGCAGAGTCCCTGACTTATACATCTGGGGATGGCTATAGTATCCAATCAAGGATACTTTGTTTACTATTGGGTTTACTAATCCTGGTGGAGGAGGATATGGTTATTATAAACTCATATAGGTTTATATGTGCAGCAGGAGATTCTGAGGAACAGGTGTTCCAATCAATGTTGAAGTCTCCAAAGACAATGGTTTCTTGGGGGTAGTTATTAGATAACCATTGTAGGATGTCTTCTAGGGTATTCATGTTCTTACCTAGGGGAATGTACACACAGACAATGTATCTGTATTTGTTTTTGTTGATTTGTAGTTTGGTAATAAGAATTTCTGCATTATTAAGCTGGAGAGGTTGTAGAGTGTCTGAGGTAACAGTTAGGGTAGATTTGTAGAGTATGGCTACCCCAACAACCCTTCTTATAGGTTCATAGGTTCATACTAGGCTATCTGCCCTGGGGCAATTATAAGCCTAGCCCAATTCTGTATGGCTTACGCCACCCCTTGATTTGAGTATACTGTGCCCTTTTTAAGGTTTAGTTTACTGTGCCTCTGTCTAATAGTGACACGGGAGTAATCCCTGGACAAACCTACGATCCCCCATCCACTTATTGAGATTCTTCTTGAAGAGATTCAGTGAGGTGCTCTGCCTCACATGAACTGGAATTCTATTCCAGAGTGAAGGGAGCCTCTGGGTTATGAACCTGTCCCTCCAGCAAGTTCTATTTATTTCTGTGCTGAGGTTCAAGTCCCTCGAGCGTGTGGCTCTAAGGGATTTAGATTTACTGAGATGGAGCATGTCCATTAATTCTGGATTTGACATAGCTTTGTATGTCAGGCATAGATCACCTCAAGTAGGCGGTATACAACTGAGTAGAGCTGGAGTTTTTAACCGAGCAGCATATGGCATCTGTTTGAGACCCTTGATCCTCTTGGTGAGATACTTTTGGGGTCTTTCTAATTGCTGCAGGTGTCGGGTAAGGTACATCCCAAAAGGGGCATTGTATTCTATGATGGGCCTGATGAGGGATGAATAAAGGGCACGATTACCTCTCTTGATCTAGATGTGAAACCCTTCGTGATGAGGTGGGCTATGTAGAAGGTCTTTCTAACCACTTTGGCAATGTGGTTTTCAAAGGAGAGATTGCTATCAACTTGGGTCCCCAGGTCCCTAATAACTTTCTCTGTACTTAATGGGTTTCCGCCTATGTGGTAATTTGTGGGCACATTGTTTTTGCCAAAGGGTATGACTATACATTTTTTGGCATTTAGCTTTAAACCATGGTGCTGGCACCAGTTATCTGTCTCTGTGAGACCTTTTTGAAGGATGTTTGTGTCAGCTGGAGAGTTGATTATGGCGCCCAGTTTGCAGTCATCTGTGAACTTGGTGAGCCATAGTCCTCCCACATTTGCCTGTACCTCGGAAAAGTATATACCAAACAAGAGTGGTCCCAGGACAGAACCCTGTGGGACACCACTTGTGACTGGTTTCGAGTCTGACATGGCTCCAGCAACTCTCACTCTGTGGGTTCTGTCTTTGAGCCAGTTTGCGACCCATCTTGTGACATAGGGGTTTATATTTAAGCTGGATTGCTTATCTATGATGCCCGAGTGGGGTATTGTGTCAAATGCCTTTGCAAGGTCCAGATAGGCTGTGTGGACTACCTTCCCTTCATCTATGGCTTTGGTGACTGTTTCAAAGAAGTCAACCAGGTTCAAAAGGCAGGATCTGCCCTTGACAAAGCCGAACTGGGTAGGATCTAGTGTCTGTAGGTCCCCAATGTCTTTGTTTATGAGCTCCATGATGATCCTCTCCATAGCCTTGCAGACTAAGCTAGTCAGGCTTATAGGGCGATAGTTTCCAGGGTCTGTAGAGGCTCCACCTTTGTGGAGTGGGACCACTGTTGCTGTACGCCATTCTCTGGGCACATATCCTGTAGTGAGGCTGAGATTGTATAGCTGTTTTATTTGAGGGATTAGTTCCTCTTGTAGTTCATGTAGGACGCAACCTGGGACGCCATCTGGTCCCATGGAAGCAGTGTTTTTTGCTTTGGAGAGGGCAGCCTTCACCTGAGCATCTGAGATGTTTGGGAGGCAGCCCTCTGCCGGGATAGATACTTGCTCTTTTGGGGGAAGGGGGAGGAGAAGTTTGCACTGAACCTGTCTGCCAGGATATTGGCGATGTCTGTGGGATCAGTGTATTTTTTGTCATTTAGAATCAACTCAGAACAAGTCTGGGAGTTGCATCCCAGGTTTCTAACATAACTGAAAAAAGCCTTATGATTGTCTTTGGTGTCCTGTGCAATTTTTCTCTCGAAGCTGGCCTTGGAGGATTTTATGAGGGATCGTAATTTTTTGCTAGTACTGATCAGAGATGCCTTCCCTATTAGGGATTTTGCTCTATCATGTAGTAGCTTCCTCCTTCTGTTGTACAGTTTATTTATGGCAGGGGTCCACCAGACTGGATGCCTGCCTTTGGATGATTGGGTCTTGGTTTTGTTTGGGATAGCATGATCCATGCATTCCTGGAGATGTCCGTAGAATGCATTTATATAGGATTCTGCAGTTTGGGCTGCAGTTTCCACTGGCCCTGGGGCCTTGAAGGATTCCACTTCAGTTTTGAGAAGTGGGAAGTTCGCGTTTGAGAAGTTTTTCACTGTGGTTTTCTGGGCTGGGGGTGGGGTCGGGATGTGGACATCCAGTGAAATTAATTTATGGTCTGATCTTACCAATGAGGGATATACTTCTGGTGTGGAGCATAGAGTCCCCATGTTGGTAATGATCAGGTCTAGTATGTTGTCCCCTCTTGTGGGAGTGGTGACTAGTTGTTCCATAGCATTTGAGTTTATAATTTCCAGGAATCTTTGGGCTAAGGTGCTGGAGCTTGAGTAGTACTCCCAGTCAATGTTTGGGTAGTTGAAGTCACCCAATATAATGGTGTTCGGAGAGATCTTCATGTTCTCCAATGTTTTCAGGAAAGCCAAATGGGATTCTTGACTTTGAGAGGGTGGTCTGTAGGATGCTATAAACTGAAAAGCAGTCTTGCCCACTGTTAGTTGCACATGGATGGTCTCCGATACTTCGTGCAATGCCACTAACCTGGAGGTGTGGATATCCTTGATAAATATGGAAACTCCCCCTCCTTTTGTGGTTCGGTCCGGGTTTTGGGGCCGAAAAGCATGATATGAGGTATAGCCTGGTAGTGCTGGGGTGCTCTCTGGAGCCTTGAACCAGGTTTCTGTCACTGCACAGATATCGATGTTCTCCATACTGAGGAGAGCTTCGAGTGCATGCATCTTGAGGTTAAGACTTCCGGCGTTTAGCAGCATTACCCTTAGTTTCTTATTCCTTGTGCTGTCTATGGTGGTGGGTTTGACTTTTGAGCCTTGCTTAAAAAAGGCACTATGGGGGTGGCAAGAGCCTTTGCCAATATCCAAAAGCCCAGTGGTGACAGGTGCAAGCCGTCCCTAGCGAAGCAACTTGGCTTGTCGAGCATGTCATCCCAGGCTGACAGACACTGGATCCCCTTTGAATGACACCAAAATTTTAGCCAATTGTTAAAATCGATCATTTTGTCTTTGTACTGTGGCATCATTCTAGGTGAGGGTAAGATGCTGCTCAAGGTCAGGGTCATACCAGCCTGGGCTACATGATCAGAGAGCTCCTCTATGTCTCTTTTCATGTAGTCCAGGGAGGTACATCTCTGGTCATTCACACCAGCATGTACAATGACTGAGTTATATTTGTATTTGCTTTGGAGTGACCTGAGTGCTTGCATTATGTGTCGGATCCTAGCACCTGACAGGCAGCTCACCGTGACCTTCTCTTTATTCAGCCTGGTGAGCGGGACGTCAGTGTGTCTGACAATAGAGTCACCTATAACAAGAGCATCAGGTGTGTTATTCAGCCTTAAGGGCTGTGGCTGCTTGGCACACTGACTTTGTGGGTTATATGTTGTGTGTGTTTTGTTTTGAGGTAGCGTTTGCTTGGATGTCTGCTTTGGAGGTCTCTGTTGCTTAGGTAGATTTTTATTTAGAGCCTCCGAGTATGTTTTTGTGTATTTATGTGTTTGGTTCGCTGATGTGGTGGGACTATGTGATACTGGAATTGTGTTGTGTGAGGTTACCTTCTCCTTCTGACTGGTTACACCAGTTTTGAGATGAGAGAGCTCAGCCTCCAGTTTGGCTAAATAGTTGCATCTCTCACATATATTTGAACCTGTTTGGAGGAGGAGAGGGTTGTCCGTGTACATGAGACAGTTGTAACATTGCCTCAGAATTCCCAGATTCACCAGCTGGACTGGAGAGGAAACCATTCTAATCTAAGTATATGATACCCTGGAGGTAGTACCTCATTGTTCTTAGTAGTAGGTTTTAGCCAGGTTTCTGTGAGACATAATATATCTGGGGAATGAACTGCTGGGAGGGTGTGCACGTTATGGACTTTATTGTTTAAGCTTCTGATGTTTAGATGACAGACTAGGAATGAATTTTGGGGCCTGTATGACAGATTTATATTAGAAGGGTTATTGGTATGGGATCTAGGCAAAGCTGGTGGGGATGGGCCAGGGTTAGGGTGGATGTCTCCATGCTTTGTGAGGTTATAGTGTAGCCTAACTATGAGTTTCATTATTTTATTTATAAGTTTTTGGTAGTTTTTGGGCTAATATAGCTAGCTCTAATAGGTTGATAGTATTTAGGGGTTAAGGAGATGGGAGATAGGGGAATTATGAATTGTTTATTTTTATTTGAAATTGTAGGGGAAGAGGTTTGGAATCTAGGGTAGTGGTATCCTTGGTAGTACTGATTTTCATGGAAGTAGCACGAGGGGCAGTAGCAAAAGTAATTGGAATATTTTGGATAAGCATTGCTACTGGCTGGGGCATTGTACTGATAATATATTTAGGGCAGAATGACTTGAGAAGACTAAGTAATTGACGGCTGGTAGAGGGTAGATCTGTTGATTAGCAGGTTACTGTTGATAGGCTAGTAAGGAGGAGGTGTGGCTTAAGTACTATAAATTTAGCAGTGCTAGGGGTGGGTGAGATTTGGGGGCAGGGTGGGGCACGTAGCGAGCCCAGGCACAGCGAGGGTGAGCGAAGAGGGGCTGCACCAGATCAGAAGACACTTGTTTGTGGAAGTGTGTACGAGGTAGGTATTATACAGACTGCAAAATGGTATATTTCTGTTAGAGTTACACAGTCAGGCGAGAATACCAATTTGGAGGAAATATAGGATATGTATTTTGCCTTTAGGTTAGAGGGGCTGGATGGTTAAGCCTTCTGTTAGCGTCACAGGTAGGGAGATGCCCTTTAGTGTTGTAAGCCTTTCAATAGGAGCAGTAGGAGAACAGTACCTCGAAAGGGGATATAGAGATTAGAATTTCTTTTCAGTAAATAAGCTTGAGAGCACCAGTTAAAAGCATTTACACAAGCAACAAGTACAATAGGAGCTTTACTATCACAAATAGTTGAGACAATAATCTTTAAGTTTTAAAAGCATTTGGCTGCAACACAGGCTAGCGTACTAGCAATGATAGGTGATATAGCGCTTTGTATAACATTTGGTTTAAGACACTGGTAGTTTAAGGCTCTAGTGAATAAATCAGACATAGAAACACGTAAATCAAATACGCGTTCTAATGAAAGAAACAGTTAGCACACTTATTTTAGTTTCAAACAAGTATACACAGCCAGTCAAGGTAGCCATGCACTGTACCAAGTACAAATCATAATGTCGTTTAAAATCACAAGTACATTTCAAAATAATGACAGGCTTTTTGCACAACTTATTTTAGGTATAAGCAAGTATGGATGGCCAAGCAAGGTATCCATATACAATGCCAAGACAGAACAATAACACACTATCAAACACTATGTAGCAGCAAAATCTATTATGACATGAAATAATCAGCTAGCAGCTATAGTCAGTCATCAGAAGTATTTCTAGCAGAAAACAAATAAGTAACATTCCGCGCTACAGAAGATGTCAGCTACTGGGCCGTGGAGCACTGGGAGTTTGAAAATGGTGGCTTGTGTATGGTGAGTATGTAACCTCGGTACAGTGGCTGGAGGGAGTGGGAATCCAGCACCTGATAGGCTGCACCAGATCGCAAGATACTTGTTTGTGGAAGTGTGTGCAAAGTAGGTATTATACAGACTGTAAAATGGTATGTCTGTTAGAGTTAAGCAGTCAGGTGAGAATACCAATTTGGAGGAAATATAGGATTTGTATTTTGCCTTTAGAGGCAAAATCAACTAGCAACTTTGTGTTATCCAATTTTAGAAGAGTTTAAAGTTTTATGGGGGCAGAGGATATTAGTTGCCAGTGCAATGGACCCAGTGCAGCGTTGAGTTTTACATAGATTATATAGAGACAATTTAAAGATAGTAACCTTATGCAGACTTTTAGGTTAGAGAGGCTGGATGGTTTAGTGTTGTAAGCCTTTCAATGGGAGCAGTAGGGGGAACAGTACCACACTACAGGAGAAGTCAGCCTGCTGGGCCATGGAGCACTGGGAGTTTGGAATACTGATGTAGTCTGGCCAATCACTGGCAGACCACAAAAGGCACAGTTATGAAGTAATGAGAGACTGCCTATGTCCCAGCACAAGGCAGCATAAGGGAAATGTCTCATGTATACCTGTGAGTCAGCTACAAGTAGCTTCCATATCACACATGCACCAGCTCACCCAACCATCAGCCACAGGTTTATCACAGCTCATATCCTTGCTGTTGAGAATGAGTACAGTATGATCCTACTTCTCTATGGGAATACCCACAGAATGCAGCATGCCGAAGAGGGGTCCCATGCAGGTGTGTCCCTAGCTGTAAGCAGTACCCTGCCTGCATCAAACCAATGGATTAATATGGACAAGAACTATTGCCATTATCACATCGCACACTTACCCTGTCACCCCAGGGGAATCCACTGGCTCACAGCCTGGGAATGTAGGAGTGACAGAATGCACTGGCCTGCTACAGATGGCTTGCATTACTACTAAGTGGCCTACAGTCCTCTGCCAAAGGCCTGTGCCTCACCCATAGTGCCAATGTCTGGTATCTCATGGGGTTCCAACTAAAAACATAACACAGTCAACAGAACACAAATGCAAGGCCATGTTGACAAATCTCAGTAGCATGCCCACCATGTCCTACTGTATGAACTGTGGACCAACCCCTAAATACTGCTGGGATGAAGGGCCAACTATAGGGATATGTCTGAGATATTGCTTGCATAATGTTAGGAAGAGGATAGAATAGCAGAGGGTGGGGGTGTAGAAGCATGGACGTCATGGAGTGTGTGAAGTCTAAAACTCTGATGTGTGCCAGTACTACCCCTGCTTGCAAACCCAGTAATGGGTGGCTACAAACCTGCTCGTAAACCACAATGTGAAGGGGAACTGACCAGATATATGAGCCTGCCTCTGGATAACCTATGTGAATCTGTACAGCTGAGAGGTATGGCAACAGCAGGATATGGCTAGTCTGTTACATCGATATATGTACAAGACGGGGATCCTCAGCCACCATAGTACCAATGTGCTGGACCATTTACACAGACCCATCAGCAAGTGTCTGCAGCTACCCCTCCAGAATGGTATGAGTGTGCAAGAATTTGTAGGCTGCGGATCACAATACTGGACACAGCTTCATTCATCTTATATTTCCCAGGAAATAACTATGGGCAAATAAGTATATCTATCAGCAGTTGATGACATAATACATCACAGTGTAAAACAATACATATGTCTGAATATCTCTGCCAACACTAACCATGTAACACAAGCAGCACAGACAGCAATAGTTACAGTATCCCACTATCTGTCACCCATTGTGACCCCATATTGTCAACCTATCTACAGATATTCTGCAGAATCAGATTGCTAGCTGTAGGTGCAGAACACCAAACCCTGGACTGGAGTACAACCTTACCTGAAATGGATTCACACACACTCAATACAGAAGGTCATACTGGGCATGCTCCTACACTTAGAGAAATGAAGCTCATGTCTGACGACACAGTGGACTATACATATTTGACATTCGCAGATGTCTGTACACACACACCAAATTGTACACGATTCATGCTTTACCAACACATTGGCTAGGAATACTCATACATATTCAAGGACAACACACTATGATATGTCAAAACTACACACACACACAGATGTGGGGAAGAGAGAGACAGACAGTGACAGAGAGAATTCCAGTATGAGGCCTGTCCCACCCACCACACATCCAACTGGCTGATATCACATGATGTGCTGATGTGAATCACTGTAGACATTTGTTTTGGTAGCCCTCAGCCCTATAGTGTCTGTGGTGCTTGTGAAAACTGTGTAACACAACAGTACAAATCAGTATTCATCTAGCATTTGTATACCCAGTCCTGTCAAATGTAAAGTGTGTGACTGAGTGAGTGTGTGTGTGTGTGTGTGTGTGTGTGTGTGTGTGTGTGTGTGTGTGTGTGTGTGTGTGTGTGCGTGCGTGCGTGTGTGCGTGTGTGCGTGTGTGTGTGTGTGTTTCCAGAGGAAAGATTTATGGCCCATTTACACACACACTGCACTTCCCACTGCCCATGTTAGCACTCCTGCTGATGTCAACTCCCTTGAAATAACCCTCTGGCCAAGTCAGAACCCTATAAGATACATGGCACTTGTGATATGTGTTTAATACTGTAGTGTAGAAAACTAGTTTGGTAAGAGTTCTAATCTCGGACATGTAACTGTGAAACACTGTGTGTGTGTGTGTGTGTGTGTGTGTGTGTGTGTGTGTGTGTGTGTGTGTGTGTGTGTGTGTGTGTAGAGATGAATGATTTTGAGGCCATTCACACTCACTACACCTCCCATTGCCCTACTTTAGCATGCCTGTTGATATCAGTCACCTTGAAATAACCCTTTGGCCAATTGCCAGCCCTATAAGCTCCGTGGCGCATGCGGTAACTGTGTAATATTGTAGTGTAACATAACCGTTAGGTAGGAGATTTAACCCCAGACATGGCAACTGTGAAACTGTGTGTGTTTGTATGAGAAAGTGTGTGTGTCTTTGATGATACCTGTTTTTATGGACATTCACACTTACCACTCTCCACTTACCCCTCCTTTAGCACTGCTGCTGACCTTACTCACCTTCAAAGATATCTTTGGACAACCCTCCAACATATAAGCTCCATGGCGCTTGCAATAACTGTGTAATACTATAGTGTAGCATTCTAGGTAGGTAGGAGTTTTAGTCCCAGACATGGCAACCATGAAAGGGTGTGTGTTTGTGTGAGGGAGTGTGTGTGTCTTTGATGATACCTGATTTTATGGACATTCACTCTTACTTCTCATCCTTTACCCCTCTTTTAGCACAGCTGCTGATGTTACTCACCTTCAAAGATACCTTTAGACAGCTCTCCAATATATATGCTCTGTGGCACTTGTGGTAACTGTGTAATACTATAGTGTAGCATACTAGTTAGGTAGGAGTTCTAATCCTGATACTGGCAATTCTGTAAATGTGAGCGTTTGTGTGAGAGAGTGTGTGTATCTTTGTAGAGACTTTATTTTGTGGTCATTCACACTTAAAATACTTCCCTTAGCCCTCCTTTACCACTGCTGCTGATGTCACTCAGCTTCAAATATACCTTGGCACAGCTCTTCAACATGTAAACTCTATAGCACATGCCATAAATGCGGAACAATTTAATAGCAATAACTACATAGGTATGGGTTTGAATCCCATCCGTGGCAACAGTTAGTGTTTGTACATATGTATGTCCGTATCTCAACAATTTTGGCCCTATTTACACCCAGTACACATCTCAGTGCCTGACTTTAGCAGTCCTGCAAATATCATCCACCTTAAAATTACCTGTTTCCAACCCTAAACCATGTAAAGTCAGTGGTACATGTGGTAAATGCGTAACATAATGGTCCGAAAAGATTATTAGATAGAGATTTGAACCTCACCTCTAGGAAATGTAAATGGGTGTGTATGGCAAAATTATTCTTGGGATCTCTCACCTACTACATCATCCAATGCCAGTATTTACAAGGGCTGGTGATGTTCCTCACATTAGAATTACCTTGGGACAACATCCGTCCTATAATCTCCGTGGCATGTGTGATAAATGTGGTACACTGTAGTAGGAATACTTAGCTAGGTAGGGGGTTGAATCTCAGTACTGGCAAGTGTGTGTGTGTGTGTGTGTGTGTATGTGTGTGTCTGTCATCAGTGTCCTGTGTGGGGGTTGCTGTGATTGTGTAATAACAGGATCCATTGGTGGGCATGTCACAATGTCCACATTACAGGGCTAACAGATGTCAAACAATAGAGAGGTTGGTGTAGACAATACACAGCCCAACATGTGACAGTATGGATTAGGGAACAATATAGGCAACCCTTCTACTATTAAGGGAACACTCTCCACTCCTGTATCATACACAAACACACTTGTCTAGGCAACAACCACTATATTGGTAGTTCCCCTGCATATTGCCTTCCAGATAGTAACCACGGTGTGATAGCAGTGGACAACATGCCTGTTGACCACAACAGTGCCACTGACATCAGAAAGTACTTTGATGTGTTACATCTCCTGACTGAGTATGTGTTATCCAGCAAAATAAAGGACATGGCACCCTGTTCCATCCCTTTAGTAGCCAAATAAATGTGTACAGTGGCCCTTTTGCCATGTTCCCCACTGGACACCTGCAACAATTGTAGAGTCTGCAAATGTACCCCACAAAGGGAATACCATGCCTTATACACATGCCCTGTATGGACAGATGCCACAAACTCCACTGAATACCTCTATCATACTGTCAATGTAGGTGCAATCATGACCTCAGTTACATAGCCAGGTCTCACCAAATGAGGTCAGGAATGCTACATCAGAAATTACCAATCTGTCCACACAACATGCCTCAGAGACCTCAAGTACACTTCCACACATCAAAGAACATGCATGTGGGGCATGTGCACAACCCAGACACTGTCCATGTTATGGAATATAGATCTCATACATGGGAAGCAGTGCACATCACTGGCCACCCACAATAGAAACCCAGATGAGTGGATATTGAATACAATACCCACCCCTGGGGAACACTCCATAGACTACACCCCTGAGCCACACTGGGGACTATTGTATGTGGCCTGATGCCAAGGTATTCCCTTGGCATAGCCTTGTAGAGACTTCAGGCCCATTCACCTACTACACACCTGTGAAACAATGAACCTATGGATCTCAATACTGACAAGTGTGTGTGTGTGTGTGTGTGTGTGAGTGTGTGTGTGTGTGTGTGTGTGTGTGTGTGTGTGTGTGTGTGTGTGTGTGTGTGTGTGTGTCTGTGTCATCAGTTTCCTGTGTGGGTGTTGGGGTGATTGCATAATGACAGGATCAATTGCATTGTGGGTTTTGCTACATTATTATATTGAGGAGCTATATCTCCCAATGTCCACATTACAAGGCCAACAGTTGTCAAATACTGTATAAGTTGTTGTAGACAATCCACAGCCATAAATGTCTACTGCCATGTTCAGGTACTATGTGACAATATGGATTAGTAAACAATATAGGCAACCATTATAATATCCAGACACCACTCTCCATCCACTGATCATACACAAACACGCATGGGTCTTTCTCTCTTCCTTTCTCCTCTCTCTCTCTCTCTCTCTCTCTCTCCCTCTCTTTTAGATGTGAAAAATGCATCTGTTTTGCACAGGCAGTAGCTTGACTTTTGTAGGTAATGCTCATGATCAGCTGATGGCCTGTGCATGAAATAGAGCCACCCCACTTGCTAATTTTATGTGGAACAGCTGTAGTATCATTCCTATAGTCAATTGCATGGAAACACACTCCTATAACTAAGCACGTCATGTGGGTGTTGGGCCTTTTCCTTCACTGTGAACAGGACTTCATGTGGGTGTCTGACAAACAGCATCACAGAGTGTAGTTGGAAATACCTCTTACAACAAACACTGTGGAGACAGGTCAACAAACTGCAGGGGGATGTTCCAGACATGGGGACAGAATGTAAGTATTGCCGTTCTACATTTGAAGTAAAGTTGGTTTAACAGGGTTTGCGTGGATATGGCTGTTCTACATGATTTAAAGTATGGCATGACATTGTTATATGGTTGAGGAAACTCTCACCTGTAGGGCTATCTGCAGACTGGCCAGAGTTTGGAGTCTTAGATGTGGTGTGTTACTCACACATTTTCTGTCTTTAGAAATGCAGTAGCATACTCTGATGATTGCAGTCAGGAAATGGTGACATCCATGTGTTTTACTCACTTCATATCCCTCATAAGAGATATGTCACAACAAACCCTGTTACACTAGCAATTTTCTCAGTTTATCACAGCAATATGTCAATATTGGCCCTGTGTCTGTGCCTCTGTCCCCCAAGTCTGTCACCCTTTGTCCATATGTCATGCAGTAAGGGGTGCATATTTACAGCATATGATTATGTACTGACATCATTCCTGATATTAAGCCAGTGATATATCAGACTGCCAGACATGTTATGTATAAGAGGCCTTATATTTGAGGACAAAACCAGGACATTATGTTGTAGTCTGTACAGTAGGGAAGTCTGTATACTTATGGTGATTGCTGACAGAATGTCAGTATTGTGTAGCAGTGTATTGTGAATATGTTATTTGGCCTGTGTACAGACTGGGGTAGATTTCAGTGTTCTTTGTCCTGTTCTATCTGATGTTGCATGCTACTCCAGTTTCTGGTACCCTATCAGCATATATGTATGTAGGGCCAGACTGAGACATGTCCCATACCACACTCAGGCATCAGAATACACTGTGAATTGGGCCAGTATATGTAGGGTTAGTGTGTTAGTGGCAAATATGAGGATGGTTTTGTTCACACAGTCCATATACTGTACTATTAATTAGGTTTGCCATAATGTGACTGTGACTGTGTTGAGAATGGTTGTGGGTATGCACTTTCACACTGGTGTCTATTACTCCGTGTTGTTACATGCCTGTAGTGCCTGCTATATTTGTAATTGCATGTGTATTCCCCCCTAGGAAACTTGGGTTAGTGTTGTGGCAGTCTGCCTGTAGTTTAGACAGTGCTTGGCGACATGCCTAGCAGCTCAGTGTATTTACCTAGTGTGATGTTATCTCCAGATATTTGTCAGATGTACTGTTGCCTGTTCACTATACATGTTGTATATTTCTGAAATAGCAGTGGGATGCTGTGAAGATGTATGTCACTAACTAGTTAGAAGCATGTGGGCTTGGTACCTCTGCTCCTCCAGTTAATATGTGTTAGGACAGACAGGAGGGTGTGAATGCATCAACTGTGTGAGCTTATCTACTCCAGTATTTGTGATATATCCCCATTTTCAAGGCTGTAAACATCCCCTTTGTCAGGCTTGGTCCACACATCTTGCACTAAGGAGTTCTGTGTATACCTCTGGACTGACCAGATAGTTTTAGACTGTCCATGTTTATTGGTCATATTTCTGCAGTATTCCACAGGATCATTATTGTGATTTATGTGGTACTTCACTATGATGATTTTATGATGTTTGTCAGTAACTGATGGCGTACATGTCAGTTTCAGAAGAGCCTTCCTCCTCAACATGTCTGTTGACACAACCCTTGTTATTGTAGCAACAGTCTACATTTATAACTGCAATACGTATATTACTTTCCCTTGCACTAAGAGGTTGAGAGTTATAGTGCTGAGGTTTGAATCCACTACATGTTATGGGCATATATATATATATATATATATATATATATATATATATATATATATATATATATATATATATATATATATCCTTGTTATGTGTAAACATGAGTGCTGTATATACCTTCTAAGATGTATCCCACCCTAGTTACCTGATATATGTATATTTAGATATAATAACATGACTGATTCAACACTATTTTTACTAACAAGTAGTAAACAATTGTAGTAGTCAAAGCAGTTGTTCACTACTATTCAGTACGTCTATTGAATGATATATTTGAAAAAGCAACAGACATTTTTACAGCTCAGATGGCTTAGTGGTTAAGTGATGTGACTATTATCTAGAGGGTCCTGGGTTCAAGGGCTGTTTATTTTGTTGCTAGGGAGAACAAGGACTGTTGGATAGAGAGTGGTTATGGCAGTTTTGGGCAGCTTTAAGTGGGTTTTCACGGGTTTGCACGATGGTAAGAGGTGCTAATGTACGGTTAAACTAAAAGGTGATTACATCGTGTAGGCCTCGCTTACCAGTGTGCAAATCTGCTTAGCATTTACATTTAAGCAATGCTTACACCTGCTAAGCATAGCTCAGTCCTTGTAACCAGTGATCACATTCCAGTCTGATAAAATAGCATGTTAATGATATATTTAATAAGTGAATTTAATTCTATGCATGTAACATGCTTCTATGTGCTGTCATTACAGTGGAAAGGGGTGTGATTATACTGTATGGGACATCTGAGTATACATGGCTAGTACCACAATCTTTTCTCTTTGTATGTGATTCATACATGGGTAGTATCCCAGGTTATATGCAGTCACACTTGCATGTATTGTGTCATTGCATTACTACTTTTAAGAGTGATTTTCCAAGTAAGAGTAGATTGCAGATTGTAGTACTGGAAGCATACACCCCTGCATGGAAAGCTGGTCTCTGAATACTGACTATCGTGTTCTTGGTGTTTGAGCTGTATATTTTTAAGTATCTCCTATTGGGTATTAATCTGATATGTTGATATTAACTGATAGACTACTACGAGTTTAGGACATGTCATTGAGGTCTGTTGTCATGTAGTAATTGCATACCTATCAGTGTGAGACGTCTATCTGTCAAAACATTCTTCCTAATGCATAACCTGTTGGCTAGCTAATTTCTGTCTGTCCTCTGTACATATGTGAAGATGTCAGGTATCCATCTTAGCTGCTTACAGGCAGTCTCTCTGATGGACTGACACTGACATGTCTGCCCAACTGTGTTATGAATGCCACAGCTAGGAAACCCCACCCTGTATGCACCACATGCCATGCATACCTCAACCAGACTACCACAGTCAAAAGAACATGCTTGGGTAC
The DNA here is from genome assembly GCF_019279795.1 of Protopterus annectens. Lineage (NCBI taxonomy): Eukaryota > Metazoa > Chordata > Ceratodontiformes > Protopteridae > Protopterus > Protopterus annectens. The sequence goes on from NC_056727.1 coordinate 1,163,914,554, forward strand.
AGGCCTCAAACCCAGACACTGGCCATGTTATGCAATATATGTTGCATACATGTCAATTGGAGCACCTCACTGGCCCTCTGCAAGAGAAAAACAGATGATTGGATGTTGATTTAACTGTCACCCAAGGGATCACTCAAGTGGCATTGGTTGATAGATGGCCTGCTGACAAATGTCAGGTGGCATTATACCGGTGTACCCACATGACCTTCTCTTCTCATCTCTCCATGGACATTAGCCTGGTATACACCTAGGAACACCTGCACCTATGGACCTCAGTACTGACAAATGTGTCAGTGTGCATTATCGAGAATAACAGTGTCTGTGTGTTTGTAAACTTGTAGTTGAAAATAATCTGAGGACCTCCTCACCCACTACACCTCCCATTGCTATACTTAGAAATGGCTGCTGCTGTAATTCACATTAAATGTGCCTTGTTACACTCTTCACCCTATGGGCTACCTGGAGCTTGCAGTACCAGCATAGCACTGTTCTAGTAATGGGTAGATACGCGTGTGTTACCCTCTGAGTCCTGGCAAATGTGAGTATGTGTGTGTGTGCATGTGTGTGCAATTGTGTATGAGTGTGCATATTTGTAGGAGACACCATTCTGAGGCCACATTCTCCAAATACACTAAACCTTGCCATAAATTATAAGGGATGGTGATGTTGCTGACATTAGGAAAGCCATGACAAACCCTCACCCTACTATCCCTGTGGCATGTGCAATAAATGCATATCCCTGTAGTAGCACTGATTAGATAGACAAGGGTTTGTATTGCAGTCCTGGTCAATGTGTGATTGTGGGTATTTCAGAGCATTACCATGGGTTTCAGTGAGTACAATATCCAATGTGGGGTGTGGTTGTTGGGTATACTTTTACACCATGGTACCCCAGTACATGTCCCAAGGTCCACTGTATGAGGACTGCAGTCACCATCATCCATACAGGTAATTATTACACTATCCAAACCAATGATGCATGTGCTGTGTGCAAAATCTCTGTAACAGTATGCATTCACTGACAAGGTAGTTAGCACTGCTAAACCCAGGTCTGTCAAATGTGTCTATGACTGTATGTGTTTGTCAATGTGTATAGACAGTATGTCATACTATATATTGTTCATTAACACCCAGTACATCCCCCATTACCATACTGTACAAGGCCGGGTGATGTTTTTCACTTAACAGGAAACTTGGGACATACCTCACCCTAAAAGCTCTGTGGTGTGTGCAATTAAGGCCAAACACATTAGTAACAATAAGTACCTAGGTAGGGGTTCTGCTCTCAGTGTTGTCAAGTAAGTGTGTGTGTGTGCATGTGAAGGGATCTTTGCAGAAAATATATGTCCCAGGAGATCATTTGTCTGTGAACTAACTGGCAAAAGGTAACATTTCAAAGCAATCATCTTGTGGAAATTCATTCCATCAAAACTAGTAGTAGATGTGTAAATGCCCTCTTCCCAACTGTACAGCTGTACAGAGATACTGAAGTTGGTATATATAGTTGGGTGTGGTTGTTGTGGGCTCAGCCACACACATTGGGGTCATTGCTGTGCATATCCCCCCATTTAGTGTGCTGTTATACTGTACAGTTTATGTTAACAGGTTAAGTAGTTGTTACTCACACTATATGTGGTTCTATGCCACCCCACAGCCTCCAAAGTGAGGTGCTGTACCACCCACACCAGCACACCTATGTTTACCTACTTCAGGATTGCACTACATTGGGGAAGAGGGCATATACACTGTCAGTAACACTGTCAATGACATTAAACTGGTGGACTGATTATTTACTGATGTGATGTTTTAGCAACTTGGTCTTGGTGGAATTACATAGGCCAAAATGGGTTCACTGCAAAATGAAGTACATCCATGTGAACAGTATTCTCTGTGTATTGCATCAACACCAAAGCCTGTGTGTGTGTGTGTGTGTGTGTGTGTGTGTGTGTGTGTGTGTGTGTGTGTGTGTGTGTGTGTGTGTGTGTGTGTGTTATTCACAAATATTTGGTGTGTGCCACCCAGTACACTTACCATTGTCCACTGTAGAAGAGCTGCTTACATCGGCCACCATGCACTCACCTGTATACACCCTTCATACCTATCAGCCATGTGGCACATACAGTAACTGTTATATAAACCTGTTACTTTTGTTCAGCTGTGCCCAGCATATGACACAGTCAATGTGTCACCACATTGCCGCACCCTTTGTAGGAAAGGACAGCAGACCAATATCCTGCTGACACATAGACACCTAGAACACAAACAGAATACATTATGGAAACCACAATCAGTCAGTGTTAATGACAGCTATAATGCATCATGGCTAGACAACTGCACACCCTGACATGGAAGCATTAATCATTCCAGCTGGCAACACATTAAACACAATTACATTGCTAAACCTTAGAACATTCACCCTGTGCATCAGAACCATATTAGCATGTCCCTGCATCGATGGTATGGATGACAGTGATGTCACAGGTATCATCATATGCCCAGGGTATGTTGTGGGTTTGCCAGAGGCCTGGGCTGAGCCATTTGGTTGATATCATATGTGTGGGTTGGGGGGGTTTATTAAATGGGCTGTGCAGACGTGGTGTGTGTAGGTATGGAGGTGTCCTAGCTGTGTCGGTGATGTGTGTGTGCATGTATGCACACATTTCTGCCATGTGGCTGCCCTATACCAGAGTTTGTTGGACAGCTGCAGATCATACATGGCAGAGTGTACAGTTCACCGTGTCTGGCCACGGACACGGGAACTGTGCCTGCCAGGGGTTGCACAGGCACTACCAGGAAGAAGCCTTGATATGGTACTCTTCCCTGATGATGACAATTGTCCTCTGGATCTGCTTCCCTGTTGGGACCGGCCAGGGCCAAGTGTATGTGGCCTTCTGCATTGTGATGTGGACAGCACCCCCCCTGCAGTGCTGGTGCTGCTACTGCCACTTCTGGAGTGGCCATGAGTTGTTGCACATCCACATAGACCTCCACCTGTTGGTGTTGCTGACCTACGTCCATGTGGCCAATGCCCTACTACCACCACATGCTCTACCACAGCCACCACATGGTCGAGGATTCCCACCATCTCACCCGACCATCTATCCATGACCTCTGGAAAATAACGGTGTGACCTGCAAGATCATGGATGTAGTCATGTACAGCAGGAAGAGTAGCCCTCTGGAGCCTCAGACTATCTCTGGTGTAACGCTCCATATGTGCCTGTGCCTCCATGATGGCCTGAAACGTGTGTCTGGTGACACCAGCTGTGATACTTCTGCCAAGGACATGATGGCCAGCAGACCTCCTACTAACACCCCTGTACAGATGCCTGTGTGGGACCTCGCCGGTCATCCAGCTGTTGCTGCTGTGTACAGATGCACTTGCCATAGTCACCACACTTTCCTGTCCCATGCCACCACCTGCCAACTGTCCCTCATCTATGGCCACTGATGATGGAGTATGTATGGGCACTGTGACTGTGTGCGGGGATTGGGTGGATAACAGTGGGCTGTCAACCAATGACACAGATTCAGCCCCTGACAACCCTGCCTGTACCTCACTATGCCTATCATCATTGTCAGAGTCTGTATGGATGCTAACATCAGTTTGCTTGCAGGAGGGACCCTGACGCACCTTGCCAACTGTGAGGGGCAGACAAGAGATGTAAATTAAGACCTGTATATTATGGTTTGCTTCTGCACACACACACACACACACACACACACACACACACACACACACACACACACACACACACACACACACACACACACTTACTTACAGGTGAGGTGGCACAAATATATTACACAGACCTCTCATTACCCAACAGTAAACATGCATGACATATGGCACTCAACAGCATGCACTGCAGCCATACTCAATCCTTATTACCAACTTTATACATCCCTGTGATGCATGAGTTGTGTTAGTAGGTGATCCTCCATCCCCTGGAACACACTGCATCCATGTACACAGTATTGTTGTGCACCTGTGCAGCACACTGGCATGTACTGTGCACCATACCTCACAAGTGTACACACCATTGCTGAATGTGTATATGTGTGTGGCAGTTATGTTTGCTCTGTTTCACACACCCCCTATGCATTTGCCTGACCATACCTGGGATGATATGATGGCTGATGTCAGTAATTAATGCCTGTCCTTTGATTTGCAGATCTCATCATCAGGAGTGCATGTATGTCCAATAAAATCCATTTACACTGACAGCCTTCAAAGCTTAATGTGGATATGAGGAGTTTACACACGCTTGTTGACATGCCAGCTTCTTCTATGATATGCAATGGGACCACAATAATGCTTTTGTTAACATTACATGCACCTGATATGTGACATATGACCTGTGCAATCCAATGCAGTATCAAACAAATGTGTTATTCATGCAAATGCTGAATGAGATGCATACAATATCTGGTTTGCATAAGTTTGCACACCCTTAACACAATGGTTTGCTGAAGCACCTGTTAAGTGAATTACAGCAGTCACTATTCCTGGAAGGGGTATACTAGCATGGCCCATCTTCACTTGTCATTATTTGGTCACTCTGCCCTACAAATGCCCTCCAACTCTACAAGATTGCAAGGTAAGCTCATGTGCACAGCCCTTGGAGGTCACACAGTGACTTCACTATTACTGTAGAGTCAGAGTTATGTCTGGCACAATTCATAAGCTTCACTTTGTTCAGATACAGCCATTCTTAGCAAGCTTTTGATGTATGCTTCAGTTCACTGTTGTGTTTCAGGCTGACACCCCTCCCCATCCTCAGCTTTATTGCAGATGCTTGACAACTATGGGCTACACATGAGTGTTATTTTGGAGTGTTACAAATTCCAGACACCATGTCTACAGGTCTAGTTCCAGCTAATGAACAGCAAACCTAAAGGTGTACACTGGCACTAACAAGCTAAATATTGGGGATGGTAGCACTGAGGTGGAGTGAGGTGTTAGTTGTGCACCACACACATCTTTATGAATACCGTCTGTAGCCTTGGTCTCGGTACACCATTACACATTGCACCTCATGCCTTTGGGAGACTTGATGTTATGCTTATGCTACCTGTAGAGAGCCCTAGATGATGTATCATGTCGGACAACACTTACATCTGATTAACCTAACCCATAGCCCACACTTATGCAGAATCCAGGCAATTGTCGACACAGGTACTGCACAGGCAGTACTTTCTAGACATTCCTGCAAGTCCCTCAGTGTTGCTTCATGTTTCTGGGCAGCCTCCATGTCCAGTTTGCAACATGTTTTCTCATCTGTTTTGGATGGGCATCTGTTTATTTTCTCCATCAATGTTGTCCCATACTTCATACACACATGCACGACTGTCTGCACTGTTTGCTATGGTATATGCAATGGTGAAGTAAGGCTACTTTTCCCACTCCTGAGTGTTACCTTTTGGATATGAGATCCATTTCATGGTTTGTAAGATGTGTGCAAGTCATGGCTGCCTCTGTTGCAGGTGAGTGGGCAAATGTCATGGACATACTTCTTGGACAGCAGACCATTACTTGGTGTGACATTGAGGCCATGTACTTGATGGAAGGTGTGTACTCAAGAAGGGTGAATGCTGTCAGTACATCACAAGCTGCTTCCACAATATGTTATTTGGAGTGTGAGCACACATATGCTTCCGATGTTTAAGGTATGTATTCCCATATCTGTTGCCCTAACATAGGATTCCATATTACACATTCATTGCTCATGTTAGGATCAGCTTACAGGTTGTAAAAGGTGTGGAATGTGGTATTGTGGTTTGCCATCATTTATATCAGGAACAATTGCCATTGTAATAGTGGTGTATACACTGTTGTAGTCACTGTATAAGGGTAATGTTTCAAACATGCCCCTACTGTAGGCCATTTGTACCACCATTATGTTCATCTCTGTCCACACATCTTGCACTGACAGGTTGTTAGGTATACTGCAGGTCTCTTAAATACCCTTCAGATATGCCAACATGGTGACCACTGTGATGCAGTGCAGTTAACACCAACAATAATTGAACATGTTAAATGTGTGCATGGCAAATAGCATGGCCATAACATGGCCAGTGTATTGACAAACCTGAACAAAACATTTCCGTACTCACCAGCTACAGGCTGCTGCCCCAGTTGCACACCAGAAGGGCCTAAATAGTTGTGTGAGAGAAGTAATGTCAGTAGCCACACCTGTGGCATTGGTACAGGGTGGGAGCAGCATTTCAGCACACTGACAGTACAAACCGACAATACTAGAGATTATGCACATCTGTTCAATACTACACTGCAGCAACAGACTATCTTATCTGACATATGCATGTAGATACTTTACAGATGAAAATGGATAAGCGACAGTGGTCTAATAATGTGCCCTGGGGCCTTACCTGCACGCTCCTTGTCCATTGTGTGGGTGGCACCCACCTCCACAATGCTGTCTTCTGCCTGCTGGATTGTCTCGTGGGTGGGTGCCCCAAGGCTGGTGAGGAGCTCCTTAGCATGTCTCAGTGGGGGCTGGATGGCATGACCCCCCACCTCTGGCTATCTGGTCCCTCCTAACAGCAGCAGCACAGGCATGGTGGATTAGATCTGTGCAGCGATGCCACACCTGCTCATAATTACGGTTTTGCAGGCAGACATCATTTACCCTGTGGATGAGCTCATTTCACAGGGTGGTCCTCTCCTGCAGATCCTGGGCCCTGCAGCTGAATAGTATGGCATGATGCATGATGAGGTATTGGATGATTGCATCATTTTCCAAGTTTGTGAATGCGGGCAGAGATTCCTGGGACATTGTGCCTGGAAGACATAAACAGGAAAAAAGATCACAGGACCTCACACAGTTGTGCACATGCACATAAACAGTGGATATTACTTGCAAATAATCCAGAGTATACCATAACACTATAAGCTATCATCATGGCTTTGACATCTTGCATTACACTCCTACCCCTGACCTGTCCAGTTCCCCTAATGTTGGACACTTAATGGCATAATCCACTATTCACCCTTCATTTCTGTGTAGAGGGATGGCAGTGGCCAACTTCCATGTGGATGGTGGCATGTGTGTATTTGACTGTAGTGTGTGATGGAACTGTGAGCACATGCCTGTCTTCATGTAGGAGGCAAACTGTGATGTTCTCATGCCCCATGACACTTACTGTTGTTGCCATCAGTCGGCATTATATGCATACTTACCACTGATGTGGGCAGGAGTGTGGTTGATGTGCATATCACCCTGTACTAATGTTGTGGACAGAGTGCCACTGTTCCTGCCTATCCTGTCTGGTGCAGGTTGCCTGTATCCATGGCATGTGTGTATGTGGTGAGCTTTATCCCCCAGTACAGGTTGACTTGTGTTACTGGCTCTGAGACTGCGTACATATGTGGAGACATGGTTGCAAATGGCCTTGGTGGTTTGGATATGTCTGATTTCTAGTCATAGTCAGCCTTACAGGAAGTCACCTGTCAACCTACATGCTTGTTCAGATAGAGGTGCACTTGCTTCCAAGTTGTGGTCTGCACCTATGTGTCCATGTGCAGCCACTATAGCAACCTATTATGTGCTTTGTGTCTTGGTGCTGTCCACCAAGGGGGATTACTCTATCGTTGGTGGAGGATGGTTGTACAGGTAGGGTACTGCTGATTCCATATAGCTACAGTGGATATGAATTGGACACACCCCTGTTACAATGCATGGTACTTGTGCAATTGAAACATGACCCACAAAAGCACATGTCAACACATTCCCCACCTGTGATGTGTCCTGTAGCCTGCTCAGTTCTGTAGGGAACATAACAACCTGTCCTGTGGAAACATGTGGGAATTAATACTCAGTACAGTAAGCCAGCTGAATGTGTGTGCACACCCTTACACTGACATATTGCGTAAACACCTGCTGAGATGATTACGGCATACATTTGTCTTGGTCTGTACGCTAACATCATATCACATCCTCACTTGGCAATGGTTGCTCACCTTCCATGAAACAGCTTTGTTTCTTTTTTCAATAGAATTGTACAGGTTATGGGTCAAATTTGAAGTGAGAAACATTTTGACAAGACTTTGTGTGGTCTCACTGGAATACAGCACACAGACCTGGAATAACAACAGGGGTGTGTACACTTTGATACCCAGTGGGTCATAACACAGTTGTACACTTCTCTGATTACCACACGATAAGCATGCCTACTGTAGTACCCATATCAGTGACATGGCAATGCAACAATATATTCTGGACTGCTTGTGACCCATGTTATTACTTCTGTGCCTTTCAGCTGAACATACACATACATACACATGCTCATGGGATACCTGGTATACATTTGTGTTCTATGTCATTATGGCACACTGTATTTACAGTCTTACAGCTCAATCATATGTCTCAACCTGTTATACCAGGACTTCTGGTCATTGGTCCACATCACTGGGTGAAAACAGGGAAGTCAGTTTTGATAAAGTATTAATATAGCTGTCATAACACAAGTATATGTGTAAGTGACTACAGATATCTGTCACACCTGTCAACATTGTCCAGAAGAACACTATACAGTTGAATGTTAATAATTTAATATATCACATGCAGTTTAACACACACATCTGCAACAGTGCTTTACTATGCTCATGCCCTATAGAGGTATCCTAGATTTACAATACAAGCATGTATAATACTCATATCCACAGGTAACATATGGATATGGGCAACATCCCATTAACTGGCATAGCAGTGGCACAGACACAACTGTTTGACAGACACTCTAGTGGTTGCCATATGGGAGCTGCCCTTTACCAGGGTGTGTCAGGCTCCTCATCTGTGACACACCCTATCCACCTCTTAGAGCATCACATGTGGACAAAGTCTAACATTAGGGGAGGATATATAGGGACAGATCGTAGATATGCCTATTACAAACCTATAAAGTTTGTAGCATGATACATTTCACATTAGCATGACTGTCCTGAAGGTGGTGGGGACTGAAACTCATGTGTCTGTCATGACTTCATTACTTCCATCTCCAGCTATTTGCCAGACTAATATAGATGTTTGGAGGAACAGAACATACATATAATGGCTAAATCTTGACATTCTGTGAAGATCTGCACAGTTGACAAGTATGGCCCACTGCAGACAGAACCAGAAGCTATGTCCATAGCATTTATTCAGCAGGACATCCTTACAATAAGTACTGATGGCACATATACATCTTTCATAATCATCTATCCCATTATTACAGAACAAATACTACATTCAATTACATGCTTAAATGTTTCACATACCTGGTTTATCTTCAGGTTCCTTCTGTGCACAGGTTGTATTCTTTCTTATTTCTTATTTTGAGGTTTTATGTGATTTTTTTTTGTCTCTCTCTCTCTCTCCACTACTGGGATTGAGCTTGTTTGAATAGGTTGAAGCATGGCTTTTGTAGGTGATGCTCATGTTCAGGTGATGGCCTCTGCACCAGTTGCTATTCCCCACTTGCTAATTGCATGCAGGTAGATGTATAGTTCTTCCAATAGCCAATGCCATAGCAACCCACTACTGTAAATAACTACATCATGTGGGCATTGTCCCTTTACATTTCCTGTAGGGAAGACATCCTTCATGTCTGGGGGCAGCAGTGTTACAGACAGCAGGTAGGAATACCTCTCACAACAGGCCTTGTGGATACAGGCCAACTACATGTTTGTATAAGGTTCCAGACCTAGGGACAGTGTGTGAGTATCGCTGTTATATGCATTGAATACTGCTAGTTTTACAGGGTTTGTGCGCACATGCTAGTTTTGCATGGAATGCAGTCTGTCTGCATAGCTCTTAACTGTGGGCCTATCCCCATGATAGCCAGAGGATTGGCTATGTTTTGTCTGTTCCCCACATAAGTCTTGTCCCTGACATATGAGTAGCATTCTCTCCGTTGATTGCTATCAGTACATGGCAACATCCATTTGTGTTTCTGACTTCATATTCCTGAGTAAGGGTATGTTGCAACCAGTCCTGTAACACCAGCAACTTTAACAGTGTATAACAGCAATATTTCAAATATGGCCCTGTGTTTCAGCCTGTGTCCTCCACTTATATATACAGGCTTTGTCCAGATGTCATGCAGTAAGAAGTTGATAGTATGGTCTATCATTATTTAGTGCTGACATTCCTGCTATCATTCCAGTGATGTTGTGGACTCCCACACATGTTGTGGGGGAGGGTCCATATATATGAGGGCTACAGATGGACAAAGCATGAGTGACCCCGTACAGTCTGGAGGTCAGTTTATAGATAACACTGTTATATGCCCTTGTAAGACATTTTACGGGGGAGGGGTATTAAATGTCTTTAACCTAGGCTGTTGCAACATGTGAGGAATATCAGTAATAAGAAACATAAAGGTATATTGCTGTACATTTTCATATGTTTCACCATGGGAACAGTGGTGGGCTAGAGCTTACTGTCTTGCACACAGTTCTGTTTGTCAGTGCGATAATGACATTTTAAGTTAAGCATTGTTATGTAATGGATAAATTTACATTGTGACAATTGATAATTTTCCCCTAGAGGGTTGACTACAGAATGTAATTGGAGGCTGTTGGACTACATCTGTAATTAAGTGTTGATTGATTCTTGTCTTCAAGGCAAGTGTGTTTTTTTCTGTTGTACTACTTGAAGGCTTTAGCCTAGACAGCAAAGTATGTTATGTTTTGCAGATTATCATATCATATATTTTCTTTGAGAGTTGCATTAATCATTTATTATGTATTTCACACACCTAAATGCTATAAGAAATCGCATAAACAACTGAAACAGTACACAAACATTTATATGTATGCAAACTGTGCGGTGTAATGTCCTTTGCATTGTGTGTGTATATGGTTCATGCAATAATTCTCATTTGTAGGAAAGAATGAGACACTGGCCATTTGAAAATGTGGCAACTGTAGGAATAGTGGCCGTTTGATACTTTGTGCACCCTCTATATATACTCTCTCTCTCTCTTATATTTATATATGTTTGCATATATATATATATATATCTATCTATATATATATATATATATATATATATATATATATATATATATATATATATATATATATATATATATATATATATGTGTGTGTGTGTATGTGTGTATATGTATCATTAGAATGTTTAGTGCTTCCACATTTTACATTCCCTATGGTAGACTGACTGTTCTGCATGATATGTTGGAGAAATCATCCCAACATGTTACAGCTGAGATGTCTTAGTGGTAACTTGTTGTGGCTATGTTATGCAGGGTCCTGGGTTCAAAACTTCCAGGGCTGGTTATTTTGTTGCAAGGCAGAACAGTTCAGCTGTGGAGGAAGGGATAATGGCAATAATTACAAGAGGTCCCTATTTGGGCTCCTTTCACCCCCATTTACAGTGCCTTTGGTCAGATGTTTTGCAGTGAGAGGTTCAGAGTGTGGATCCAATGTCGAATGCACTACACACACACACGCACACACACACACACACACACACACACACACACACACACACACACACACACACACACACACATATATATATATATATATATATATATATACATATACACACACACACACACACATATATATATATATATATATATATATATATATATATATATATAAAAATACATTTTCTCTGTTGTTGAATGACTGTGCTGCATGATATGTTTGAGAAAAACTTCACACATATCTAGAGCTTAGATGGGTTAGTAGTGACTTGCTGTGGCTACTGTGTGCAAGGTCCTGGGTTCGAGACTTGCAAGGGCTGATTATTTTGTTTCTGGGCAGAACAAGGGCTGTTGGACACAGAGTGATTAAGGTACTTTTAAGCAGTTGTAAGCAGGTTTGCATGGGTTTGCACAGCAGTAAGCAACGCTAATTTCTGGCTAAATATGCTTACAGACAGTTAGCCTTAAAAGTGCTTAATCTGTGTAAGCATTGCTTAGCGCCATGCAAACAGGCTTAATCCCGCTTACTACTGCTTAGTAGTGCTTACTCCTGCTTACCCCCATGCTAATTTCTTTAAAAGAAAAGAAAAAAGGGGTGATAGGAAAGTGGTGAAAAAGGGGGCACGCAGAAGGAAAAACAATAGGGAAAGTAGCTAGGGATGTGCAGAATGGGTGTAGGGAAGGTCCATAGCTGTCCATTTTTTCTACAGCAACAGTTGTGCATATATACTAAATTTGGAGGTGTATTTGGACACTCAAACCCCTGAGAGAGGGGTGAGGACAACAATAATGTGTTGGGAAGGCAATTAGACCAGAATACATGTGTCCTGTGAACATGTGCAAAATGGACAGCTATGTTGCTGTTGTTTGTCTTCCGGCTTTTCCCAGTAAGGGGTCGCCACAGCGGAACTCCAGTCCACTAATGATTGGCAGTAGATTTTTACGAAACACCGAGGTGCCCGCTCGACACTCAACCTTCAACGAAGGCATGCCCATTTGGGCGAAATTTTTGAGGGGGAACAGATTGCTTTTTTTTTTTTTTTTAAGATGAGAGTGGAATATTGGCAAAGGATAATAGGTATATTTTGGGAGGTAGGTTGGGTAAGAAGACAGGCAAGACAGCATACAGGGGTGGTATATGACACATGTGGGGGTAAACACCTTGGACGGGGAGGGGTGTTTGGAAATCGGAAGCCCATGAGCCACCAAATGGAAACAGTGGGACTAAGGTCCCCACCCATGGGCAGTCACCACTGCACCTTCATGGCCACGAAGGTGGCTGTGCTGGGGGCTTAGCAGGTGGGTCAGACTGACCCACTAATTGCACCATGCAGCCCTTAAGTTGGTGTAGCAGATCTCCAAACTCCTTTCAGAGCTCGCTATGCACTAAACCTCACAACTGGCTTTGGGTGACAGTATCCTGTCCTCGCCCACTCCCAGGGAGGGATGAGCCCCATCCCCTGAGGTGGTTCCATCTTAAGGTGGTGCAGGACCAATGAACGAGGAGGTCCTAGGGTGGGTTCCAGACATGCTGGGGCCTGGTGCCATGACCAGATGAGGTGGGAGAGGTGTGTCCGCTGCGACCGTTCTTCCAAAACGTGCTATAGTGTTACAGTTTTTGAACATATGTGGGTTAGTAATAGTCAACACAGTCCAGGATTAGTTATAACAGCATGCATAGATATTCCCATTAACCAAAAACAACAGATTTGGAACAGTTGCATAGCAAACAGAACACATGCATATATGGAACCACTGAGGCCATTACAACAGCATGCAGGTTATATTGATAGCAACAGGCCACCAATGATAATATTTCAACTTGGAACATTAATAGAAACACATTTCAATATTTGTTGAACAATAGGACATATGTCCCAACAGTAGGTTTGGTGTAAAACATAGCCATTGATTTGTGTGTTTAGATTATTGTTGCAGATATGGTGGGGAGGAGAGAGATGTCATTTAACAACTTGTATATCCTTGCAGTACTTACAACTTTAATGATCATTGCTCTAATCATTAGTCTACAGGTATTATTACAATACCCTTTGGCCTTGGTTTGGGCAGTGGTATGTTTGTACACAGTGTATACTTCAACTGTCTTATAGTTACATTCTACTTCTCTTACCTGGTAGACCTGTGGAGGAAATGTTTGTTAACACTACCTGACTATTTCTACACATATTCCCAGATTCCTAGTTATAATTCTGTACATACCTATCAACCTCTTAATGCAAAAAATCTGTACAAAGCTTGACAAACTGGGGGTAAAAATAGGGACATATTTTAAATATTGCTCTTATAAACTTTTAGAAAGTTGCTAGAGTAACAGGATTTGTTTTAATATACATTTTCTGAAGGATCTGAAGTCTGAAACTCAAATGTATGTCATTATTTAGTAATTGCAGTCCTGAGATCATCCCAGTGATTTGCCAGGAAAATAGAGAAATAGCCCAAAAATATGAGGCAAAAATCTGGACATTTTGCACAAATCTGTAAGATGAGAAGTATGATTATGCATACAGTTTACTACTACTCCCAGGATTCAAACCATGGCTGTGTGTACTAAAAATACAACAATTTTTGTTTAATCAGAGTGAGCTATTTAGAAAGTGTTGTCTTTTCTTTCTGTGTTTTCTGTCTAAGTCTCTCTTCGTTGTACAATCTGATCTTGTAATTACAGCATTCTTATACAGACATTCCTAGACATATTTTTTTATGTAGCACAGTGTGAGAAACAGTTGACCAACGGTACTATTCACATACCAGCTCTTGGTGAATGCAACATGTGAGGCCATACAATACCAGAGTAAACACAACCAGTCCAGGATTTAGAACTTTATTGCCAGGCAGTTATATTTTTATTTAAATATGACCTATATGGGGCTATTAATGTCATATTGTCTGGTTTATTCAGTAGAAACCATACACATTTTTATACTGCCAGGTGACATTTTACTCATTTATATTTATTTGGTATGACTACTACAAGCAGGATTGTTACTCACCTGCCTCGCTACACAGGCTTTGCAACCTGCTGGCATGGGCTTCCTGGTTCACAACCTGCTCAGCTGCAGCTGTAATGAAAACAGAGAAACATTTATGCATACCTATCCATCATATACACAGGCTGGACTTTGGTAAATAATTATTGCTATGAATACTTACAAACTGCTGGGACATCTCCCCTGTCTCTTGCTTCTTGGACCCACTGTTCCAAGAGCTCCCTCTTCCTCCATTTCAAGTTGACACCAGTCCAGGGATACCAGTGGCACTGGTGAGATCATGGGCTAGACTTTCCCAGGCTTCCGCTTTATATTGAGAGCCCTGGTACTGGACCTGCAGCAGTCTCATGTCATGTTTTTTTACCAGGAGTCCTACCATGACCTTGGACTCCTGTATGCCCTAGTGCTGTGCCCGGATGCATATGCCCTCTCCAGCACCTGCCATATTGCCTACAGTGAAAGCTACAACCAGTGATGAGCTGTATTCCCACCTGTGGGGTTTAAATATGGCTGATTTCACATCCTTTGCCATGAGTGGACGGTTTTGAAAATGCTGAGCTAAGCTAAGCTACAGACAAACCTGCTTAGCTAAAGTTGGCAGTGCTTAAAGAGGCAGGTTCAGCATTGCTTACCATTGGGCAAATACACTTAGCTGGGCTAGCCATTTCATTGTGAGGCTGGTGAGTAACAATCATATGTACACAATTCTTACACCCGGTCAACATAGCTGTGCAATGCTTAGCATTGCTTATGATTTATTATATTGGTCTACCGCCTGTATGGGATTGATTTATCATTCATTACATAATATAGATTTATTTACCTTCTCTGACATCCCCCAATGTGCTGTGATTAATTTATTCTTGTGTGACTATACTGTATGGGGCACTTGTGTTTATATGGGGGTTTCACTACCTTATTACACTGACACCTCACACCTGGGCCTAATACACTACTCTAGTTGAGAAAAATCAGTTACTTCTTACATAAATATGCAAAAAATTAAAATTTTAATGTTTACACATACAAAATGGAAATGGCTTTGGTGAGGCTCAAACTGTGAATGATTATATGAAGGCATACGCTCTAACCACTACACTATTGCACTTATGCTTAGGCTGGATATCTATTGCTTTTTAACTTATCATGCCATTTCAGCTGGGCTAAGCATAGCTAAGCACCGGGCATACCCACGCAGCTATGCTTAAACTTTATTGCATATATAAAAAAAAAATGTATTTGTTGTGTTTTTTTATTTCTACCCTTCAGAATATCCATGCTAATGCTGATCCTGTTATTCTATCAACTTTCCGCTTTGTGGGACGATTGTCCCTTATGGCTTTGTCCACATTCCTTACTCTGACAGGTTGGGAGGTGTGTGCTATGTGCTTATGCTAAACCTATTATTCATTCAACGTTTGGCTTGGTAGGGACGATTGTCTCTTATGGCTTTATCCAGATTTCTTACCCTGATGGGGTGGGGGTGTTGCAAGTGTTTTCGCTCATTTTGAATTGCAGAACGGCAATTCTGGAGTGCAGTGGGCATGTGTATTGTGAGAGCACTCCCGTGCTGAACAGGAATAGTCCCTGCCGTGCAGGAATAACTTATTCCTGCACAGCTGCTTGCTGAATCCAGGGGACAGTCTTTACCACAACAAGAAACTTAGCTACCATTCCAGACACTATAATAGAGGATTATAATGGTAATGCTATCACCTATGTCACTGAACAGAGATTCTGTGGTCCAACTACTGGACCCAGCTCTCTACCTTAAAAAACACATGGAAATAATAGTCCTTGCTCAACTGAAACTTTGTTATAAAATTAGCCATCTTTTCTTGCTCCAAGAGCCAATTTAGCAATTTTCAAGAATGTTTTATTACCTAAATTAGAATACAGGATCCCCTTTCTCCATTCTTCACATAATACCAAAAGAATGCAAACAGCAGAGAACAAAACCTGCAGATTTATCCTTCTAGATGTCAAATAATGATATCACCGAAAGCTATTAAAAATACTAATAATGTTTCTGTAGCAAACATGACCACTTTTTTGCTAAGCACTTTAACTTCAAACTTCTAAAAGAAGCCTACTGCCCACCCCTAAAATGGAAATTATTCAAAATTACTTTAGAAAAAGAGTTTTCTTGGGCTGGGGCTGGTAAAGTAGAACTGCCAGCTTGGTGAAATCAAAAACTGAGAAACTAATAAAGACTTTAAAGGCTCTCTAATAGAACACTTCTTTTCAAAATTGACTTGCAACTGTTATCATAGCAATGCTTAATAACTATTGCTATTGTTCTACACTTTAAAAGTGTACTTTACATCTGCATAATTCCACTTGTATCAATACTGAACCAAAGGCGTAATATAGTCTATGGATTTTAGTAAATATTCTATTCTGCTCTATGCTTATTATATTTATACTTAATTGTGCCATCTGCTGCAAAGATTAACAGGCACTGTAACCTCCTCTATCACCTTCTATGATTGTGGACAATGTGTTTGTATTTACTGTTCTATGAGCCCAGGTTGTGACTGAAAAGGGTCAACAGACAAGCTCTCCTACCTGGTAAATAAATATCAATAAATATCACATCAGTAAATAAATATTTAAGACTGTTATCAGCCCATATATCTAAGCATTTAGTATATTCTACCATACTGAGCATTTATGGCCGTAATATCTAACAATAATGCATGCTTTCATTTTAGTGCATTTTCATTAAAGATTACATATTATGACATGGTGGTACTGATCAGCAAATTAGAACCACATAAGCCAGTTGCACAGTATGTCAGTCCCATCTTGTAGGACAGATCTTCCCTTACTGCAGCTGCATGAGACAGTAAGGTCAAGCTGTTAGCAAGATGATCTGGATTAGTGTATCAAAAGTTTCTCTAGGGTATTGACAAAATTAGAAAAAATAACATACTCAGCACTGACTCCCTGTTTAACACTGGTAAACAGGTGAAAAGAATATCTGGTCCGACATTACTGTTTGCACAGCAGCTTTAAGTTCCTTAACGATGAAGCTAGGAATGGCCAAGATGTTGAGTGTAGAGCCCCTCAACCACAGTAAACACCGTGGCATGCTAATTACAGTATTAGCAGCTGAATTGTATACTTATTAACCAATCCAAGATGGATGAGCTATTCAACAAGCTATAAATCAACTGAGTAGACTCAGTTATGGTTTTCCTTGTGAATCCCAAAACCTATTGAAATACAGCCATGGAAAGGAGTCAACACAGAAAGAATGTTAGGGGCTGCAGTTGCTTTAATTCATTTGTATGTGCAACAGGCTAAAGTCTATGCTGCTGCTGCTGCTAACAGACCACAACCAAGAAGGTGAAGAGTATTCAGACCCTGTTTAACTTATCAAAATCTGCATGAGGTGGAAATTGTATTATGCTACATGGTGGATAGAGAAACACTACAGGAACTCTGCAACCTCTGTAGTCCTCAACTCAGAGCCAGAGCAAACTGAAGGAAACCCATACCAGTGGAGACAAAGGTACATGTATCACTTAGAATGTTAGCTACAGGTACCTTTCAGAGACCAACAGGGAACATGCTGGGGTGTCACAGTCATCAGCATCCAGGATCCTCCCTCAATTCCTGAATGCCATGCTTCAACATGTCTGTGACCACATATATTTTCCCTGCACTCCTGAGGACAGAGCCACAGATATGGAGGAGTTCTACCCCATAGCACAGTACCCTGAAGTACTGGGTGCCATAGCTTGTACATATATATATAAATTAAGGCACCACCTGGGAAACAGGGAAGTCTCTACATAAATAGAAATGGCTTCCACTCTATTAACTCCCACGTTGTGTGTAATGCTAAGGGACTCATCTTAAATGTGTGTGATGGCAACTCAGGCAGTTACCATGACTCACATATCTGGTACATCTCCTAACTGTATCAGATGTTCATTAGGGGTGATATTTCACAGGGTCATTTACTGGGCGATGCAGGTTATGCACTGGAACCCTGGCTGATGATGCCCAACAGAAATGCACACACACCTTCTGAAGAATGCCAAAATGAGGC
Source organism: Protopterus annectens (assembly GCF_019279795.1). Taxonomy (NCBI): domain Eukaryota; kingdom Metazoa; phylum Chordata; order Ceratodontiformes; family Protopteridae; genus Protopterus; species Protopterus annectens. The sequence continues at coordinate 1,163,933,078 of NC_056727.1, forward strand.
ACACGCTCAAACCAGAAATACCATGGACTATGTGGTTGGGCTGCTGAAGTCTCAGTTCTGGTGCCTAGATACATCTGGGGGAGCCCTGCAGTACAATCCATGTACATGTACTGAAATATTCACTCTGTGTGCCATGCTACACAGCATAATTCTAACACAAAAGCTTCAGCAGGATCAACAAGTAGAAAGGACACACATCCCACCCCCAATGGCACGCTCACCACAGTCACACCCAGGTGAAGAGTCAGAGGGGAAACCAGCAACTGCTCTGGGTGTAGCAGATGTAGGCATGCTCAATATGCCCTCGCACTAGCTAATAGGTAAAAGCATAGCACACTCACTCACCACCTAAGGGGCTAAAACCTTTATCCTATGCACAAACATACAGTAACATTGATGCCAAGAAATGCTCACAACCTTTACCTACCCATGTAATGGCTGTGTACTGCTAGCATCAAACAGAGTCAGCCCTGAACTAAAACCGTTGCAACTGGTGGATTTACAAGGTAATTGCTGAACCTGGAGTGTATCATGTAATGATATGAATGAATGGCATATCCTTGCATGTTGTTACTTGGTAATGTAAGCAAATAAAAGGTGGGTGATTTGTATAGAAATGAATTTAACATGTGACAGCAGAGATGTATGTCAATACATGTGTCTTCTATCAAGCAGTATGGCTTCATGCTTTTGTACTGGAAAATCATTAAAGAGAAACATTAGAAAATAATAAGACACATTTCAGTTTCAGACTTCACAACCCTCAGAAGATTATTAAAAATGCTAATGCAAAAAAGTGTGATTTTTATCAACTGTCTAACTTTCTAACACCAAAATATGTCAAAAGTACACTTAGCAAAACAACATCACAAATGCAGATATACTAAGCACTAAGTCAGCTATGCACCCTGAGCATCAGACACAAAAGTTATGTATTCCTGAATCCAAAAGATAGAAAATAAGAACATGGCATAGTTATCATAGCTTGAAGAGGTTGTTGGGTGGACAAGTAGTCTAGGCTGATACCAAAGCTTGGTGAGTGCATGTAAGTAAAAAAGAGAAACAGACAGATATTTGGATCAAGTAACAAATGGCCAGTGAGACAAAATGCGCTTTAAGCGTCATGGCTGAACCATGTAACTTTTGTGTCCGTAGGTGAAATTGGTGTGTAAGTGTCTGCAGCAACACAGCCAAGCTCTGTCCTTGTTCTACATCTTGGTATGTCAGACAGGTGTGAGCTGTGCATGGTAAAGGTGCCAGTTCATCATTGTTGCACCCGAGCATGAGAACTGGCTCTGCCAGGAGTTGCTCTGGTACATCCATGCCCACAATCAGATGCACTGCTGCTACCTAAATGTGACTGATGTCTACTGGATGAGCTCCCCTCAGGAGGACACCCAGGATCATGGCCCCAAGGCTTACCATGTCTGGGTGTGTACGCATCAACCCCTGACGGAGCAATGGAAGTAGTGCCACTATGGGATTGTGATTAGGCACAGCCACATCAGCTAACATCAGATGATGTGGCTGACCTATGCCCATGAGGATGCCCTCCACCTCCTAGCAGATATTCCATCACAGATACCTCCCATTCCAATGTGCCATTCATCCGATCCATTAAATTGGCAACATGGTGGAGGCAGTCAGACATGTCAGTCTGTGCCACATTTACAACCTTATGTATTTCTCTGGAGGACCTATTGGAATGTGCCTGTGCCTCCATGGCCCTAAACGTATGTTGAGTGGTACAGGAAGACACACTTGTATCAGGTGGAGGTTGGACAGCAGGCCTCTTCCAAACACCCCCAACATCCCTCCTCTGTGGCATCTTGTCCACACCTTGGATACGAACAGAGTAACAGGCACTGAAAATGCAATAACCACACTTCTCTGATTGAGCGGCTCACCCTCTACCTGTATGATATCTGAGGGGGCACTTGAATGGGTTGGAGTAGGGCCTACTGGCTGTGTCTGATGGAATTACAGGGGATGGCTGAATGTCAACCTGAGTGTCAGATGCACCCCCCAACTGTGCCTGTATTTGCCCAATCATCATCAGTGTCTGTCGATACTCTGACATCAGGTAGTAAGAGTCCTACACTTTCACTATCAGGATCACCTGTGATAATAAACAGCAAACACAGGAAAGAAATTAATACCTACACAACTATATTCCAATTTATACTAACAAACTAAAGTTGTGCCACAACTACAGACATTACAGTAATACACACAACAGCTGTGACACCCACATCATACATATGGATAAAATAAATATTTCTTTGAACTGCTTATCAGTATAGACATAAAAAATCTGCTGATGATGCAATGCTTCCTATGGATGATTGTTGTGGAAGAACTTAAGCAAAGGTAAGGACATCATCGCCACAATTAACAGTAACACAGGGGGTTAAAATGTTTTACCCTTTATATGTCCATTAACACTACTTTTAACAAGAACTTGGATGACATGTCCACCTTAAGCCCATGTGTAATCAAACAGCATATGTTGTTAACTGTATCAATCTGCAACTATTTTCCCAATTAATTTAATGCTAAACAGAACTTCAGTATTGCTGTCAATATTTTACTATGTGAAAAGTATTTAACTAAGATAGGTAAGCCTACCTGAAAACCTCTCCTGGTCCATACTTGTCCTCCCTGAAACAGTAACACCAATGTCAATGACATGCTGCTCTGCACTTTCCAGGAGCAGTCTGGATCCCTGACCGTGGACAGAAACTCTTCATTTGCTGTTAGTGGTGGCTTTGTATCAGCCTGCCTGGTACCCATCTGTTCATGGCCCACTGCAGCTGCTGTCCTCTATGTCAAAGAAATCATGTCAATGGCCTTATGGTGCACCTGATCATATTTCCTGCTCTGGCCACCTACTGCATTCACATCAGCAACTATCTGCTGCCAGATTTGCCTTGTGCCTGACATATCCCCACATTCCCTCTCACGCAGAAAGGCACCATGATGCCTAAGTGCATCCAAAATGAATTCATTTTCAAGGTCACTGAAGGGGGGATACTGGGATTAGGACCCCTGAGTGCCATAGTCCTAGGTGACATAAAACACAAATGAAGGATAATACACATAAGTATCACATAAATAGAAGTACTGTTTTGATATAGTACATAAAAGATAGCATTTCACTATTACCCTCTGGAGAAACATAAAACAGTCAAGATATTCAAATATAAAAAAAGAAAATCTGTGGTAAAATATTACAATTACACACAAAGCAAGGTTGGATCCAAAACAAGGAGAGTAACAATAGCAAAAATTATGTTTGTGCCAAAACAGAAATGCAGCTTTGCTCCCCCACCTCCAAAACAATAAGCAAATGACACAGTTTTCTGACAAACCATCAGTGAAATGCTAAAAGTCCTATCAAATAAACTGTCCCTGAAACATGTGTACAGATTTACCACAGAATATTCCATTTTAAGTTATTGCCAGTCAAGTCTCTCTGAGGCCAGCACTCCTCTAGAGGAGTGTATGGTCCATCCTAGAAGGCTAACACCCCTGTGTTATTCACAATATAGGGCATTTGCATTTCACAGACATAACAATAGAAGAATGTACAGAGAAAAACAGTTGTAACATTAACAGTTGTGTTGACACTTAATAAGGCTGTCCATCTGAGAAAGTGAAATGCCATGAGAAACATACCCATGCCATCAGTACACTTCTAATAAATGTATACAGATAAAAAAGCATTTGGTAATGTGTGAGTGTGTGTGTGTGTATGTGTGTGTGTGTGTGTGTGTGTGTGTGTGTGTGTGTGTGTGTGTGTGTGTCTATATATATATATATATATATATATATATATATATATATATATATATATATATATAATTAACAGATTTTTCTTATTGAAATGTCAGCATATGCAGTGTATAGCTGAAAAATGCAAGTATACCTTATCAAGATCAGTAGTCTTCTGTGCAGATAAATCCCAAAGTAATATCTTCTTCTCTGTTATCCACATAAACAAATCTCTCACCTTCGGGTTCCCAAGTTACATGGTTCCCTTTTTATGGTGCAGATTCTGGGCTGTGAGCATGATGAAGATGCAAATGAGGTGTGAACTCATTACAATTGCTGAATCCCAAATACTTGGCTCTGTGTAGTAGATATTAACATAGTTCAGATGCTCCCTCAGTGTTTGTTGCTAATGGACAGCAAGTGTGAATTACTACTTGTAGGAAGAAGGAAAACACAACAGCAATTCACACTCCCCTACCTCCAGTGGTTGTGTAGAAGTGTATCAAGGTTTTAAATGTAAGTAAGCAGCACACATTTCACAGTTTCTGTTCAGTAACATCCAGCCTCCCCTTCATTTGTGAACAACTGTATATTATTACTATTTAATATCCTCACACATTTTAAGGAGAATGATATGGAATGCCTCACAGACTGCTTGTCTGAGATTGGTGGTCAGATAAGACAAGAATGAGCAATAAACACAGAGAGAGAAGACAGAGCTGCATTTGTGCAAGCAGTAGTCATAATTGGTTGTGTAATCACTCAATGCACTACATCTGAATTAGTATATGTAGAAACAACTGTCATATGTTTTGTTAGTACTTTGGGTGATGTTGCAGTTGTTTGCACGCACAATGATTTTAGCTCTCTGCTGCAAAGCTGTTTGTGTGGCAAAGAGGGATAAGATACCCTTACTGTGTTTGAAGGCTCATTGGAGTGAGAGTTCAAAATTAGGCATGTGTAAAAATATTTCATGTGTACCAGCATAAATTTTGTAGTGTTTATTTCACAGATTTCCTTTCTTCATTTCAACTAATTTTCCCTTTTTTTTAAATGCCAGTGTTTACACAGTGAGCGGCTTAGCACAAAGAAGGCAAATAGAAAAACACAATGAATGTCAAGTTTAGCTGTGCTTATAGCATTTGCACGACACTTAGTGCACAAACCTGGACTAGTGGCACACACAGGAAGAATACAGAACACCTGCAGACAGGGTGTAGACAATGTAAAGGTCAAAAAGGATACATTGTTGCAGTTTTTGATTTCCACCATAAAACGCAGCTAAGTGATGTTGCTCAGTGGTTAGCATGGTTCTCCAACACCTGCAGTCATTGAACACCTGCAGACAGGATGCAGACAGTCAACAATTTAAAATAAATACATTATTTTAATTCTGTTGGGCACTGCGCAAAAACAATAAGTAGCATTTTGAGGTGGGTAACACACAGAACTTAAGAATGAATAGGGAATTATGTAGCTATCATTTAAGTATTCCTGTGGCAGCAGATCTAAGTGTAGGGCTGTAATACAGATGGTCCTGGGTTCTAATACAGGAAGTGCAACATATTTTTACTGTTGTGACAGTCCAGTTTATAATAATGAATAGAAAAATATACAGGTGTTATTTCAACATTCTTGTCACAACAGGTGTTAAGTGTAGGGCTGCCATACACATGGTCTTGGGTTCTAATACAGGAAATTCCAGGCATTTCTACTGTTGTTCTGTTTCACATTATATTCAGTCTCACTTATAACACTTTAGACATAATCATAAATAGTAGAGCTGATATGAATGATACATATGAGGTATAACACACCCTTACTGTGTTTTCGGATGTATGACTGAGGGTAAACTGTCTACTATGTTTGTATAAGTACAGCAATGCTATTTGGATATGGATGGCCTTCACACTTATATAAGACACATACACAAATGCATCTATCAAAAAAACAAACAAGGACCTAGTTAGGTCACACACATAAATGGTTAACACCTCAAACTGTCATCTGTATTTATGAATGTTTTATGAATGATTCATGAGTAGGAGAAGTACATTTTTGTGTGGCAAAGATAGAAAATCACCACTATGGAAGGAAATGTTTTGGCCCTTATCCATAGGCTTGAATCCTACACTGTAAGACTCAGTTGTATCAGTGTATAAAGCCAAACCAAAAATGTGTCAGGTCATGAAATATATGCCCCCAGTGCATGTCTGCAAAGCTAAATCACCTAACAGTTCCAGCAGCAGACACCCCTCAAACTAATGTCAAGTGTCAGAGTAACCATCCACTTTCAAAGATTGCTTTCCTCCCTGCTTGGCAGTATTGCTCTCCAGTTAACATCTCACAAATGAGGTTGTCATTGTTTCTCGGGCTTGTGCACTACCAGTAAATGCAACAGGAATTAGCAGGAAATCATCATTTACCATTGCTCTACTTTGGGGATTATACATGTCTGACATTAGAGTGGAGGATTTTGTATTTCACCTCTTTCTTCTCCATTTTTATTTTATTAGAGTGGAATGTGCCTAATTTAGGGAGCAGAGATGGGGTGATCAGGAATCAAGAATATTTATTGGGCTTTTGATAAAGTGCCAGGGCTAAAGGCTTCTGCATTGGTCTATTCTGGCTCCCAGTACAAGTCCGATGCTTGGAATAGTCTGGCCAAGGCTGTGTCCAGTGTGACTGGCATCCAACACACTGGAGAACAGTGCAGGCACCATTTCAATTACCTAAAAAGGTGCAAAAGGGATATGTTCAACCAGTGTTTGGATGAGTTTCAGACTACTCACATCCCATAGTTGTGTAAGTACGCTAACAATGATACTTTGTAATACGTAGAAAGCTAGCTATAGGCAAGACTGGTATGCATAATACCTTTCATTCCTTTCTTTTTCTTTTCTTTTCACAGCTAATCCTGAAATTGAGTTGAATCAGCAGGCTCATGCTGATCATATGGAGAGACTCAGGGAAGCCAGTGGTATGCACACAACACAAGAGAAATATTATTGTAGCATTAGAAGTTAAGATAGATTTTTTGTTTGTTTTCTATACAGTAGTACCAAAGTGAGCATGTATATCCTAGCTATAGAAGCAAGTGTACATGCAAAAGTCTGTAGCACAAACCAACTTTAGGAGTCCAGTGTAAGACTGTAGTCAGAGGTTGTGGGTTCAAATGCCATGATTAACAACTGTACAATGCTGCATAAACTTTATACAAGTGGCATAAATGCCTTGCTGTTAACTGTAATTTGTGTAGGTGGACCAAGCATATGTGCAATGTATGCAAATTTCAAAGATTACTTTGAGCAATCCATAATTGTAGTTTGTAGTTGTTAGGACATGTACTTGAATATAATAGTTCAAATAAAATAGTTATATAATTGTGATAATGCATTGTGCATGACATATGATGGTAATAATTTTATCTCTTTTTTCTCTCATCCCAACCCTTATTTCATTTTTTTTGTTTTTTACTATGTGTCTTCAAAATGTCTCCATGTCCTCCATCTGTAACAAATCAGTAAATGCTTCACACCACAGTGAGGTGGACCAACACCAGTGGGTCAGCCTGCCCCCATTCTACTGGCTCCAGCACTGATGTCCAGCACATCTGGGACCCAACCTGGTAGTACTGCCTCTGCTGCTCCTATACTATCTGCCATCATGGAGATGGGGATTTCATCACCCACTAGGAGACGTCAGCATTGTTGCATAGGGTAGTGCAGAGCACCACTGCTGTCCGCCTATGCCGGATGGAGAAGCTGCTCTCCCTCATGGTCTGTAGGAGAAGAAGACATCAAGCAATCCAGCAACCAGTAGAGTAAGGGGACAGTGATGACAATGCTGTGGGTGAGGACTAGAGTCTCACTAACTCCATATTTGACAGGCATGAACTTGTGTTGTCTCCTTCCTCACCCCAGTCATGGCTTCCCCCACCTGTTTGTGTCCCCGTGTCGTGTCTTTTTTGTCCTGTTTGTTTGCATTAGTTTCCCCACCACTGAACTAACCTGACCCACAAATACAAATGTCCCTTACCCAGCATTTCTCTCTTACTGAAGTAAAAAAAAAAAAATGGGCACCTGTCCAACAACAACAAAAAAAAGATATATTATATATATATATATATATATATATATATATATATATATATATATATATATATTATATATATATATATATATATATATATATATATATATATATATATATATATATATATCGTCCCATGAATAGCTCTCTATTTCACATATGTGTCTTCTTGACACATTTCAGTTGGTCACTTGGTCAGACTGGCTATACAACAAAACTGCATTGTTTTCACCCCTCTTTGTTGAAGTGACAGTCCAAATTCAGCTAATTTTCTGTACATATTTTCAGTTTGCACTATTAAAGAAATGGATAACTATGTTTTTTCCTACCTTCCTCCTGCACATTCCTATACTGATTTCACTTTGTTCTTCCCCCAGTTTATCTCCCATTTCACCACTTTCCTATCTACCCCATTTTAACACTTACAATCTGATCAAAAAGTAGACTCACACACAACACACATAAGTACCAGAAAAAACAATGCAGCCTTTCACTTTTTGACTATGTTTGCGCATAGTTTGGCATCACCTTTCAGTGCCAAGTGGTGGTAAAAGTTTCTTTTCCTGGTACACTTACCTCTACGTAATGTTGCTAAAACATGCTGCACTACATCAAAATACAGTAACACATAGTGAAGGTAGAGTAAAGTTAAATTGAATTGTTTTACCAGTACATATTTAAAAATGTTACATACACCTGGATTTGAACCCTATATCATCTGGGCTCTAAAATGAATGTGTCAATTCATTTACACCTGCTGCCACATAGTTGGCTAAGCAGCAGGTGTATTTCAGACTCTCAGTACTGAGAACTCTCAGAATTTTAACAATGAGACTCTTGTTTGTGCACTGCTTAACTATGCGCAAACAGGAAGAGCAGTAGAAATGTGCATCTCGCATGTGCAAACATTGCACAAACATACTGCCCACCATTGTACTATGCAAAGTAAATAATAGCATGTATTACTTTTGTTTACTGCCCATTTAGTCTTCATGCCATGAAACATGTGGAAACATAAAAAAATGAAAGCCCTATCTAAGAAAATGTCACATATTTACAATGCAGTCATGTGTTACCTCCACCCATACATTCCTGCCCTGGTCTCTCAATACTTGTTCACAAATATATCAATTACACTACATAAATTAATAACAAATGTGTTACATACTATGCACATCTTTAGAATGCCAATACAAATTCCGATTTTTAAATACTTGTAGAAATATGGACAACTGTTTGCATATACATTGTAAAGATATCACTTAAAGTATACCTGCACATCGGAACTCAACCACCACATCCCACACATTGCACACTCATCAATCTGGTAACATGTAGAACCTGAAATATCTTGACAGTTGAGCATGCCTACACGCTGATTTCATGAAGGCCTCCCAACATCTTCTCTGCAACATCCATTGCTGACGTCATCCTCTATAAGTTGTCCTGCAGGCTTATGAAAGTCAGATTTGTGCTGTGATGCTTGCATAAAGTATTATGTTCTCTAGTCTATGCACTTAGATATCTAGGTTTCTATGCTCACTTCATTCAACTGGGAGGTGTGCGTGTGTGTGTGTGTGTGTGTGTGTGTGTGTGTGTGTGTGTGTGTGTGTGTGTGTGTGTGTGTAGCATGAAGATCATAAGGGTGTATCTGACAGTTACCACTCCAATCCCATGGACTGACAATACGTTAACACTTGCACATGCCTGCACATCCATTTCATGTGGGCCTCCTAACATCTTCTCTGCAACATCCAGTACTGATGTCATCCACTATAAGCTGTCCTTCAGTCATGTAAAACTCAGACCTGTGCTGTGGAACCTGCATAAATTACTGTGTTCTCTAGTTGTATACTTAGATAGGAAGGTGTTCTATTCTCACTGCAGTCAACAGGTGTGTGTGTGTGTGTGTGTGTGTGTGTGTGTGTGTGTGTGTGTGTGTGTGTGTGTGTGTGTGTGTGTCTGTTTGTGCACTTGCTTGACATTAGCAAGAGAATTTTGCACCAGCATGTGGGACCCTGGAATTACCATTTTCTCCTCACCAAACTCTGGTGATGTTGTCAGCTATAAAGCGTTTCCTGACACTCACCAAGTCTGAGCAGTGACAGTTGCATTAAATACAGAGTTTTCTAGTCAGTGTACTTAGGTAGATGTTTTGTTCTTACTGTAGTCAGCTGGGGGGGGGGTGTTTGTGCATTTGCTTGACATTAGAAAGAACATTTTACACCAGAATGAGGGAAACTACTATTACCATTTTCTCCTCACAAGACACTGCTGATGTAATCAGCTATAGTTGATTTGCAGATGTGCAGTGTTCACATCAGGGCAGGGTCTGAGACTACCCTGTAGGCCAGGTACAAGTCACCTCATTCTATACTACACAGATTACATTGGCAGGGCTTTCAGCATATCCACATATGTTATGGCATGGTTTGTAGGGCCTGTATTTTCTTGGTGAAAAATCATGGACCTTTTCTATATGGACACTAGTGATATTCCAGCTGTATGCAACAGACATGTGTGAATTGTTAATGTTACATCCATGTCTTTTACATCTATTAGATGTCCTTAAAGACGTCATCAAGGGCATGCATGATGAGAACACTATCATCCTGTGGAACTTGACCAGGCCAAGGCATTTGACATAAATCCACACTGAGACATTTACTGAACACTGTCAGATGTGGCCATAAACACCTATATCACTGGATCACATATGTGGCATCTAAATATGTTGAAAAGTGTGAAGTGGCATATATTTCTGGACCAGTGATCAGGTCCATACATCAGGAATGTCTGCTAGGCCATTTTCTGTCCATTATTTAAGTCACAGACATCAAGAATGGCATACACATACTGTGTCCAAAAAGCTGTCTGGAGGACTACAGATTGTGGTCGCTCATTGACTGCAACTGTGATATTAGTGTAATACAGACAGCATCAACACACAACAAAGATTGCTGTCACAACCATGACAACACATGAACTGAAACAAAAACATGGGAGGAATTTGTTACATTATGAAAATAAATGCACAACCCCAGGATAATGTAGATATCACATCCTATAATCAGACCAGTTGGTATGTGACCTATGTCCTGGGTAGATGACATGTGGAATGTCCACCAGCCTGTGGCCACTGTGGTGAGTACTACCTTGTATATAACACAACTACTGAGTATGTGCAGAACATCCACATCAAAGGCCATCATACCTCCATAGTTTACAACCTTCATCACACCAATAATGGAGTACAATGCACCCTTCTTCATGTACCTCCCTACACATCTTCTACTGATGTGAGACTTAAGTGTAACACCTTTGCCTGAGTGAGCTGTCACACATCTCATTGGCCATACTTAGGTATTCTTTTTGTTGCATAAACATTACTGTCTGATAGTAAGGAACACCCATCAAGTTGTTACACCAGATGCATGTGTGATACATGTTCCGGTGATGCACACAGTGCATACATAACTGTTTGACAACATTGATGGCATGGGTTATATTCATGATAGTGTGGATTGTGCCATATATATGCCATGCACACCAGTCAACTAGCCTGGACTTATTATAATGTCACATTCAGGTATAGCGGTGTCCCTTGTATCATCTCCAGCAGATGTTACAGTGTCAGTATGGTGTGCTTGATTACCCTCATAAATTGCTGACATGTCATAATAGTTGTACAAGTGTTTTCATGCAGAACCATTTACGATCACTCAGAATCACATATGTTGTGTCAGGGACATGGGTATTTACTTGTGGTATTATTCTGATATCGTCCATAATTGTATGTGCTTCTTTTACTGTTGTCCATGGTCCTGTAACTGTGTCCCACTTGCTGAAGACCTCTCCTGACATTACACTTAGATTCAGGCAAATCAGTTTGCGCAGTTTTACATTATGCACCCAGTATTAATTATATATATAATATCCCTGATAGATGTCCTCTCCTTTGTTCATGTCAGGATGCTTATCTCACAAAGACATCTTCTCCATTGTTATGTCACCTTGTCTGACAGTCACATAATATACAGTTTTACTGTGATGTCCGTACTGTACCATGTTGATATGTGATTAGTGTTCCTGCTACAACTGTCTTCCATTTACATGCCCTCATGTGCTGTACATACAATGTTTCACCTGTCCTCTTTCCCTGTGCTCATTCCTACAATTCATCTATGTGTCCCTGTGCAATACACACACTTCCCTTGGCTGTTTATTTTAAATGGCAATCCATGTACCTTTACAGATCATTTACACAACTTTTGTACAGAATGCCTGGAATGGGATTTTACAATACTATGCGCTTTATACATTGTCCTGTATTGTGTTTAGACCATACACATTACTATATATTCTACAATGACTGGTCATTAATATTCAAAAATGAGCATGCTGATTGGTCAGCCCAATCAGCATGCCTGTTGTAAATCTGAGCATATACCAATGAAAAAGGGTCCAGTCATCTGAAATTTTTTCCATTGGTATATACTGTAACTTTTAATTTTTTTAACAAACATAAATAAATAAAACCATAAATCCAGGCTCTGGACATACCAGAGAGACTGGATGGAGAAAATACTAGGAAATTCAGGTACGTTATTCAAAACTAAGGAGACATACCCGATTTTCCTTGTATTTCTTCCATTCTGTCTCTCTCCTACCCCTAAACTGTCTAAAATATTTTTCTATTTAAAAAAAAAAGAAAAGAAAAAAGTTGCAATGGAGACCTTTTTTTCTCCATTGCTTCTTTTCCACATCACTGATGTACTGGGTATGCGTGAGAATGCAAGTCCCATAAGCATGTGCAATACATCAAAAAAGGCAACAGGATATGTAGCACAAGGGGAAGGACACCATGGTGCTGTTATTCAAAGACATTATTTAAGAAAAGTAAGTATTTTTTTCTTAAATAATGTCATTGTATAATAACAATAACCAACTCTGTGTTGTGGTATATTAAGATTTACCCACAGTTGACTTTATTTAATCACTCAGGCTTTGCCTTCATGAATAAACCAAAATAACTGTGGGTAAATCTTAATATACCAAACCAACGTCACCAGTTATTGCTATAATAAACCCAGGTAATCATTGTGGCATTCTGCACAACCACTCTAACCTAGATTGCTGTGCTGTAAACAGGTTCACTATTCATGTTGTTTTACATGGTTTCCTGGCCAGCAACACTGTTTCCAGCCATGAAATTGCACTTGTTTATGTTTAAATTCATTGTACAGTATGAATATGTAATTACCGCTGCTGCAAAGACATAAACTCCATGCCAGCTTTGAGCAAAACCTACACAGAGATTATTGAATCCCACAGTGAGACTATTTTGAATTGAGTTAAGCAATATGTAAATGGTCATGCGTTTAAATATATATTTTAGCAGTAGTTCTTTTCAGGGTCTGCAAAGCAGTTTTAAGTAGAGTTAATGCTCCAAAGCTGAGAAAGTGCTTGCATGCTTAACGTGCATGCAGTGAAATAACTACTGCTTCCTTCCACTGACCAGGTACAAAGCACTGTCATAAACATTCTGTTAAACGCAATCATAATGGGCATGATTGTGTACTCATGCTTCACTACTAGACTGTGGGTATATTGCTTTCCATGCCTTTCAACTTCAGTGCATTAAAATTCAAAACATTGCCCTTTAACTATCATAGCAAAATGTCTAAAAGAAGAACAGACTTATTTTTCAAAATGCAGTCTTCTCAAATTCTAGGATCTATGCAGTCACTGAAAATAAGTCTTTGTGTTTCTTAGATGAATTGTTAATGATATAATCTCTGTGCCCTTCAACAGAGATAACTTTATGAAGAAAATCCATGATTTTAGGAGTAATGCAAATTTGATGGCAAAATCATAGTGATATACCTAAATAATAGCAGTAGAGAGGTATGCTATTTACCGAGGATATTTTTTATTGCTTTGTAGCTTTCTACCTCTGCACAGCCTAACTTTCTTATAGCCTGAATTCATTTAGTACTTTGCTACATGACAAAGATCAATCATCACTAATAAAGTTTAGCTAAATGTTTTACTGATAGGCAGGAATTACACATTTAATGTACAGGTTAAACTTTTGCACAACTTCCAGTGTAGGAAAAGCAGTAAGGAAGGAGCTGCACCTTTTTCTTTAGTCTGTAGCTTATGCATACAACCTCTTTTGTTTGTTACAGGCACTCTTAAACTTTTTAGTCTTTAAATATTGCTTTGTATCATACCTCTCAACAGTCCAGATTTTTTTCAGAATGTCCATAGTTTTGCTTCATATTTTTGGTCTGCACCTCATAACATTTTTGGTCTTCTGGCAAATCACTGAGATGACCTGAACATTGAAGACACTAAATAATGGCATACAGTTGAGTTTAAGGTTTCAAATCCTTCACAAAATGCATGTTAACACAATCCCTGTTACTCTAGCAACTTTCTAAGTTTATAAGAGCAATATTTAAAATCTGTCCCTATTTCTGGGCCTTTGCTCCTCCCATTTTGTCAGGCTTTGTCCAGATTTCTTGCACTAAGAGGTTGAGAGGTATGCTTTGCATGATCCTGAATTAGTGCTTGCATCAGTTATACACTTAAATCAAATTTTAGTAATCCTTTCATTTGATCAGCATAATACCATATTAATAACCTGTTTTGTTGTATTACAGCTTCTTTTACTAGCAGAGACATCCATAGACAAGATGTATCTAATATACAGAAGTAGTACTCTACTGATAATGCAAGGAAATGAGTAATTAAGTTAGTGTCTTTAGCAAAGGAGGACACCAAGGAGATAAGGGATCTGACAGCATCAAAAACCAACTTTTAATGGTATGAAACTAGAAAGATTTTGTAATATACACAGGTATGTACTTTTACGCTATCTGGGACTTTCCTTAACTCCAATCTCTAAAGATAAGTGAGTGGTCACTTGCTTACTGTTCTGATCCTGTTGGAAGAGGAAGCATTTTTTAATAAGAGATTCCTATCAGGATTGATGAAATGCCTAAACATTTAAGCAAGGCTAAACAGATTTATAAGCAGATGGGAGAAGAGAGCATACCGGAGCACCTCAGACCTATTGTTATGTCATACCCACTCATGTGTGCTTCCCTGTAGTTGTATAAATATGATCAGGAGTGACATAAGCAGATATTATGTTTTGAACCTTTATGCTTTCCATCATTATCTTCACTGCAGTAACTTCTCTGCTTTACTCCTTGGAATTTGAGTAGGAACTAGAAGTGCATTTGGAATGTCCTTTACAAGTAGGCTGACACATCTTGCACTTTTATATTTGTGATAACACCTGAAGATTAAATATTCCAGCATGGCTGGACCAGGACTCCAAACCAACACAAACAAACTAAGCACTTCTAACCACAGCTTCTCATTATGTACACATTCCCAAACTATGACAGTCTCTCTACCTTATCTCAATGAAATATCAAACTTCTCTAAGTTACAGCCCCATCTGAAACAGTTTCTACATAAACATAATAAATGCAGATGCCAGAACACAGACCATATTACATAAACTAAAATTGATTAATACTCCCACTCTATGTTAGTCCTTTCCAGTTCAATATCTCTGCAACCTCAATTCTTCATCATAAACCGCAACTATTTATATGCAAATATGGGCAGTAGAGTGGCACAGCAGCTAGTGTTCTTGCCTCACAAAAGAGGATCCCTAGTTCGATTCTCAGCTGGGGTACCTTCTGTGCAGAGTCGGCATGTCCCCACTGTGCTCATGTGGATTTCCTCCAGGTGCTATGATTTCTTCCCACATTCCAAAAACATGCAGTAAGTGGAATGGACACTCTAAATTGGCCATAGGTGTAAGCATGTGGCATTTAAGAACTACTGTGGCAAGGCTAGCCAGCTGGCAGTATAAAACTTGACTGTAGATGATTGTCAGTGTTGAAGTAACACCCTGACCTCATGTGGGAAAAAGTGATGATGGATGGACATGATACCATTATTCTAAGCCAACCCATAACTGCCTCTAGATTACAGTATGTATGATGTTCTGCAGCTTCTTTCATGTTAATATTACTGTCCCTGTATTTTATTTATTGTTGCTGTGTACACTTTACATTGCTAATATTATTGCATATTATCCCAGGCTGAGCCTCCATTTTGTAATTCTGTGATCACTACCTACCTGGGTAAAAATGTAAATGAAATAAAAAAAAATAAATAAATAATTAATAGATTAGATAAATAGCTGTAAAGACGAATAGATGTAGATATATATATATATATATATATATATATATATATATATATATATATATATAATATATATATATGGTTCTACCTTACATAGTCGACAGTGCAGAACATCGACAATGCAATCGCGATCGCCAGAAGATCGAAAATGCAGAAGACCGACGGATGAAAACACCGACGCCGAGGATACCAACATGAGAAAAGGCTGTGTAAGTGTGCGGTAGTGACGGACGTTAGGGTGCGAGTAAGGTAAGTGTGGATATTGACGGTCTGTGGGGATAGGGGTGGGTTAAGTGAGTTAGGGTTAGGGCGCGGGTTAGGTAAGTGTGTGTTAGTGAAAGTCTTTGGGTTAGGGGCGGGTTAAGTGAGTTAGGGTTAGGGCGCGGGTTAGGTAAGTGTGCGGTAGTGAAAGTCTTTGGGTTAGGGGCGGGTTAAGTGAGTTAGGGTTAGGGCGCGGGTTAGCTGAGTGTGCGATATTGACGGACCTTAGGGTTAGGGTTTGGGTTAGGGTTGTAGATAGTTGTGTATGTGAGGTTTAGTGTGGGTTTGTAAGGATTTTGGTGTGCTTGTGCTGTGTGTGTGGTTTTTGGACAGGGGATGTGTTTTGTTTGTTGATTGTTGTTATTGTGGTGTGTGCAGCATATGAGGTTTCGTGTTTGTGAACTGTTGGTTATTTCGTTGTCAGGCATGTGAGGTGTAGTGTTTATGTACTGTCAATTATGTGGTGTCGATGATTGTGTTGTCGGTGTTCTGCACTGTCGACTATGTAACGTAGAACCATATACATATATATATATATATATATATATATATATATATATATATATATATATATATGTAGATATAGAAAGGCAGGTACAAAATAAATAAATAAGCAAATAAATAAATAAATAGCAATTTCTTCAGTGTGAATGGGCATATTAATCTACAGTGCAATAAAGGAAAAATCCTGATGAACTCAGTCACAGCATATTTCTGCTTCTGCTTTGCCACAAATCTAGTGAGAGTTTAAATGGGTCAAACGAATCATATGTTAAGCATACCATGACAGCTAAGCAGAATTACAGAGTACCCAGTTTGGATTGCCTGATGCCAGATCACCAGTGGCATCTCCAGAGTCTCTTAAGATATTACCCATCTGTATGGAATCAAACCTATGCTCAGGCTATAATTCCATGTGCTTATTTTAAGTTTAAGAACTCTTCTGAACAATACTGCACCAGATGATCAAGAAAATAGGAGAATCTGAAAGTTGTACTACAACTGAGAAGGTGACCCCCCATTTTCTTCTGCTGTATATGAATTGTTAAAAGACATAGTAACCTAGAGCAATCAGTAGCATATCAGATCCATGACTTCATATCTTACATGGATAAGATCCATGGATTCATATCTTATGTGCACAAAGCTCTAGGAAGCATTGCTTAGAGGTTGGCACAATGGTTAAGGTGTTTACCTTACAAACATGAGGTGCAGAGTTTGATTTTCACATGGGGAAGTTGGCTAGGCTTAAAATGGCCCAGAAGGGCAGTTAGCCTAGTACTAATCTATGAACCTAAGCCAGTAAAACATACAGTGCATAGTATAAGCAAGATTAGACATTCATATGGAATTAGAACAAAACTGTACAGATGTTTCTAGTGATAAACCTGTTTAATCATTTTCAAGGCTTAGTCTGAAGCCAAGTCTGATGGCAGAAGAAAAGATATGTTCTCATCAATAACTTTGTTAAAGTTGAGTAATGAAAGTTTTTTATGATAGCGGCCATTACAGCACGGAATGTCCACTTATGGAGATACTGGTTAGAAAAGCAAAACTAACTTACTCCAGTGAAAATCACCAGTATGAAACAAGCTTACAAGCAGCAGGCCTTAATTAGGTACCCTGCTCAATAGGAACATAGGTAGTTGCCACATTTATAATGCAACCACTACACAAGAAGCTGAGAGTTGCAGGATGTGTTATTGTACTGCCTATTGCAATACATATTTCAGATCATATTCCATGTTGTTCTGACACTTATAACTTATAGTTAGCTAGTCATGACAAAGGCAACCAGAAATTAGAGTCTGTAGAATAAATGGCACATATTTTTTTCAGAGATAGTTGTGTCTGCTAATAGCACATGATGCAAGGGGTTCCTATTACCAAACCGCAGATGCAGTTTGTCGAATGCGTCTTGATCGAACTGACAAGAGCGAAAAGGCAAAATAATGAAGCAGCTTTTCTGCAAATTCTTTCCCTGGGAAAGAATTTGCTTGACCGCTCTCATTACTTTGTCATTTTATGCACTGTAGTGCGATCTCGGAGTTGGTATATTTTAGTAGGGGGCCCCCACGTTGGGGGGTGTGGGGGGGCAAAGCCCTCCACATTATGTATGTTTTAATGTTTGTTTTTTTTATTTCAGAACAACGATTCTTTTCCCTTGGAAAAAAAATCACTGTTCTGAGGTTTCAACGTTGTAAGCTTTCGCTGACATGGGGTTGATTATCATTCGCTTTTCTAAGCGTGCAATAATATAATATAGACCCGATGAAAGCATTTGCATGAAAGTCTTGCAATATGTCACTCTATAGTCTTTCTTGACCAAATTAGCAGTTTTCAAACAAGTCCTTTTGTTCCAGCAGAATAATTCTATCACTATTGGCCACATTCCTAGACTTTGTGGGCAGTCCTGCAGTGGAACTTGTACACAGTCTGTGTTGTATGTGCTTAGGAAAGGACCACATACAACACAGTCATGCTACTTTTCCACAGTGAGTTGATTCAAAACCTCAGTTGTGAATCATGTGCAATAGTCTCATCTTCTAAAGGTCTTCCTGCATTGGACTACTACAAATCACCCTGTCTCCAATGGAGGAATAATTTTTGCACTTAACTACCAGCAAGTGCAAAGCTCAACAAAAAATGAAGGATCCAGTGTTATATTTATTTAGGGAACACCACACCCCAATGCATAGATGGCTGCAACACTCACCTCCAATTATCGTCATTAACTCTCACCCCATATTTAGGGAAGACCATTGAAAACCTGGTCAAAATGTACACATAAGTCAATTATGTCTAAACTGCATTCAGTGCTATGTATTCGGAAAGTACCACAAGCCCTATATACGGTGGCTATGAGAGCAGTGTATGGTGTAAGCAAGCATGTGTGTGTGTGTGTGTGTGTGTGTGTGTGTGTGTGTGTGTGAGAGAGATGACTCATAAAGTTTTCATCCTTATTACCAGGACTGTGAAGAAAGTTTCATTTTTATATTATATAACTATGGGGATTTGTACATTCTGACACTCACACTCACACTGAATGGAAGGCAGTGACATCACTGTTTTAGAGGTGAGATGGTATGTGGTTGCATTTCACCCTTGTCCACACAGTACATTGGTAGGGATGTATCAGTGCATCACAGTGTTTTCTACTGTTAATTTAGTCTTTATATAGGCATTTGGCATGATTCAGTTACTCAGCTACTTTATACTGAGCAACATACTACTTTCACATGTACACTGGGTGTACAGGTTATGCTTTAGCTGCTATGGGTATGCAGGTCTTCTTACATACATTTATGCACATCCCTCAGTCTGTCATGATAGGCAGTACAGAACTCCAGTTGCATACTTACTGCATATGTGGACTCCACCAGGTGCAGAGAACTGTAAGTCGATACTTCAGATCACTCGGGCACATTTACAAATTACACAAGGTACTGGTATTTCTTTTGTACTACATAATGAATCTGTACAATTACACACACTATTTATAAATTCTGGAAATTCAGGATCAGCACTCAGATTGCTTGTCACAGAAGTGTAGATATTCCTGAACACAGTACTCTAAGTGAAACCTTACATGTGTGCTGTGTTATGGCAAAATATGTTCTTTGTGTCGAGTCTATAATGCTTAGTATATATATATATATATATATATATATATATATATATATACACACACACACACACACACACACACACACACACACACACACACACTTTACTTAGTACTTTAGCGTTTCAGTAAAGTTAGTACCTGTGTGCTTCAGTAAATTCTACTTGCAAATCAGTGTATCTTGAACTCCAATCTCTTCACCTATACTTTTTGCTATAGCCACATGCAAAGTGTTACTTTTATACAACCTAAAACCCAGTCTTTTTTTCCTGAGAATTCAGTTATTCCAGATTTATATCCAGAATTTTTCCACTATCCTCCACTGATGTCCATTGTTGGTGTGGTCTACAAACTAGTTAACACTGTTGTCAGTACTTCTACATATAACTTTAAATTAATGCATCAATGTTACAATAGCAGCAAGCCTAGCACCTGCCCCTGCAGAACGTCACTGGTCATTTTCCATTCCAATTACAGGTTCCTTCATTACTGCCATCTCCAAACTTTCACCCTGTCACATGTCAGCCTACCTCTTTAACATTTTTAATCCCTTAAGACTATTTAAATCTCTTTTATGGGGATGCTTGCCAATTGCTATGGTACTTATTTATATATGTTGAAATGTCTTCCACTAAATCTCACTCATGAGCCAAGTACAGAAATGTAAAAGGTTAGGCAGAAAAAATGCATTTGCTAGAAAAATCATGCATAGACATCTCTCATGTATGAACAAAACCAGTCTCTCCCATAGAAGTTTCTGCATCAGTCTTTCAACTACTAGTGTCAGATGTGCAGTTTTCAGGGCTGGTCTTATATTTTACCTTGTACAGATACAACACTTTAGCTATCCTACATGCATGTATCCATTAGAGGACTTATTTCACCTGTATATCTATATTGAAATGCTATTCTTATCTTTGAGCCACTTTCTTCTCATAGATTTACTTTTTGTGTATGTCTTCTCAATGCTTTTCTGTTTCTAAGAATAATTTTCGTAGGAAAGTTTTTAAAGTCAACATTAACATAAGATTAATGGAGGTTGGGATCACTAAGATAGTTTGCAGTGTCACTGAAACATAACAGTATAACCTTTGTACATAGTCATTAATTATACAAACATGATTTTAAATAAAAGTAAACTGGTATGGCTACATAGCATGTCAGTGATGGTACAGACACAGTGCAAACTTTACATTGATAGTAGGGACATGGCTTGGTCACAATGCAAGTCACTTATTTCTAAATTTGTTACATCCTCAGTGAGTGAGGTCACTTTGCTAACAGTGGACACTTCGATGACCTTGTAGAAATCATATTGAAAGTAAACAATAATTAAAGAATGATGTTCTCAGATAAGTCCTTCTGAAGTTTAATAAGTAGTAACAATAAAGGTTAAGAAGAAATTCTGGAAACACTGTATACTTGTTATATTGGTTTCAGTTTTATGATTTAATAAGAGATGGCAACTCACTCTCTGAGCTGATTTCCTTGTTATGTGTATTGCATACTGTGTCCCATATTCTGTCCCTGGAAACTGATGCAGTATTGTGCAGAGAACCTTTGATCTATTATTTCACAGGCATGGGTGCACAGATGACTACACTCATGATTTTAACTGTGCGCTATTGCAAAACATATTGACAGTTTGAAATGTTTTATCTTAGAACTCAAGAAAGCAAATTAATTTTTAGAGACATCTGCAATGTTATGCTACCACCTGCTAAGGAAGTTAGTTTACTTAGTGTGATACAAATTTGTTTTCCATAGAAATATACCAGTTTAGACTGGAATGTTATACCAGATTGCTACGGACAGAATGCATTCTGTTTATGTCACCTCTACAATGTAATCACATTAATTCAAAAATAATGATTTTTATCCTCCATATTTTTATCAAGTTTCTCAAAAAATGCTGTATTATATTACTTCCATTTCTTATCTCTGAACTTAAATGCAGGCAATAGTATCATGAATACGTTTCTAATCTTTGGTCAAAGATCCATCCGGGAAGGTTGTTCACAATAGGGATCATTAGCTCATTTCACGTTGTGGTGTTTGAATAAAGTAGCATAGGTACTGTGTATTTTCCATATTGTGGCTAACCAACTTCATTCTTAAATGTTATTTTCTGGAGATGAATGACAAGATGAGAGTACGTGGTATGTTATAACGGTTATAACAGTTATTTGAATAAAAAATAATTTATCATTATTCTGTATCATTCATACCTTAACATATAAGTACGCGCACACACACACACACACACACACACACACACACACACACACACACACACACACACACACACACACACACACATACATGTGCATGTGTACACACACACACACACACACACACACACACACACGCACGCACACACGCACACACTCACACACGCACACATACAAAAAAAATGCAATTCATAAGTTTCATAACCTGCTTAGTTCTGTTATGTCATAGTCCTCCTGAAGAAAGAAGTGCTTTATTCTTAAAACTTGTCTTAATTTTAATAAATACTAATATTTATACTTTTAGCCACTCTGTCTAGTTATTCACCAAGATTTTATTTGGTATAGACTTACACTTATTACTCAGAACAGAAACAATATTTTATGAAAAAAATTAAATAAATGGTGTGTGGATTTCAGGCTATACCCACATACCTAGTACAACAAGAGATACAAAAGGTGAGGGCATGGTTTTCTGGACTCTTATTAAAGCCATTCATTATTAAAAAGCAATATTTACTGATAATCACATCACATTAATTACTGACAAATTTTACACAACAATTTCCAATGTATGCTTCTGCTGCATAATCCAGTTGGCAGAAGAAGAAATGTTTTGTAGTAATCACCCTACAGCTGTACAACCTATCCTGTACATTTTCAGTTTTCCAGTTATCTCATGCCATTTGAAAAGATTTGTTTGCTTTGTCCAAGATAAACATTTAGAACATCAGACTTCTTCTTCTCCATCTCTTGTCATTTGTCATTCATTTATTTGTTTGTTAACTGGGTTAGTCCAAATGAGCCAATAGCCCGTTTTCAGGGTAGACCCAAGGAGAAAAGCTCCAACTATACTAAAAACAAAGCAAGTACAAAAACAGTACCAACTGAATATATAACAGTTACAAAAAACAATTCAAAGTTGTATGAATTAGGTTTAACAATCACATAAAAGGTTTATACAAAATTAATAGACTGGTTCTAAGAACATAGAGACGATAAACATACATGTTATGTAGAGCAAAAGTCAGACTGATGTTGAATAACCTATAAAGGTCTAGAGCATAAAAGTCAGTATACATGTTATATAAAATGTGTATGCAGTAGGCTGCTGATAGTTTGTCACTGACCTTCTGGAGGTTATACTATCTATATCTCTAAGAGCTATATATGCAAAATATATGCACAAAAAAACCTGTTGAAAGCTTCTTGTTTGCCCACAAAAGGTCATTTGTTGTCTACAAGGCTTGGACAGAAAAGTAAGATAGAGGGAGGGTATTAGGTTGGTTCCTGGCATGCAGAGGAGCTAGAATTTACAAGGAAGTTTTTCAGTGCTTGTTTGAAGCTGTCTGTGTGTTTGACAGTATGAAAAATGGAGGGCAGTTTGTTCCAGGCTTGGGCAACAGTGGTTTTGTATAGTAATTTACCTATGTCTTTGTTATGTTTGTAGTTGTCAAGGAGTTGTTTGGCGCTATGGAGAGTATTTCCATTAGTACAATCCCTTAGCAATAACTCTTAATGATTTCATGACCCAAATCATACCTCCTTTCTTTTCAACAGTATTTTTAGCCTATCCTCATACAACTTCCCTTCCAACCCCCTTTATCATTTGACTGGACATCCTCTGTACATTCATTGACATATTTATTTCTATTTCTTATAAATTCTTACAAACTGACAGCAGTATTCCATGTGAACCCTTTGCAATGACCTACAGAGTTGCTTTTTTTGTTGTGTTTTATTCCTGGTCACTCATTACTGCATTTGCAATTATCCCCATGTATTTTTTTCTGTCCACTGATAGACATTGACCACCCACTCCCACACCTAGTATGCATTCCAGTTTGTTTCCATGGTGCAGCACCTTGGATTTCTCAGCACTGAACTTCACCTGTAGTATCATAGCCCAAGTGATCGACTTAGCTCCTTCATCTTATAATGCTGAAAGTGTATTCATGCTACATGCAAACAGCATAAGCAGACTTTCTGTATCTCTGGTGATGCTGTTGGCAAGCACTTCAAAAATCATGGGGCAGAGGAATAAACTTCGAAGCACTCCATGTGCTATCTCTTCACTCTACTCATGCTAACCTACTTTTTATTGATAGTACTCTCTTCACTGCAGCCATCTATGTTCTACTACCAGACTGTTGTCCACCAAATTTAACAAATTTTCCCTTCAACTGTCATGAATTTTAGTCTGCTTGCAACTCCTCTCTGTGGAACCAAATTCAAGGCATTGCCAAAGTTTGGGTACTTGATATAAATATTATAGTGATGCAAGTAAAACTTACCATAACAGTAGCAGTCAAAGCTAAATGAGTTATATCCTGCTCAATATATGAACATTGGTCAGCTCCTCAAAGCTTTAGGGTACGTTCCAAATGGCCTAATTATAGGGAGTTTCGAGGAAAGCTTCAGAGCTTTCTTACCTAAAGAAGGGAAGTGAGAGCTATGACACATACATGCTAGCATGCTAGCAACAGCCAAAAGGCTAACTAATACCTGCAAACTATTTATTAATGGAGATGAAGAAGTAATATATATATATATATATATATATATATATATAGATATATATATATATATATATTTATATATATATATATATATATATATATATATATATATATATATATATATTTATACATATGTGTATATATATATATGTGTGTATATATATGTGTGTGTGTGTGTGTGTGTGTGTGTGTGTGTGTGTGTGTGTGTGTGTGTGTGTGTCTATATATATTTTTTTAATATATATATATATATATATATATATATATATATATATATATATATATATATATATATATATATATATATATATATATATATATATATATATATATATATATATATATATATATATATATATATATATATATATATACATATATATATATATATATATATATATATATATATGTATATATATACACACACACACACACACACACACACACACACACACACACACACACACACACACACACACAGGTTCGTAGATAAGTACTAGGCTAGATGCCCTTACAGGCCATTTTAAGCCTATCCAGTTTAAGTTTTGGTGCTTGAATTAATCTATTCCATTTGGTGTTACATTAGTCGTACCTATCCTGTCATTCATCATATCATAGATAACTTAAGGAGGAACCATGCATGGGATAAAGCATTTAGGAGCTAGCGCTGTTCATTAGTAGTACAGGGTCAGTCCTGGATTAAATTTTCTGGTTCCCACCCATAGATCAAAGTTGTGCTTGAATATGGTTAGGAATGAGCTTTCTTTTACATGGATGGGGAGTCTTTTTCAGAATCATATATATACCTGTCCCTCAAAACATTTCTGTTGATGCTGCAAAATAAGTTTATATCCCTAGACTGAATATTTCTGATGCCATCTAATTTGCTGAAGTGCAGTAAATCCATCAGTATTCAGTCAGATGATGGCTTTTATGCCAGACACAGGTCTCCTCTTAGCACTCTGTAGGATACTGAGTATAGTTAAAGGCCTTTGAGTCGGTCCATGTGGAACCTAATGTTTAGGCCTTGTATCTTTGAGAGTAAGGTATCTCTTTGGGAGTTCCAGTTACTGCATGTGGCTGAACAAACACAAGCCAAAAGGTGCATTTTATTTAATGATTGTCGTAATGATGTCTGAGTAAAGAGAGACAAAATTATCCCTATATCTAGACGCAATTACTTTGTTTATAAGCTGTGTAATATAAAAGCATTTTCTTATGACATTGGACACATGTTGGCCGAAAGTTAGGTAACTGTGCACATAAGTTCATAAATTCTGAACAACTGGGTCAACTCTTATAGGTATATTGCCAGTGTGGTAGTTCTCCAGGGTAGATGACCTCCCAATGGAGACAATAATGCATTTTTTGGCATTTAGTTTCAGTCCCTGATTTTGGCACCAGTTATTTATTTGGATCAAACCTTTCTGCAGGATGGCTAAGTCATTTGGGGATTCAATGACCAATCCTAGCTTGCATTCATCTGCACATCTGCAAACTTAGTCAGCCAGAACCTTTTTGGAATTAGCTTTTACTTCAGAGAAGTAGATGCCAAACAGGAGTGGTCCCAACACAGAACCTTGGAGGACTCCACTGATGACTATATGTAAGAATCTATACCCTGGCAGCACATGTACCATGTTCAGTATAATGGTCACTGCTGCAGCAGCCAAAGATGAATTGATATATTTTCATAGATAACCAGAGCAGAGATGGGAACTTATTCAGGAATCCAACAAAATTGAGTAGAATGGTCCTAGAAGAAGCAACCCTGGACCTACAAAAAAGACTGTAATATGTAATACTTGGCTAAAGTATGCACTAATGACCAAGTAGCTGCTTCTAGAATGCATCTAAAGTATACCCCTTTCCAAATTGCCAGTGGAGAAGCCAAAGACCTGGTAGAATGGGCTTTGACCATGACTAGAATTAGTTTGTCGTGGTAAGCATAACAAAAGGAAATAGCGTGTGACCACCATCTTGAGATAGCCTATTTAGAAAATGGTTGATCTTTTTTTCTTACCTTTGTAGAAAGCAAGAAATTGTTCAGCCTTCCTAAAGGATTCTGTGCTTTTCAGGTAATATCTGAGCTACCTGTAGACACCTGGAGTATGCAAAATTCTCTCTCTCTCTCTCCCTCCCTCTCTTCCTCTTCCTCTCATTCTTGGGTTTCTGAATAAAATGCATGGAGATTAATGGACTGACTCAAGGTAAACTCACTGACCACTTTAGCTGGAAATGTCAGATTTGTTCATAAGGAAATTTTGTCCTTGTAGAACATGGTAGGATTAGCTCACCATAAGGGCTTGCATCTCAGAAATCCTACAAGCAGATGTCAGAGCAATAAGAACATCTTAATTTTAATAACATTCAGCTTCAAGAGCTGTTTCAAATGAAGCAATGGCAAGCTTTTCAAGCACAGACTTGAAGTCCCAAAGATCCAGCTGTTTCTTATGAAGACAAAAGTATAAAACCACTTTCAAAAACTGTTTAACCTGTGGAAAGGAAGAACAAGGGATCTAAGGGCAGTCAAGCCAAGGTGGCTGCCAAATGAATCTTGATGTAAGAATATGCCAGGCCAGAGGAAAGTAACTAACAAGTAATCTAACACCAGAGGAAGCTTGGCCTTAAAAGGGTTCTGATCTTAGAATGACACTGACAAGAAAATATCTTCCATTTACTCATATATGATTTTCTAGTCACAGGTCTTCTAGCCTCCTTTAATACTTGTTGAACATCCTGAGGAAAAAAGTGCCTAAAAGGAAGCAACACTTTGTCACCCAGGCAGATAACTATAGAGTTTCCAGACTGGTATGTATCAAACAGCCATGTCTTGTATGAGCAGATACACTCTGTATAGGAACCTGAATTAATTACCCTTGGTCAGTCAGAAAAGAAGGGAGAATAACTGGTGCCTTGGCCAGAAGGGAGTTACCCCTATAATCTTTAGTAAGTCCTTTTTGAGTGTAGAACTGTGAGTATTAGTGGAAAGGGTGGAAGCATATACAATTATATTCCTATCCAGGGAAATGAAAAAGCAACTGTATTCTAGGTCTGGTTGCAGGAATTCCTGGAGCACAACTTGTTCATCTGTCTGCTTTGTAAGGAGTTGAATAGACCGGTTTGAGGTGCTTCACAAAGATGGATCAACTGTTGGATGACCACCGGCTGTAGTTCCCATTCATGGGGGTCTGTCTTTCTCTGTTCTGCTTGTCTGCAGCTATGTTTTGCTCTGTTAGGATATAGAAACAGATTGAGTTGGGTAGATGTCACCCAGGCTATCATGGCAAATTTGCTCAGGGATAAGACTTGTTTGTTCAAATATCATTTTACTGTAGTGTTGACTGTGATCAGTTAAAGAAGTCCTAGACTCCTAGCATCCACAGGTGGCTTAAGGATTTGAAAACACTGATTACTGCCATGGTGCCTTTGATGTGTATGTGCTTTTTAACTGCCCTGCTTGTTCCACAGGGCTTTCACTTTATCCCCTGTTCTCATTATCTCCTCATGCAAAGTCTAAGGAATCTGCTGTGACTGACTGACAGGTCATCCACCAATGTAACTGCCTTCTGCAGATGTTAGCACTGGAGTTTGAAAATTCAGTGAATGCTGATACTGAGACAAGACCAGTCTGAGAAACCACTGAAGTTTCTTCTTGTGAAGTCTGGTTAATGGAATCATAATGATCAATGAAACCATGGATCCTAGTATCCATAGACGCTCTTTGACAGAAACTAATGTCTGTACCGAAAGGTTTTAAAAGATTGCTCTGTACAAATCTAATTTATTCTGAGAAAGAAACTTTTCTCATTCCGTGTCAATGTGGTTTTCCAAAAACACTGGCTTGTGTGAAGGAATGAGAAAGGATTTTGGCAAATTTCATTGAAACCACAGATTGTGGAGATGGTTCCTGAAAAAAATGAAGGAATTCTGACAGCTGGCAGAAGAGTCTGCATTTTATACAAGGGTGGCCCGTGCTATTGGACTGCCAGACTGCAGCCCCCCCCAAGCTGGAAAAGTAAAGAAATAAAAAAATAAAAATTTGCGGATAAAATAAACAGACTTTCGCGCATGCGCACTACGCAGATAAAAAAAAAACGGACTTTCGCGCATGCGCACTAGTCAGGACTGCTGCTGAGACAGTCTGGAGCATGCGCAGACTGTCTCAGCAGCAGCCTGGACTGGGAAACATGTAACAGCAGAGATCCCAGAAGTCTATGCAGTTTTAACTGCATAGACTGCAGCTGGAAACAGATCGGACCCAGACTGCAACGTCGGCAGGCAGGCTGGAGTCTTGGATCTCACATTGTGGATGTGTTCCAGGAGTCTCATCGGGAGATCTCGTGTTCACGTGGTGGATGTAATGTGCAGGCAGCGGAGTGAGCTATGGATTTGGAGTGTGTCACTATGGATTTATTTAATCAAGGGATCTACATGTACTGAAGGGATGGCAATGCTCCAGGTAGGTAACGAAGTGTGTGTGTGTGTGTGTGTGTGTGTGTGTGTGTGTGTGTGTGTGTGTGTGTGTGTGTGTGTGTGTGTGTGTGTGTGTGAGCTTGGTAATGGCAAGGCTAACAGTTGTGATCATAAATTCCTAGTCTGAAACAACTAAACACATCTGTGCATATTTCTGTCACGTCTCTAATCCAACAGGACAGCAGGAAAAAGATAGAATGTCTCCTGAGTCTCATTCCTAATTAATTTAAAGTAAATAAACCAGATAGGGAAAATCCTGGGACTGCATGAAGTAGTTGCAGGACAATAAGAAAAAATATATTACACTGAGAATAATTCAAAGGAGGTTTACGTTTTTAATAGTGTTCAGTACAGTCCACAGATTTTAATGACTGTTAATGCATGTATACTAAAATAAATAGCAGGAGGCTGCAAAGCCCATCTGTTCCCTGTAAACATGTTGCTAGCATCCTATAGCCCACTGTGGAGTATGAGATTATGTTGTGCTATGAATAACAAGGGCTAAATTTATTGTCTCTTACACTTTAATTAGCTTTGGCTGTCTGCCTACACAACAGATCATCATGCCCTGTTTATGATGTCATAATCATCATGTTAACAGCTTGGAATGACATAAACAGATCGGTGTCTGCAGATAAAGAAAAGTGAACAACAAATAGGCACATAAGTCATTTTCATGTAGTTGTCTTTAGGTGTACGTAAGAATGGCAATTAATGAAATTGCAAAATGGGAGATAAACTCCATCATTTATTTACTCTGACACGTCAAGCAGACATTTAATATTGCCAAGTTTTTAAATACATTTGTTTTGTAAATCTAGCAGCTCCTAGGTGGTGTGGTGATACAGAAGCTCTGAATTATGAGGCAAAAAGATTAACTCAGCTGATGTGCACTGCTGTTTTTGCAGGGAGGTTTGTTTGTTTTTTATGCTTGGCTTTGGCTTTCTTGAACCCCAGTGCTCTTTGCTTACTCTGAGCATGTTTGATGACTCACTGATCCTTTGGCCTAAAATTCCCTGACATGTTTCTAGACTTTATCCCTTCTCTTCAGTATATATATATATATATATATATATATATATATATATATATATATATATATTTTTTTTTTTTCTTTTCTTTTTTTTCCTGGTTAGGGGTCGCCACAGCGGAACTCTGGTCCGCTAATGATTGGCAGTAGATTTTTACGTGCTGGCTTGCCGGGCCTAACGCACAACCTTCAACGAAGGAACACCCATTCACGCATGTTGCCACACAGAAGATGCTCTAACTGAGAATCGAATGGGCAACATCTAACTGTGAGGCGACAACGCTACTGCAGCACCACCACCGCAGTCTCTTTCTTTTGTTGTGCCCTGGATCTCACTTTTCTATAACAGTTTATGTAATGTCTCTTTTGAGTTCTTCTGACTACAGGAGCATGTGCAGTCCCTAGTTTTTCTCTCACTGCTGGTACGCATCCTCTGCAGAGCTTACCATCTGTTTGTCTGGCACTACCACAGCAGCTCGGTTTCCTTAAGGAAGGAAATGCCTATCCTCTTATGTAAAAAAATGAAGCTAATAAAAAAAAAATTATCTGGGAAGTCATCTAATAGTTTAGGTAATCCACATGAAATTAACCCTTATATACCCTTTATTCACTCATTTTCTGTTGTGTGTGTGTGTAATGCCCCAGTTGCTTCATGGTGGTGGGTAGAGAATAAGGCTTGAACCCTGTACTTTGGGCCCAAGTGACAAGAGCCTGAATTCCCTACCCACCACCATTTCTAAAACATTTGCAGATTTTTGCCTCATATTTGTTCTGTTCCTCATAAATTCTGTGGTTTGTGTATTTTTGTTACTTAAAGCAGACAGTAGTGCAGTGATACAGTGGTAGCAGTGTTGCCTGACAATTATGGGTTGTCTGGTTGGATTCTTGGCTGAGGTGCCTTCTGCGTGGAATCTGCCTGTGTTTGTGTGGGTTTGCTATGGTGCCCTCAGTGGATATTTGTTCCTATTTTTTGGACTGTATTCCCCCATTATTGGCTTCGTCCAGGTTTTTTGTGCCAAGGTTGAGAGCTATGGTGATAACTGAACTCACTGAATATGCTTGGGGGCTGTATTCCCCCATTATTGGCTTTGTTCAGATGTTTTGTGCTAAGATGTTGATAGCTGTTGTGAGAACTGAATTCACTAAATGGTAGCCATTTAAGTTTCAGTCTTCCTATCTTTCATATAAATAGATGATTTACATTAGTGTTATGTTGCTCTGGCTGTTTTGCACAGGGACCTGGGTTCAATACTTGGCAGTAAAATGTATGGTGGTAACACAGCATTTTATTCTAGCAACTTTCCAACATTATACAAGCAATGTTTAAAATGTGTCCCTGGTTTTTGGGCTTTTGCCCCCCCCCCAAATAAATTTTGGCTTTGTCCAGATTTCTTGTGCTGCAAAGTTCAGAGATGCAGCTGAGTGTCAAGTAGATTTTACAAGGAGGTGAGAGCTGCAGGGGAACAAAAGTTTAGTGCTGCTTATGCTGAATCTGCTTATATTGTAAATAGCACAACAGGTAATGTACTTGCTTTTGATAAAGAAGGCTGTGGGTTCTACTCCCACAGTAAGTAGATCCATTGCTGATATTGTATTTTGTTGTGAACGGGATGGATGCTGCAGTCCTCTTTGGTGAAGATACCTAGTAACTATGAACCTGTTATCAGTTTGCCATCCATTCCCTATTGCGATATTACTAGCATTATAATTTTTTAATGCAACATATAAGCAATTTATTCCTCAAGGGCAACAGGCACTTTATTTGTAGATGAAGCAATGACATATAAAGTTGTTTACTAGCAGTAACCTCTTCATTAGTTAACAGATTTCTTTAATGTGGAATTATTTAGATGTCTTTTACTTCTTCAGAGATCATGCATATTTACTGATACTGGTGGACTGTTGAAGTTTGAGTAGACTTTTATGATGGCAGTGTTCTGAATTGGGCAGTTCAACTGTACTGTATTGTACAAGGAATATAATTTAATACATTCAGGAAGGTGTATCAAAGAGCATGTGTATCTTTCGTGTTCAAGGGGCCTATGATTTG
Source organism: Protopterus annectens (assembly GCF_019279795.1). Taxonomy (NCBI): domain Eukaryota; kingdom Metazoa; phylum Chordata; order Ceratodontiformes; family Protopteridae; genus Protopterus; species Protopterus annectens. The sequence goes on from NC_056727.1 coordinate 1,163,965,368, forward strand.
AAAACAGCCCAAAATGAATCTTTATCTGCCACTGGCAAAATGTATTTTCTTTGAAAGTGGGTTTCAATGCTGTTTCAATGAATGTGAGTTTCAAGGGCAGAGAAGTTTTAATGCTAAGCCTATTTTCATTGTGAGACTGCATTGCTTTGTTTAGCAGATTTATGTTATTGTTTGTACTGTAAAATGTAAAATAAAACTTTTAAATGAAATCCAAATCATTATAGAAGTAAAGCAGTATGCACATTACAGTGTTTATGGTAAATGTGGTGAAATAGCCAACTCATGATACATTGGAATAGCTGCAGGGGGGAGGCCCCATTTGACCATAATTTTGTGAGGAGGGGAAGGGTGGCAAACTCAGACAGCCCCACCTGAACTATACCTCTTAACTGTCCAGATTTTTGCAGAATTAATAGATTTTTGCTTCTTATTTTTGGTTTGTTACTCAACAAATGTGTGTTGTTCTGGCAAATCATTTAGGAATGAAGTCACTAAATAATGACAGACATTGAGTTTCAGACTTCATACTTTTCAGAAAAATGCATGCTAAAGCAAGACCTGTTGTTCTGTCAACTGTCTATGTTTATACAAGAGCAACTTTTAGTACTTTTCATATGCTCCCCCAATATATTTGGCCTTGTGCAAATTTCCTCTGCTAAGAGGTTGAGAGGTACACTCAAATAAATCACTTTATAGAATTAGGTATATCCAAACCTCTCAACTGTCCCTGATTTTGGCTCAAAATGTTGCTCTCCCCTAACAATCTCTCCACAAAATGGCAACTTTGGAAGAAAATGTGGAGGGTTTACAATTAATAAATAATTGTAATGATCGGTTTTAGATTACTTTTAATTTCGGAAATGCATGTAGATTCTCTTATTTTGTCGGCTGCTCAAGTTAACAGTACTAATATTACAAGTGTCCCTTCTTTGACAGGTTCTCATCTGTATTGTGTGGGTATTTTATATTTTTGCATCACATTTTTGGTCCTTTTTTCATAAAATTGTGTTTTTTTTTGGCAAATTAGTGGCAAATCATTAAAGATTGAAGTTAGAAAATAATGATATAGACATTTGAGTTTCAGATTTCTTACCCTTCAGAAAATTCATACTAACATAAGACCTACTATTCTATTATCTTTCTAAGTTTATTAGAACAATATTTAAAAATTGCCCTTATTTTTGGGCATTTGTCCCACTTCTCTGTATGGCTTTTTCCAGATTTCTTGCTCAAGGCCATCACCGTCAGCCAGAGACAATTAATTGTGACATACTTGTTGCAACTCACTCCCTCACTTAGTGACTCTGGATGTGTCCAAGCAAGGCAAGGAGCAGTTATGCAGTGTAAATGTGCAGAGTATTCAGCCATCCAAGGTAGACACAAGTACTACAGTGGCTTTTCATCCTTCCTTGATTTTGAGGACTATTCTGGTTTTCTGTCATATTTTTATACTGTTGATTTATGCTTCTTATTCAGAAAATGCATGTCATTGCAGTGCCTGTTGCTCTGTGTTTTAAGTAACAATGCTTTAATAACCATCAGGTAAGCTTGTCTGAGACTGTAAGATGCAAGTAAGCTTTAATAAGCATGCTGTTAAAGAATTACCAACATTGAAGGCCTTTTTGTTGTTGCCATGCAGAGAATATTTACATAACTAGATAGTGTGTAAGTCTTAAGTACTGAAAGGCATATGACAGTATTTGTAATAAATGACAGGATTACAGTATTTTCAGAAGCTCATTACATTTGTTGGGAACTTCAGTCATCTTTGCAGGCTTTACCTGTAAACTAAACAGAATGGCAGTCTATAACTTGTGCATTAATTCTTTAAGCAATTTATCTTGAGCTTGTTTCTTGTTTGCTGTTCATTTTTTACTTTGATCATGTGTTCTCCATTAAACAAGTAGATAGTTGTGAGGCAGCAGGTCCTTTTTGGATAAGAAACATTTTTACAAGTGGGGGTATTGCTACTTTCAGTATGTTGGTTGGTACTTTTATAAAGCTAAATAGAAATTATAATTAAAACTGCAGTGCACGGAGAAGTGGTTTGAGTTGAGAGCTGCTTGTTTTTTTATACCTGATTTTGACTGGCATTCCAGTAATGTATTTAAAAAGTAATTCATTTTTTCATGCCTTACAACCTTTTTGTTTCCATCTAGATATTAAGTAAGCTGTCATGTAGTCAATGCATTGAAATATTTGTTTTCCTCTTCACTTCATTTTGTCTTGATTGGACTCTCATAATGACGGTTTGGCACCCAGGGCAGCGTATTTAATTAAAGTCCCTGCGTATTTAATTAAAGTCCCAGTTTTTGTGGTTTTGTGTATAGCTCCACCCCTTTCTAGTTGGCCACACCCCCCTCTGATTGGCCCCACCCATTCAGCTGTCTGCTGCAGCCCCCCTTTGATTTCAAGTCACCAGTCGCCACTGATTTTATAAAACAATCTTTCAAAAATGGAAAGATGTGAATGCCTTGAAGTCCACAGTAAGCTATCACTGGGACTAAATACTTTGTAAATACTTTTGGAATGGTAGATAATCCAAATTGTTAAGACAGAACTAGTAGTGAGACCCATGTTCAGAGAATCTTAAGTAATTGCTGAATTGCTTGCACACTTGCACATGGTGATAGGCATCTTTCAAGTTTTTAGTTATCATGAAATTGAGAGGATGAAAAAAGAGTAATGTGGTTTAATGGAATAGCATCTCAAAAGTTGGCACCTTTACATATAGTTTGAGAAATGAAAAAATCAAGCTCTGGTCTTCACATCTCATCTTCCTTTAGTACTAGAAATATTTGAGAGTTAAAACATTTGCCTGTCTGCTCTGGAGGCAATGATTTTATGACCTCCATGGAAAACATGTCATTTAAAAAGGGGAGAGTAAAGCAAAAATGTTGGTAGATGAGGGGAATCCTCCGAAAAAGGGGGTAGAACTCCAGCTGCTATCTGTACCCTTGTTGGATTAAGCACAGGATCCAGTTATATGAAATTAATTGATTCCTGAAAGGGAGATGAAAGCCTAGACTAGATACTAAATGACTGGACTCCCAAAGGTTATCCCCAAAAATGGGATAGATGTTCCACCGATGGTGAGTCTAGCAATGACATACAGTCAAGGAAAGGTTCATTTGCATTTGTACTTACATTGAGTGCTATGACTGCACAATAAATTAAGACTGCACAATACCTAATATTATAGCATTCCAGGATTTATGGATCACAAATGGTTTTAAGTACATCATTCTGTGGTATGCCAGTCCTGCTCCTTGGTACCAATGTTTATGAATAATTCCCAAGGACATTACAATTACATCAGATATGCATTTTTTTATGGAACATCACAGGTAACTGCTGCATCTGTTATTGGAGTACATATATTATCATATCTGTACTTATGAGCAAATGCAGTTATCAAAACTAAATTTTCTATTTTTATATCAGAGAAGTGGTACAAAAGGATATAACCCCACTATGGCCCCATTTGGATTCCACTAATTAACCTCAACAAGCTGGACAGGAGATGGCCATCCTGACTTATATCCTGTTGCATGACCAGTATTCTGCTCATTGAGTTATGTATTGAATAACATCTGATGCTTCTAATTATCAGTTATTCTTTTTCTTGGTAGTCCTAACCTACTAATAAATGAGCTAAAAACATTTAGACAAAATAAAGATTGAAAATTTTAAAAAAGTCTGTCAAGAACGACTGCTAAAAATGTCAAATGGTATGAGTGTGCAAGAATATATAGGCTGCAGACCACAATACTGGACACAGCTTCATTCATCTTGTATTTCCCAGGAAATAACTGTGAGCAAATAAGTATATCTGCCAGTAGCTGATGACACAATACATCACAGTGTAAAACAGTACATATGTCTGAATATCTCTGCTAAAACCAACCATGCAACACCAGCAAGCACAGACACAATAGTTACAGTATCCCACTATCTTTCGCCCATTGTGACTCCATATTGTCAACCTATCTACAGATATCCTGTAGAAACAGGTCACTAGCTGTAGGTGTGGAACACCAAATACTGGACTAGTGTACAACCTACCTGGAATGGATTCACACACTCAATACAGAAGGTCATATTGGGCATGCTCCTACACTTAGAGAAATTAAGCCCATGTCTGACAACAACAGTGGACTATATATATCTGTCAGTTGCAAATGTCTATGCACTCACACAACATTGCACTCCATTCATTCTTTGCACACACATTGGATAGGAATACTCACGCATATTCAAGACCAACACACTATAATATGTCAAACATCCACACACAGAGATGTGGGGAAGAGAGAGACAGACAGTGACAGAGAGATTTCCATCATGCGGACTTTCCCACCCACCACACATCCAATTGGCCAATATCACATGATGTGTTGATGTCAATCAGTGTAGACATTGCTTTTGATAGCCCTCAACCCCATAAGCTCTGTGGTGCTTGCAATAACTGCATAATGCTGTAGTGTAACATACCTATTAGGTAGGAGTTCTAATCCCCAAGATGGCACCTATAAAACTGTGTGTGAGAGAGTGTGTGTGTCCTTGATAATGCCTGATGTTATGGACATTCACACTTACTACTCTCCACTTACCCTTCTTTTAGCACTTCTGCTGATGTTAGTCACCTTCAAATATACCTGTGGAGAGCTCTCCAACATGTGAGCTTCATGACATGTGCCATAAATGCAGAACAATGTAGTAGCAGTAACTACACAACTATGGGTTTGAAGCTCATTTGTGGCAAGTGCATATCCCAAAGATTTTGGCCCCATTTACACCCAGTACACACCTCAGAGCCTGACCTTAGCAGTCCTGCAGATATCATTCACCTTAGAAGTACCTGTTGCCAACTCTAAGCTATGTCAGGTCAGTGGTGCATGTGGTAAATGCTTAACATAAGGGGTCTGTTAGATAGAGGTTTGAATCTCACCTGTGGCAAATGTAAATATGTGTTTAGGGTAGAATCATTTTTGGGATCTCTCACACACTGCATCACCCATCACCCATTGTCAGTATTTCCAAGGGCTGTTGATGTTCCTCACCCTAGAAGTACCTTGGGACAACATCCATCCTGTAAGCTGTGTGGCAAATGTGATACACTATAGTAGCAATACATCACTAGAAAGGAGTTTGAATCTCTGTACTGGCAAGTGTGTGTGTCCCTGTTATCAGTATCCTGTGTTGAGGTTGCTTTGATTGTGTAATAACAGGACCCATTGTTGGGTGGGATTTGTTAAATTATTATCTTGAGGACATAGTATATGTCGCAATATACACCTTACAAGGACACAGATGTCAAACACCAGAGAGGCTGGTGTAAACAATCCATAGCCCTACATGGGACATTATGGATTAGTGAACAATATAGGCAACCGTTCTATTACTCAGAGAACACGCTCCACTCATGTCTCATACACAAACACACTTGGCTAGGCAACAACCACTATATTGGTAGTTTCCTGCATATTGCCTCACAATAGTAACCATGGTGTGATTGCAGTGGACTGCATGGCTGTTGATTACAACAGTGCCACTGATATCAGAAAGTACTGTGATGTGTTACATCTCCTGATTGAGTGTGTGTTATCCAGCAAGTAAAAAGACATGGCACCCTGTTCCATCCCCATAGAAGGCAAATAAATGCTTACAGTGGCCCTTTTGGTATGTTCCCCACTGGACACCTGCTACAACTGTAGAGTCTGCAAATGTAACCCACAAATGGAATGCCATGCTTTATACACATGCCCTGTATGGACAGATGCCACAAACTCCACTGAATACCTTTATCATGCTGTCAATGTAGGTGCAAGCACAACCTCAGTTCCATAGCCAGGTCTTGCCAAATGAGGTCAGGAATGCTACATCAGAAGATAACAATCTGTCCACACAACATGCCCCAGAGACCTCAAGTACACTTCCACACATCAAAGAACATGCGTGTGGGACATGTGCACAACCCAGACACTGTCCATGTTATGGAATATAGATCACATACATGGGAAGCAGTGTAAATCACTGGCCACCCACAATAGTAACCCAGATGAGTGGATGGTGAATACAATACCCACCCCTGGGACCACTCCAGGGACTACACCCCTGAGCCACACTGGAAACTATTGTCATGTGGCCTGATGCCGAGGTATTCCCTTTGCCTAGCCTTGTACAGCCTTCAGGCCTATTCACCTACTACACACCTGTGAAGCAATGAACCTATGCATCTCAGTACTGGCAAGTATGTGTGTGTGTGTGTGTGTGTGTGTGTGTATGTATGTGTGTGTGTGTGTGTGTGTGTGTGTGTGTGTGTGTGTGGAGATGAAAAATGTTGAAGCCATTCACACTCATTACACCTCCCATTGCCATACTTTAGCATACCTGCTGATGTCATTCACCTTCAAATAACCCTTTGGTGATGTTTCAGCCATATAAACTATGTGGTGCTTGTGGTAACTGCACAATACTGTAGTGTAGCAAACCGGTTAGGTAGGAGGTCTTGTCCTGATCCTGACAACTGGGATAATGTGTGTGCTTCTCTGAGACAGTGTGTGGGTGTCTTCGTTGACACCTGATTTTGTGGACATTCACACTTACTACATTCTCCTCACCCCTCCTTTAGCACTGTTGCTGATGTTACTCACCTTCAAAAATACCTTTGGACAGCTGTCCAGCATGTAAGCTCTGTGGCATGCGCAATAACTGCATAACACAGTAATCGCAATGCATAGTCATGTAGGGGTTTGAAACTCAGTACTGGTTTGTGTGTGTGTAATCAGTATCCTGTGTGGGTGATTGTGTAATGACAGCATCTATTGCAATGTGGGTTTTGCTACATCATTATATTGAGGACCTATATGTCCCAATGTCCACATTACAAGGCCAACAGTTTTCAAACACTGTAGAGGTAGTTGTAGACAATCCTCAGCCATAAATGTGTACAGCCATGTGCAATTACTATGTGACAGTATGGATTAATAAACAATATAGGCAACTGTTATAATATCCAGATACCACTCTCCACCCATGGATCATACACTTGGCTCTTACTCTTTTACTCCCTTCCTTTCTTAATTTGTCTCTATCTCTCTCTCTCTCTCTCTCTCTCTCTCTCTCTCTCTCACCCTCTCTGGTGACTGTGGAAAAGTACATCTATTTTGCATAAGCAGGAGCTTAAGTTTTATAAGTAATGCTCATGATTAGCTGATGGCCTGTCCATCAATTGCAGTACCCCACTTGCTACTTGCATGTGGAACAGCTGTGGTATCATTCCTATAGCCAATTGTATGGAAACACACTCCTATAACTAAGCACTTCATGTGGGCATTGGCCTTTTTCCTTCACTGTGAGCAGAACTTCATGTGGGTGTCTGACAAACAGGATCACAGAGGGTAGTTGGAAATACCTCTTACAACATACACTGTGGAGACATGCCAACAAACAGAAGGAGGATGTTCCAGACATGGGGACAGAATGTAAGTATCGCTGTTCTACATCTGAAATAATGTTGGTTTAACAGGGTTTGTGTGGATATGGCTGTTCTTCATAATTTAAAGTCTGGCATGACAGTGTTATGTGGTTGAGGAAACTCTCATCTGTAGGGCTATCTGCAGACTGGCCAGAGTTTGGAGTCTTACATGTGGTGTGTTACTCACACATTTTTTATCTTTAGAAATGCAGCAGCATACTCTGATGATTGCAGTCAGTACGTGGTGACATCCATGTGAGTTGCTGAGTTCATATCCCTCAAAAGAGATATGTCACAACAAACCCTGTTATACAAGGTATTTTCTCAGTTTATGGCAGCAATATGTTGGTGGTGCAGTGGTTAGCATTGTCGCCTCACAGCAAGAGGCTCCCTGGTTCGATCCTTGGCTGGGGTGCCTTCTGTGTGGAGTCTGCATGTCCTCCCAAAGACATGCTGTAAGTGGATTGGACACTCTAAATTGGACCTAGGTGTGAGTGTGCGCATGCGTGTGCCTTCTGTGGAAGGTTGGGCGCCGGGCTGGCAACTCGACACCGTAAAACTCCACTGCCAATCATGAGCGGACAGGTGATCTGCTGTGGTGACCCCTAACTGGGAAAAAGCCAAAAGAAGAAGAAGAAGAAGATGACAGCAATATCAATACTGGCGCTGTGTTTGTGCCTCTGTCCACCAAGTCTGTCACCCTTTGTCCATATGTCATGCAGTTAGAGGTGCATATGGACAGTATATCATTATTTACTGACATCATACCTGATAACAAGCCAATGAGATATGAGACTGCTCAACATGTTATGTATAGTAGGCCTTATATTTGAGGGCAAAACCTGGACATTCTGTTGTAGTCTGTACAGTAGTGAGGTTTGTGTACTTATGGTGATTGTTGACAGAGTGTGTATTGTGAATATGTTACTTGGCCAGTGTACAGACTGTGGTAGATGCCATTGTTCTTGGTCCTGTTCTATCTAAAGTTGCATGCTGCTCCAGTTTATGGTACCCTATCAGCGTATATGTTTGTAGGGCCAAATTGAGAGTTGTCCCATACCACAGTAAGGCATCAGACTACACTGTGTATTGGGCCAGTATATGTATTGTTAGTGTGTGAGTGGCACATATGAGGATGATGTTGTTCACACAGTCCATATACTGTACTCTTAATTAGGCTTACCATGATGTGACTGTGACTGTGTTCAGATTGGTTGTGGGTATACACTTTCACACTGGTGTCTGTTACTCTGTGCTGTTACATGCCTTAGTGCCTGCTATATTTTCAAGTACATGTGTATTCCCCCATAGGAAACTTGGGTCATTGTTGTGGCAGTCTGCCTGTAGTTTGCACAGTGCTTTGTGACATGCCTAGCAGTTCAGTGTATTTACCTAGTGTGATGTTATGTCCAGATATTTCTCAGATGTACTGTTGCCTGGCCACCATAAGCATTGTGTATTTCTGAAAACGCAGTGGGATGCTGTGAAGATGCATGTCACTAACTAGTGGAAAGTATGTGGGCTTGGGACATCTACTGCTTCTGTTAATATGTGTTAGGACAGACAGGAGTGTGTGAATGCATCAACTCGGTGAGCTTATCTATTCCAGTATTTTGGTGATATCCCGATTTACATGGCTGTAAACATCCACTTTGTCAGGCTTGGTCCACATGTCTTGCACTAAGGTGTTCTGTGTATACCTCTAGACTGAGCAGATTATGTTAGACTGTCCACGTTTATTGGTAATATCTCTGCTGTATTCCACAGGATCATTACTGTGATTTGTGTGGTACTTCACTATGATGATCTTACGATGTCTGTCAGTAACTGATGGTGTAAATGTCAGTATCAGAAGTGACTTCCTACACAACATGTTTGTTGGCATAACCCCTGTTACTGTAGCAACATTCTACATTTATACCTGCAATACTTAGATTACATTCCCTTGCACTAAGAGGTTGTGACTATTGGTGCTGAGGTATGACTCCACTACATGTTATGGGTATATATATATATATATATATATATATATATATATATATATATATATATATATATATATATATATATATATATATATATATATATATATATATATAGATATATATATGAGTGTTGTATATACCTTCTAAGATGTATCCCACCATATGTATCTGATATATGGATATTTTATGGGTTCAAGACCTGTAATGGCTGTTTATTTTGCTGCTAGGCAGAACAAGGACTGTTAGGTACAGAGTGGTTAATGCAGTTTTGAGCAGCTGTAAGTGGGTTTGCGCAAAGCTAAGAGGTGCTAACGTACGGTTAAGCATATAGTCGCTTACACCACATAGGCTTCGCTTAACAGTGTACAAATCTGCTTAACATTTACATTTAAGAAATGCTTACAGCTACTGTGACTATAGTCTAGAGGGTCTTGGGTTCAAGGGCTGTTTATTTTGTTGCTAGGCAGAACAAGGACTGTTGGATACCGAGTGGTTAAGGCAGTTTTGAGCAGCTTTAAGTGGGTTTGCACAGGTTTGCATGACAGTAAGAGGTGCTAATTAATGTACAGTTAAATGAAAAAGTACTTACACCATGTATACTTCACTTACCAGTGCGCAAATCTGCTTAGAATTTACATTGCAGCAATGCTTACACCTGCTAAGCATAGCTCAGCCCTGATAACCAGTGAACACATTCCAGTCTAATAAATAGTAGGGTAATGACATCTTTAATAAGTGTATTTAATTCCATGTGCATAACATGCTTCTATGAACTGTCAATACAGTAGCAAGGGGTGTGAGTGTACTGTATGGGACACCTGAGTATACATGGCTAGTACAACAATCTTTTCTCTTTGTATATGTTTCATATATGGGTAGTATCCTAAGATATATGAAGTCACACCTGCATGTAGTGTATTATTATGGTAATACTTTTAACAGTGCTTTTCCAAGTAAGAGTAGATTGCAGATTGTAGTACTGGAACCATGCACCACAGAATGCAAAGCTGGACTCTGAGTACTGACTATCGTGTTCTTAGTGTGTGAGCTGTATGTCATTAAGTATCTCCTATTGAATATTGATCTGATATGTGGATATTAACTGTAGACTACTATTTGTTTAGGACATGTCATTGAAGGCTGCTGTCATGTAGTAATGGCATACCTATCAGTGTCAGATGTCTATCTGTCAAAACATTCATCCTAATGCATAACCTGTTGGCTAGCTAGTTTCTGCCTGTCCTCTGCACAGATGTGCAGATGTCAGGTATCCATCTTGGCTGCTTACAAGCAATCTATGATTGACTGACAATTGCATATCTGCCCAGCTGTGCTATTAATGCCACAGTTAGGAAACCCCATCATGTATGCACCACATGCCATGGATACCTCAACCAGACTAACACAGTCAACAGAACATGCTTGGGTACATGTCTCTAACCCAGACACTGGCCATGTTATGCAATATATGTTACATACATGTTAATTTGAGCACCTCACTGGCCCTCTGCAAGAGAAAAACAGATGATTGGATGTTGAATTTAACTGTCACCCTGGGGATCACTCAAGCGGCATTGGTTGATAGATGGCCTGCTGGCAAATGTCAAGTGGCATGATACCAGTGTACCCACATGACCTACTATTTTCCTATCTCCATGAACATTAGCCTGGTACACACCTAGGAACACCTGCACCTATGGACCCCAGTACTGACAAATGTGTCAGTGTGCATTACTGAGAATAACAGTGTATGTGTGTTTGTAGACTTATAGTTGACAATATTCTGAGGGCCTTCTCACCCACTACACCCCCCCATTGCCATACTTAGAAATGGCTGCTGCTGTAATTGACATTAAATGTACCTTGTTACACTTTTCACCCTGTGGGCTACCTGGAGCTTGCAGTACCAGCATAACACTGTTCTACAAATGGACAGATAGGTGTGAGATACCCTCTGAGTCCTGGCAAGTGTGTGTATGTGTGTGAGTGTGTATATTTGTAGGAGACAGCATTCTGAGGCCACATTCTTCAAATACAATAAACCTTGCCATACATTATAAGGAATAGTGATGTTGCTGACATTAGGAGAGCCATGACAAACCTTCACCCTACTATCCCTGTGGCATGTACAATAAATGCATATCCCTGTAGTAGCACTGATTAGATAGACAAGGGGTTGTATTGCAGTCCTGGTCAATGTGTGATTGTGGGTATATCAGGGCATTATCATGGGTTTCAGTGAGTACATTATCCAATGCGGGGTGTGGGTGCTGTGTATACTCTCTTTACAACATGGTACCCCCAGTACATGTCCCGAGGTCCACTGTATGTGGACCGCTGTCACCATCAACCATACAGGTAACTGATTACACTATGCAGCCCAATGATGCAGGTGCTGTGTGCAAACTCTCTGTAACAGAATGGACTCACTGACAAGGTAGTTAGCACTGTTAAACCCAGGTCTGTCAAATGTGTCTATGTCTGTATGTGTTTGTCAATGTGTATATGACAGTATGTCATACTATGTATTGTTCATTAACACCCAGTACATCCCCCATTACCATACTGTACAAGGCCTGCTGATGTTCTTCACTTAACAGGAAATGAGGGACACACCTCACCATAAAATCTCTGTGGTGTGTGCAATTAAAGCCAAACACATTAGAAGCAATAAGTACCTAGGTAGGGGTTCTACTCTCAGTGTTGCCAAGTAAGTGTGTTTGTATGTGAAGGGATCTACTTCAGTTTGCAGAAAATATATGTCCCAGGAGATCATTTGTCTGAGAATTAACTGGCTAAAGGTAACATTTCAAAGCAATCATCTTGTCGAAATACATTCAAGCAAAACTAGTAGTGGATGAAGAAATGCCTTCTTCCCCACTGTACAGCTATACAGAGATACAGGAGCTGGTATATATACATGGGTGTGGTTGTTGTGGCCACAGTCACCCACATCGGGGTTATTGTTGTGGGTATCCCCCTGCTTAGTGTGCTGTACAGTTTATGTTAACAGATTAAGTAATTGCTAATAACACTATGTGTGGTTCCACGCCACCCCACGCCCCCCAAAGTGGGGGTCTGTGCCACCCACACCAGCACACCTATGTTTGCCAACTCCAGGATTGCACTACATTGGGGAAGAGGACATATACCCTGCGAGTACCATTGTCAATGACATTAAACGGACAAACTGATTATTTTGAGATGTGATGTTTTGACAATTTGGAATTACATAGGCAAAAATTAGTTCACTGCAAAATGAAGTACATCAATGTGAACAGTATTCTCTGTGTATTGCATCAACACCAAAGCCTCTGTGTGTGTGTTATTCACAAACATTTGGTGTGTGCTACCCAGTAGACTTACAATTGTCCACTGTATAAGAGCTGCTGACATCAACCACCATGCAGTCACCTGTATACACCCCTCACACTTATCAACCATATGGCACATGCAGTAACTGTTATATGGACCCGTTACCTGTGTTCAGCTGTACCCGGGATATGACCCCCTCCCTCACCACCATCCTCCTCCACCCTCCTCCTACTACCTTACTCACTACCCAGTATACCTCATCCCCTACCCCTCTCACTCACCCTATCTGCTTCTAACATTTAACTCTAACAACTACTCCATCTTGTATATCCCTCTTCTCACACAAGTACCCCTCACCTAATCTGCTACCCACTATGCTATTCCACTCCCTTCTTCTGACATTACTAGCTACCTCCACTCTTACAATTTTATACAACCTCACCTCCTACACCTTTCCCCTTGAACCCTTCTCTCACCCACCCACTTCTACTTGTCCACCCACCTTCACACAAATACCTCACTCATTCCTAAACTCAGTGCCCTACACTGGTTGCATTACCTTAACTCCACACATAAAACACAGTTCAAGCAAAACAACTCACAATAAAGTAAAACCCAAGTGCCTCATACTCCTTGTTCCCAAACCTCACACAATTCCTTCTCTCCTCTCTCTCTTGCTGTCAGGTGACATACATCCCAACCCTGGTCCAGCTCAAACTGCTTCCATAGTTTCTACCCTCAAACATGCCACCACCCCTAACCATAATGTCCCACCAAAACATATATCCTTTTACAATATCCACCTGAGAAGCATATTAAATTAAATTACTAACTTCCATTCCTGGATCTCACACCACTCTCCAGATATAATAACCCTTAGTGAGACTTGGTGAAAACCTCACATCCCTGATAGGGACATACTCCCTCCTGGTTATAACATCCTTCGACTAGACAGAACAAAATGAAATGGAGGTGGTGTTGGAATCCTGTACAGAGATAACCTCACACTTACTCTGATACCCCCAATTCACCTGCTGAACTCCTTCTGGCCAACTACAGAATAAACCTCCACAACTATCTATACATAGCTGCCCTCTACATCCCAGCCAGTGACAACCTGACTGTACTTGAAAATTTACTTTCCACACTCACCTCAGACCTCCCCAATGAGACTATTATAATGGGAGATGTTAATATCAACTGGTCCACACTCAAAACCATATACCCCTCTACCTCCATAAACCTACATGGTTTCTCCCAATTAGTTACAGCTCCAACCTACACTACCAAATCTGCCACCCACTCCTTCATACTTGATTAGATCCTTGTATCCCATCCTCACAAATATCACTTCCCTGAAACCCTTCCTGATACCCTTAGCGACCACTCTCCTACCAAAGTCCTCAGCTTTACCCAACACACACTCAAACCCCACATATTTAAAACCTGTCGTAAAGTAAACAACTTTGACCCAAATGAACTCAACTGTCAGCTCTCCCTTATTGACTGGAACTTTCTCAAACATTTACCTCTTGAGGAAGCAGTCATGGGATTTAACAACACATTCCTCAGCATTTTAAACTCCCTGGCACCCTTACGTAAGATCAGGATTAAGTCCACAGTGTCTTCCTGGCTTGCTCCCTCCACTCTTTCACTGGCACAGAGAGACACTCAATGGAAACTCTGGATCAAAACCAAACTGCCCATTCACCTACAACCATACAGACAACTTCTTAACCAGGCTAAGAAACCTAACAAAGATGACAACAAAATTACTATACTAATCCCCCCAAATCACACCTTTATAACCCCAAAAAATTCTGGCATACTATAAACAATATCCTATATCCAGGAAACTCATCCATCCCCCACCCAAACCCCACACTTACTCCTCTCCAAACTGCTACTCACTTCAACTCTTACTTCATAGAGTCCATTAGCAAACTTATGAACCACTCCACCACCAACACCACCCTTCCTGCCTCCCTCCCCATAATCAGCCTAACCCTTCACCGACTTTCAACCTGCAAACAATATCTACCTCTTACATAAAATCACTGCTCCTTAAGCTCAAGCCTTGCTCTCCGTCCATAGATGGTCTCCCTCCACTTTTTCTAAAACTAGCTGCTAACTCCATAGCCCTATCCATCACTATCCTCATAAACAGATCTATTACTGAATCTACAGTCATCTGGAAAAAGTTTTACACTATACCTAACCACAAGGGAGGTAACTCCACTGAACTTACTAGCTACAGGCCTATCACAATTCTATCTCCCCTATCCAAGATCCTGGAAAAATGTGTACACAAACAAATTCTCCAGCACCTCACCCAAGACAACTTAATTACCCCCACCCAACATGGTTTCCGTCCTGGCCATAGCACTTCTACAGCTCTCATCTCTTTCATAAATATTATTGCTCAAGCTAGAGAACAAAATAAACTTGCATCTTGTCTCTTTCTTGACCTATCAAAAGCATTTGATACTGTCCACCACCCATTACTCTTAGAGAAACTCTCCCACCTAAACCTATCCCCTGCCACTATCTCCCAGTTCACTAGTTATCTTAGTAACTGCTCCCAGTCCATCAAATGGGATATTGCTGTCTCCCCAGAACTTCTAGTACTGATGGGAGTTCCCCAAGGATCAATCCTAGGACCTCTGCTTATCAACATTTTCACCAATCAGTTATCTAGCTCTACTCCTTACTCATCCCTAATGCAATATGCTGATGACACCACAATAATCACTATTGTAGACACACTTACCTTACTCCAGTCTAAAACTCAGGAATCCTTCTTGTCCGTCGAGACCTGGCTCAACCAAAACCATCTAATCCTAAACCCTTAAAAGACCAAACTCCTTCTCTTTCTTCCAGAAACAATGACCTATCTGAAACCTAACTTCTCCATCTTCTCCCTCAACAACACACCCATTATGGTGGATAATCACACTAAACTACTTGGGGTCATCATTGATGACCAGCTAAAATTTGACCAGCATGTACTTAGCAGCATCAAGAAAACCCACCAAAAACTTGGCCTTCTTTACAGAAACAAAACCTTTATCTCCCCTCAAGCAAAAAATGCTCTATCACATGCCTACCTTCTTAAAACCCTTCTCTATGGCTCTCAGATTCTCATCAACCTGCAAACCTCTCTTATGACCAAACTTGAATCCACCTTTAACAAAGCAGCAAAATTTGCTGCTGAACTTCCCTACTCTTCTCACCACTGTCTTGCTCTACAAAAACTGAAATGGTTAGAGCTCCCTCACAACCTTACTATCTCCCAGCTCCAAATAATACATTCCATTCTATACCAGCCCACATAAATTCTGCACCACAATATCACCCATCATCTCATCCTACACCTCAGCTAGGTCACTCCAGAGCTCTGACCAACACCTCCTGACCATAACCAAACCCAAACTCAACATAGGCAAAAACCTGTACAGCCATTACCCTGTCAAACACTTGAATAAACTCCCACTAGACATATGCAACACTACATCTAAACTTCTATTCAAAAAGACTGTGAGAAATCACCTTAGCTTAAATAAACTCTGCCTCTGTTCTCAGTCCCCTGACTAACCCATGTCTCCAGCCCAATCTCTCACTTATTTTCTCCTACTAGTACCTAACACTACCTCCTTCCAAACAAACCCTCCCTTCTCCTCCACTAAACCCTTTCCCTACTCCTACCCCTAACTGTCCTTTACTATATCTATCTCCCCACCAGTAGAATGGTCAACAACTACCATTGCACTATCTGTTCTTCACTGCTACCCAGTCACTCCTTAATAGCTTCCTGTCTCTCTACTTTAAATTCAATCTTTCCTGGACTACATGCCTTAAGTACATAGCTAGCCAACAATGTAAATAATCTGTAATCAGTATTATCATTGTATACTTGTTTTACATTGTTAGGTATTTTTTGTATATTAGTAAATGTTTTTATTCTTGTAACTTGCATATATTTTGTAACTCTGGAGCTTTTCTCCCAGGGTCTCCACTGAAAAAGGGCCTCGACCCAGATTGACCAACCCGGTCAACAAATGTCAAATAAATAAATAAAATAAAAATGACACAGTCAATGTGTCCCCACAGTGCTACACCTCTTGTAGGACAGGACAGCACACCTACATCCTGCTGACACATAGACACCTACAACACAAACAGAATACATTATGGAGACCACAATCAGTCAGTGTTAATAACAGCTATAATGCATCATGCCTGGACAGCTACACACCGTGACGTATAAGCATTAATCATTCCAGCTGAAAGCATGTTAAACAGCATTACATTGCTAAACCTTAAGACATTCACACTGTGCATCAGAACCATATCAGCATGTCCCTGCATCGATGGTATGGATGACAGGGAAGTGGCACAGGTATCATCATATGCACAGGGTGTGTTACGGGTTTGCCAGAGGCCTAGGCTGAGCCATTTGCTTGACATCATGTGTGCATGGGTTAGGAGGTTCTTTATTAAATGGGCTGTGCAGATGTGGTGTGTGTAGGTATGGAGGTGCCCTAGCTGTGTTGATGAAGTGTGTGTGTATGTATGCACATATGTCTGCCATGTGGCTGCTCTATACAGGGGTTTGTTGGACAGCTGCAGACCATACATGGCAGGGTGTACAGTTTGCTGTCTCTGGCCATGAACACGAGAACTGCGCCTGCCAGGGATTTCATGGGCACTACCAGGCAGAAGCCCAGATATGGTACTCTCCCCTGATAATGACAATTGTCAACTGGATCTGCATCCCTGTTGGGACGGGCCAGGACCACGTGCACATGGCCTGCTGCACTGTGGTGTTGACAGCATCCCCCTTGCTGTACTGGTGCTGGTACTGCCACTACAGGAGCAGCCATGAGTTGTTGCACATCCACGTAGACCTCCACTTGTTGGTGTTGCACGTGGCCACCACCCTACACCCACCACATGCTCTACCACAGACACCACATGGACAAGGACTCCCACCATCTCACCCAACTGCCTATCTAGGACCTCTGAAAAATAACGGTGGGCACCTGCAAGAGCACGGATGTTGTCAAGTACAGCAGAATGAGCAGCCCTCTTGAGCCTCAGACTCTGTCTGGTTTAACATTCCATTTGTGCCTGTGCTTCAATGATGGCCCGAAACATCCATCTGGTGAAACCTGCTGTGAAGCTTCTGCCAGGGGCATGATGACCAGCAGCCCTCCTATGAGCACCCCTGTACATCTGCCTGTGTGGTACCTCGCTGGTTATCTGGCTATGGCTGCTGTGTACAGACACACTTGCCATAGTCCCCACACTGTCCTGTCCCATGCCACCATCTGCCAACTGTCCCTCATCTATGGCCACTGGTGATGGGGTATGTATGGGCATTGAGACTATGTGTGGGGATGGGGTGGATAAAAGTGGGATGTCAACCGATGGCACAGATTCCGCCCCTGACAACCATGCCTGGCCTCACCATGCCTATCATCATTGTTAGAGTCTGTATGGAGACTAACATCAGTTTGCCTGCAGGAGGGACCCTGACCCACCTCGCCACCTTTGAGGGGCAACAAAAATGTAATTTAAGACCTGTATGTTATGGTTTACCTCTACACACACACACACACACACACACACACACACACACACACACACACACACACACACACACACACACACACTTACAGATGAGGTGGCACAAGGATATTACACAGACCTCTCATTACCCAACAGTCAACATGCATGACATATGGCACTCAACAGCATGCACTGCAGCCATACTCAATCCTTGGTACCAACATTATACATCTCTGTGATGCATGAGTTGTGTTAGTAGGTGATGCCCCTTCCCCTGGAGCACTCTGCACTCATGTACACAGTATCACTGTGCACCTGCACAGCACACAGGCATGTATTGTGCACCATACCTCATGAGTGTACACACCATTGCTGAATGTGTATATTTGTGAGAGTTATGTTTGCTCTGCTGCTCACAGCCCCTATGTGTTTGTCTGACACATATCTGGGATGATATGAGGACTGATGTCAACAGTTAATGACTGGCCTCTGATTTGCAGACCTCATCATCAGCAGTGCATGTATGAATAATAAAATCCGATTGCACTGGCAACTTTCAAAGCTTAATGTGAATGTGAGGAGTGTGCATACCCTTGTTGCCATGCCAGCCTCTTCCATTATATGCAATGGGGCCACAATACTGCATATGTTAACATTACACACACCTGATATGTGACATATGACCTGTACAATCCAATGCGGTAGAAAACAAACGTGTTAGTCGTGCAGATGCTGAATGAGATGCATACAATATGTGGGTTGCATAAGGGTGCACACTCTTAACACAATGTTTTGTTGCAGCACCTGTTAAGTGAACTACAGTAGTCAATATTCCTGGAAGGGGTATACTAGCATGGACCATCTTCAGTTGCCGTTATTTGGTCACTCCGCCCTACAAATGTCCCCCAACATTGCCAGATTGCAAGGTCAGCTCATGTGCACAGCCCTTGGAGGTCTCACAGTGGCTTCAATATTGCTGTGGAATCAGGGTTATGCCTGGCACAATTCATGACCTTGATGTGTTCAGAAACAGTCATTCTTAGTGAGCTTTGGATGTATGCTTCATTTCACTATTCTGTTTTAGGATGACACCCCTCCCCATCCTCAGCCTTATTGCAGCTGCTTGACAGCTATGGGCCACACATGAGTGTTATTTTGCAGTGTTCCAAATTCCAAATGCCATGTCTACTGGCCTAGTTTCTGCTAATGAACAGCAAACCTAAATGTGTACACTGGTACCAGCAAGATAAGAATGGGGATGGTTGCCCTGAGGTGCAGTGAGCTGTTGCTTTTTCACCATGTGTATCTTTACCAATACTATCTGTAGGTTTCAGCCTTGGTCTCATGACACCATTACCCATTGCAACACATGCCTTTGGGAGACTTGATGTTATACATATGCTACCTGTACAGATCCCTGGATGATATTTCCTGTGGAACAACTCTTCTGTCTGATTACCCTAACCCATAGGCCACACTTATGCAGATTCCAGGTGATTGTTAACACAGGTACTGCACAGGCTGTACTTGCTAGACATTCCTGCAAATCCCTCAGTGTTGCTGCATGTTTCTGGGCAGCCTCCATGACCTGTTTGCAACATGTGTTGTCATCTGTTTTGGATGCGCATCTATTTATTTTCTACATTAATGTTGTCCCATACTTCGTACACACATACATGAATGTCCACTGTTTGCCATGGTATATGCAATGGTAAGGCAAGGCTACTTCTCCCACTCCTGAATGCTACCTTTTGGATATGGGATCCATTTCATGATTTGTAAGATGTGTGCAAGCCATGGCTGCCTCTGTTGCAGGTGAGTGGGCAAATGTCATGGACATACTTCTTGGACAGCAGACCATTACTTGATGTGATATTGAGGCCCTGTACTTGATGGAAGGTGTGTACTCAAGAAAAGTGAATGCTGTCAGTACCTCAAAATCTACTTCCACAATATGTTATTTGGAGTGTGTCTACACATATGCTTAAGGTATGTATTCCCCATATTTGTTGTCCTAACATAAGATCCCATATTACACATTCATTGCTCATGTTAGGATCACATTACAGGTTGCAAAAGGTGTGGAACATTGTATTGTGATTTGCCATTGTGTATATCAGGACTAGTTGCCATTGGAATACTGGTGTATACACTGTTGTAGCCACTGTATAAGGGTAATGTTTCAAACATGTCCTTACTGTAGTCCATATGTCCCAACATTATGTTCATCGCTGTCCACACATCTTGTGCTGACAGATTGTTAGGTATACTGCAGGACTCTTACATACCCTTCAGATATGCCACCATGGTGACCACTGTGATGCAGTACAGTTAAAAGCAACACTAAATGAACATGTACAGCATGCATTATGTGTAGGTGTGTTAAATGTGTGCATGGCAAATATCATGGCCATAACATGGCCAGTGTGTTGGCAAACCTGAACAAAACAACTCCATACTCACCAGCTACAGGCCGCTGCCCTAGTTGTATACCAGAGGGACCTACATAGTTGTGTGAGAGATGGAATGTCAGTAACCACACCTGTGGCATTGTTGCAGGGTGGCAGCAGCATTTCAGTACATCAACAATACAAACCCACAATAATAGAGATTATGCACATCTGTTCATTATTACATGTTATCTGACATATGCATGAAGATACTTTACAGATGAAGATAGATAAGCAACAGTAGTTTACTAATGTGCCCTGGGGCCTTACTTGCATGCTCCTTGTCCATTGTGTGGGTGGCACCCAGCTCCACAATGCTATCTTCAGATTCCTGGCTTGGCTGGTGGGCGGATTCCCCAAGACTTGATCTCCTCAGCATGTATCAGTGGGGGCTGGATGGCATCACCCCCACCTGTGGCTAGTTGGTCCCTCCTAACTGCAGCAGCATGCTAACGGGCATGCGGGATGAGATCAGTGCAATGATGTTGCACCTGCTCATAGCTGTGGTTATACAGACTGACATCATTTACCCTGTGGATGAGCTTGTTCCACAGGGCAGTCCTCTGCTGCAGCTCATGGGCCCTGCATACAAACAGGATTCTGTGATGCAATACAATGAAGTTTATGATGAGATCATTTTCCTGGGGTGTATATGCAGGGAGGCGTTCACAGGACATTGTACCTGGAAGACATAAACCAAAAAGCAAGGGTCAGGGTACCTCATACTGCAAGGATATAACAGTTGTTAATTGATATCTCTCTCCCCCCACCATATCCGCAAACATAATAGAAACACACAAATCAATGGGTATGTTTACACTAAACCTATGGTTGTGACATATATCCTATTGTTCAACAAATATTGAAATGTGTATCTATTCATGTTCCATGTTGAAACACTATCATTGGTGGCCTGTTGCTATCAATGTAATCTGCATGCTGTTGTAATGGCCACTGTGGTTCTATATATGCATGTGTTCTGTTAGCTATGCAGCTGTTCCAAACCTGGTGTTTTGTGTTAATGGAAGTATCTATGCATGCTGTTATAACTAATCCTGGATTGTGTTGACTATTACTAACACACATATGTTCTAAAACTGCAACACAATAGCATGTTTGCGAAGGCTTTCCCCAGCGGACCCACCCCTCCCACCACATCTGGCCATGGCACCGGGCCTCAGCACATCTGGGACCCTCACCAGGACCTCCTCATCTGGTCCTGCACTACCTTCAGATGGAACTACCTCAGGGGATAGGGCTCGTCCACCTCTCTGGGAGCGGGCACAGACAGGATCCTGTCACCTGAAGTCAGGTTCAGGGTCTGGTGCGTAGAGAGCTCCGCAGAGAATTGGGAGATCTGCTACGCCAGCTAGAGGGCCTCATGGTGCAATTAGAGGGTCAGCCTGCCCCTCCTGCTCAGCCCCCAGCACAGCCACTTTCAGGGCCGTGAAGGTGCATTGGTGACTGCCCATGGGTGAGGACCTCAGTCCAACTTTTTCCATTTGGGGGCTCATGGGTTTCCGATTTCCATACACCCCTCCCTGTCCAAGGTGTTTACTCCCCACATGTGTCATATACCACACCTGTATGCTGTCCTGTCTTCCGACCCAACCTATCTCCCCAAATATACCTACAATCCTCCCCCAACATCCCATTCTCACCTTAAAAAAAGGGCAATCTGTTCTCAAAAAAGAATTTCACCATACATAGCTGTCTATTTCTCACCTGCTTACAACTGCTTAAAGTGCTTAATCACTCTGTATCCAACAGTTCTTGTTCTGCCCAGCAAAAAAAAATATCACCCCTTGCAAGTGTCTAACCCAAGACCCTGCACACCATAGCCACAGCAATTTACCACTAAGCCATCTGAGCTCTGGGTATGTGTGATGTTTTCTCAAACATATCATGCCATCATTTTCCTGGGGTGTATATGCAGGGAGCTGTTCATGGGACATTGTACCTGGAAGTCATAAACAGGAAAAAAGGTCAGAGGACCTCATACTGCAAGGATATAATAGTTGTTAATTGACATCTCTCTCTCCCCCCACCATATCCCAACAATAATATAAACACACAAATCAATGAGTATGTTTACACCAAACCTACTGTTGTGACATATATCTTATTGTTCAACAAATATTGAATTGTGTTTCTATTCATGTTCCATGTTGAAACATTATAATTGTTGGCCTGTTGCTCTCAATGTAACCTGCATGCTGTTGTAATGGCCACTGTGGTTCCATATATGCATTTGTTCTGTTTGATATGCAACTGTTCCAAATCTGGTGTTTTGGGTTAATGGTAATATCAATGCATGCTGTTATAACTAATCCTGGATTATGTTGACTATTACTAACCCACATACATTTTAAAACTGCAACACCATAGCACATTTGGGAAGGCTGGTCCCAGCAGACCCAACTCTCCCACCTCATTTGGCCGTGGCACCATGCCCCAGCACGTCTGGGACCCACCCCAAGACCTCCTTGTCTGCTGGTCCTGCACCAGGTTTGGATGGAACTGCCTCAGGGGATGGGGCTCGCCCCCCCCCGTGATCAGGCACAGACAGGATCCTGTCACCTGAAGTCAGGTGCAGGTTCTGGTGCATAGGAAGCTCTGCAGAGAATTGAGAGATCTGCTATGCCAGCTTGAGGGCCTCATGGTGCAATTAGAGGGTAAGCCTGCCCCTCCTGCTCAGCCCTCAACACAGCCACCTTCCTGGCCTTGAAGGTGCATTGGTGACTGCCCGTGGGTGGGGACCATAGTCCAACTGTTTCCATTTGGGGGCTCATGGGCTTCCGATTTCCAAACACCCCTCCCCGTTCAAGGTATTTACCCCCCACATGTGTCATATACCACCTATCTATGCTGTTTTGTCTGTCTTCTGACCCAACCTACCTCCCCAAATAAACATACTATCCTTCTCCAACATCCCACTCTCCACTTAAAAAATTCTGTTTCCAAAAAGAATTTCATGCCATACATAACTTTTCATTTCGCACCTGCTTACAACTGCTTAAAAGTGCCTTAATCACTCTGTATCCAACAGCTCTTATTCTGCCTAGCAAAAAAATGATCAGCCCTTGCAAGTGTCTAACCCAGGACTCTGCACACCATAGCCACAACAATTTACCACTAAGCACTCTGATCTGTGGATATGTGTGATGTTTTCTCAAGCATATCATGTAGCCCAGTTATTCAACAGTAGGGAAAATGTGTTTATACATGTAGATGTATGTATGTGTGTGAGTATATATATATATATATATATATATATATATATATATATATATATATATATATATATATATATATATATATGTGTGTGTGTGTGTGTGTGTATTTATATGGAGTGCATTCAGACATTTGGATCAACACTCTGAACTTCCTTTCTCCACAGCTGAACTGTTTTGCCTTGCTACAAAACAGAGCATCACATGTGGACAAAGCCTAACATTCGGGGGATATATAGGGAGAGATCATAAATATGCCTATTACAAACCTATGAAATTTGTGCATGATACATTTCACATTACCATGACTGTTCTGAAGGTGGTGGGGTCTGAAACTCATGTGACTGTCATGACTTCATTACTTCCACCTTCAGCTATTTGCCAGACCTATATAGATGTTTGGAGGAACAGAACAAACACTATGATTGCTTAAATCTTGACATTCTGTGCAGATCTGCACAGTTGACAGGTATGGCCCACTGCCCACAGGGCCAGATGCTATGTCCATAGCAGTTGTTCAGCAGGACATCATTACAGCAAGTCCTGATGGCACATACAAATCTTTCAACGTCATCTATCCCATTATTACAGACCAAGTACTACATTCAATTACATGCTTTCATGTTTCACATACCTGTTTTATTATTGTGCTCTCTTCTGTGTACCAGTTGGATAACTTCCTTGTTTTTTTTTCTAGTATTATTTTTGTTTTTGCTTTTTTTTCTCTCTCTATCTCTCTCTCTCCACTACAGGGATCAAGCTAGTTTGAATAGGTTGCAACATGGCTTTTGTAGGTGATGCTCATGATCAGTTGATGGCCTCTGCACCAATTTGTGTTCCCCACTTGCTAATTGCATGCAGCCAGCTGTATAGCTCTTCCAATAGCCAACGTCACAGCAATCCATAACTATAAATGACTACATCATGTGGGTGTTGTCCCTTTACCTTTCCTGTATGGAAGACATCCTTCCTGTGTGAGGGCAGTGGTGTTAAAGACAGCAGGTAACAATACCTCTTATAACAGGATTTGTGGACATAGGCCAACTACATGTTTGTATAAGGTTCCAGACCTATGGACAGTGTGTGAGTATTGCTGTTATAGGCATTGAATACTGCTAGTTTTACAGGGTTTGTGTGTACATGATAGTTTTGCATGGAATGCAGTCTGTCTGCATAGCTCTCAACTGTGGGCCTATCCACATGATGGCCAGAGGATTGGCTGTTATGTTTTGTCCATTCCCCACACAGGTCTTGCCCCTATCATATCAGTGACAATCTCTTCATTGATTGCTATCAGTACATGGCAACATCCATTTGTGTTTCTGACTTCATATTCCCGAGTAAGGATATGTTGCAGCCAATCCTGTAACACCAGCAACTTTCACAGTGTATAACAGCAATATGCCAAATAAGGCCCTGTGTTTCAGCCTCTGCCCTCCACCTATATACCAGGCTTTGTCCAGATGTCTTGCAGTAAGAGGTTGATAGGTAATACCCTATCATTATTTAGTGCTGACATATCTGCTATCATTCCAGTGATGTTGTGGACCCCCACACAAATTGTGGGGTAGGATCCATATATATAAGGGCTACAGCTGGACAAAACATGTGTGACCCAGTACAGTCCGGAGGTCAGTGCATGGAGAACACTGTTATATGCCCTTGTAACACATTTTATGGGGGAGGGTAATTAAATGATTTTAACATAAGCTGTTACAACATGTGAGGGATATCAGTAATAAGAAATATAAAGGTATATGGCTGCACATTTTCATACATTTCTCCATGGGAACAGTGGTGGGATAGAGCTTACTGTCTTACACACAGATCTGTTTGTCAGTGTGATAGTGACATTATAAGTTAAGCATTATTATATAACAAATACATTTTCATTGTGACAACTAATACTATTCCCCCAAGGGGTTGAGTACAGAGTGCAATTGAAGGCTGCTGAACTACATCTGCAATTAAGTGTTGATTGGTTCTTATCTTCAAAGCAAGTGTGTTTTTTATTGTTGTACTACTTGAAGGGTTTAGCCTAGACAGTAAAGTATGTTATGTTTTGCAGATTACTGCATCATATGTTTTGTTTGAGAGTTGCATTAATCAGTTATTATGTATTTCAAACACCTACTGTAACTGCTATAAGAAATGGCATAAACAACTGAAATAGTACACAAATAAACATTTCTATGTATGCAAACTTGTGTGTGGTGTCCTGTCCTTTGCATTGTGTGTGGGAATATGTTTCATGCAATAATTCTCATTTGTAGGAAAAAATCAGACACTGGCCATTTGAAAAGGTAGCAACTGTAGGAATAATGGCACTTTGATATGCTGTGAACCCTCTATGTATATTCCTTATATATGTATATATATATATATATATATATATATATATATATATATATATATATATATATATATATATATATATATATATATATATATATATATATATATATATATATAAATATATATATATGTGTGTGTGTGTGTGTGTGTGTATATATATATATATATATATATATATATATATATATATATATATATATATATATGCATCATTGGAATGTTTAGTGCTTTTGCATTGTATTTTCCCTGCGGTAGACTGACTGTTCTGCATGATATGTTACAGAAATCATCCTGACGTCTTATACCTGAGATGGCTTACTGGTAACTTGTGGCTATCTTGTGCAGGGTCCTGGCTTCAAGACTTGTGCAAGTGCTTGTTATTGTGTTACAAGGCAGATCAGTTCAGCTGTGGAGGAAGAGATGATGGCAATAATTACAAGTGATTCCTATTTTGGGCCCCTTCACCCCTATTAACAGTGCTTTTGGTTCCAATGTGCTATATATATCTATATGTATATATATATATATATATATATATATATATATATATATATATATATATATATATACACACACACACACACACACACACACATATATATATATATATATATATATATATATATATATAGACATATCTCTCTCTCTCTAGATATATATATATATATATATATATATATATATCTCTCTCTCTCTAGATATATATATATATATATATATATATATATATATATATATAAATATATACATATATGCATTTACATATATAAATACATTTTCCCTACGGTTGAATGACTGTGCTGTATGATATGTTTGAGAAAACATCACCCTTCCATACCGCTCAAATTGCTTAGTGGTAAATCCCTGTGACTATGGTAAGGAGGGTCCTGAGTTTGAGAACTGCAAAGGCTGATTATTTTGTTGCTGCTCAGAACAAGGGTTGTTGGATACAGAGTGATTAAGGCACTTTTAAGCAGTTGTAAGCGGGTTTGCATGGTGGTAAGCAATGCTAACTTCTGGTTAAATAAGCTTACTGACAGCCTGAAAGTGCTTAATCTGTGTAGGCACTGCTTAGCACCAGGCAAACAGGCTTAAACCCACTTACTACTGCTTAGAAGTGCTTATTCCCACTTATCCCTGCACTAATTTCTTTAAAAGGAAAGAAAAAAGGAGTGATAGAAAAGTGGTGAAAAAGGGGGCATGCAGAGGAAAAGACAATAGGGAAAGTAGCTAGGGATGTGCAGGACAGGTGTAGGGAAGATCCATAGCTGTCCATTTCTTCTACAGCAGCAGCTGTGCATATATCCTGAGTTTAGAGGTATATTTGGACACTCAAACCCTCAAGAGAGGGGTGAGGACAACGATAATGTGTTCAGAAGCCAATTAGACCAGATTATGTGTCCATTGGACAAATGTGCAAAACTGACAGCTATGTATGGGACGAAATTTCTTTTTGGAAACAGATTACCCCTCTTTTTTTTTAAGGTGAGAGTGGGATGTTGAGGAAGGATGGCAGGTATATTTGGGGAGGTATGTTGGGTAGGAAGACAGACAGGACAGACAAGACAGCATACAGGGGTGGTATATGACACATGTTGGGGGTAAATACCTTGGACAAGGAGGGGTGTTTGGAAATCGGAAGCCCATACGCCCCCAAATGGAAACAGTAGGACTGAGATCCCCACCCATGGGCAGTCGCCACTGCACCTTCATGGCTTCGAAGGTGGCTGTACTGGGAGCTGAGCAGGAGGGGCAGGCTGACCCTCTAAATGCACCACGTGGCCCTCAAGCTGGCATAGCAGATCTCCAACTCCCTTCAGAGCTCGCTATACACCAATCCCCGGACCTGACTTCGGGTGACAGGATCCTGTCCACTCCCACTCCCATGGAAGGGATGAGCCCCATCCTTTGAGGTGGTTCCACATGAATCTGGTGCAGGACCAGCAGACAAAGAGGTCCTAGGGTGGGTCCCTGACATGCTGGGGCCCGGTGCCATGGCCAGATGAGGTGGAAGAGGTGGGTCCTCTTAGTTATAGTCAACACAATCCAGGATTAGTTATAACAGCATGCATAGATATTCCCATTAGCCCAAAACACCAGATTTGGAACAGTTGCATAGCAATCAGAACGCATTGATATATGGAACCACAGTGGCCATTGTAATGGCATGCAGTTTACATTGATACAGGCCACCAATGATAGTATTTCAACATGGAACATTAATAGAAACACATTTCAATATTATTGAATAATAGAACATATGTGACAACAGTAGGTTTGGTGTAAACATACCCAATGTGTGTTTAGATTATTGTTGCAGATATGGTGGGGGGTGAGAGATGTGTCAATTAACAACTTATATATCCTTATAGTATTCACAACCTTAATGACCATTGCTCTAATCATTACTGTACAGGTATTACTACAATGCCCTATGACCTTGGTTTGGGCTGTGGTATGTTTGTACACAGTGTATACTTCAACTGTCTTATAGCTAAATTGTAAATCTCTTACCTGGTAGACCTGTGGATGGAATGTTTGTTAACACTACCTGACTGTTTCTACACATATTCCCAGATTCCAAGTTAATATTCTGCACATACCTCTCAATCTCTTAATGAACACACTCTGGACAAAGCTTAACAACATGGGAGTACAAATAGGGACATATTTTGAATATTGCTCTCATAAACCTGGAGAGTTGCTAGAGTGGCAGGATTTCTGAAGGTTTTGAGGTCTGAATGTCAAATGTATGTCATTATTTAGTGACTACAATTCTGAGGTCATCCCACCAATTTGCCAGGGGAGAGAAGGAACAGGCAGAAAATATGAGCCAATTATCTGGACATTCTGAAAAAATGTGTACAGTTGAGAGGTATGGTTATGAATACAGCTTACTACTACTCCCAGGATTCGAACCATGGCTGTGTGCTAAAAACACAACAATTTAAGTTTCATTAGAGTGTGTTATTTGGATACAGCTGTCTATTCTTTTGGTGCTTTCTGTCTAAGTCTCTCTTGGTTGTACAATCTGACCTTGTAATTACAACAGTCTTATACAGTCATTCCTAGACATATTGTTATGTAGCACAGTGTGAGAAACAATGGTTGACACAACAGTACTATTCTGATATCAGATGTTACTAAATGATACATGTCAGGCCATACAATACCAGAATAAACACTACCAGTCCAGGATTTAAATCTTTATTGGCAGGCATTTACAGTTTTCTTATCTGACAGACCTGTGAGGGGAATGTTTGTTAACAGTACCTGACTGTTTCTACACATATTCCCAGATTCCTAGTTAATATTATATACATATCTCTCAATCTCTTAATGCAAACACTCTGGACAAAGCTTGACAACATGGGGGTACAAATAGGGGCATATTTTGAATATTGCTCTCATAAACTTGGAGAGTTGCTAGAGTGACAAGATTTATTTTAATATACATTTTCTGAAGGTTTTGTTGTCTGAAAATCAAATGTATGTCATTATTTAGTGACTACAATTCTGAGATCATCCCACTGATTTGCCAGCGGGACAAAGGAACAGGCAGAAAATATGAACTAATTTTCTGGACATTCTGAAAAAATCTGTTCATTTGAGAGGTATGATTATGCATACAGCTTACTACCACTCCCAGGATTTAAACCATGGCTGTGTCTGCCAAAAATACAACTATTTAAGTTTTATCAAAATGTGCTATTTGGATATTGCTGTCCATTTCTTTAGTGTTTTCTGTCTAAGTCTCTCTTGGTTGTACAATATGATCTTGTACTTAGTCTTATACAGACATTCCTAAACATTTTTTATATAGCACAGTGTGGGTAACAGTGGTTAACACAACATTATTATTCAGAGAATGCAACAATAAATTCCATACAATACCAGAGTAAACACAACCAGTCCAGGATTTAGAGCTTTATTGCCAGACAGTTACAGTTTTATCTAAATATGACCTATATGGATCTATTACTGTCATATTGTCTGGTTTATTAAGTACAATGCATACACAGTTTTTATACTGCCAGGTAACTTTCTGCTACTTTATATTTATTTGGTATGACTACTACAAGCAGGATTCTTACTCACCAGCCTCGTGATGCAGCCTTTGCAACCTACTTGCATGGGCTTACTGATTCACAGCCCACTCAGCTGCACCTCTAAGGAAAATAGAGAAATATTAGGCATACATATACACAGGCTGGACATTAGTAAACAGTTATTGGTATGAGTACTACACACTGCTGGGACATGACCCCTCTGCCTTGTTCTTGGACTCACTCATCCAAGAACTCCCTCTTTTTCTGCTTCAGTTCGGCATAGTGGTGCCAGACCTGCTCACCAGTCCGAGATATGCCACTGGCATTGCTGAGATCATGGGCAAGATGGTTCCTGGCTTCTGCTTTATATTGGGAGCCCTGGTACTTGCCCTGCAGCAGTCTCTCATCATGGCTTTGTACCAGGTGTCCTACCATGACATTGGACTCCTGTATGCCTCAGTGCTGCGCACGGAAGTGCATGCCCTCACCATCTCCTGCCATACTGCCTACAGTGGGAAGCTGAGACCAGTTATGAGCTGCATTCCCGTCTGTGAGGTTTAAATATGGTAGATTTCCCACCCTTTGCCGTGATTGGATGGTTTTGAATATGCTAAGCTAAGCTAAGCTACTAGCAAACCTGCTTAGCTAAGGTTGGCAGTGCTTAAAGGGGTAGGTTCAGCACTGCTTACCAAATGGCAAATCCACTTAGCTGGGCTACTCATTGCTTAGCAGTCATATTTACACAATGCTTACACCTGGTAAGCAGAGCTGTGCAAAGCTAGCATTGCTTATTTTTCATTTTATAGACTATTGGCTGTATGGCATTGAGTCATCATTCATTACATATTATAAATCTGTTTATTGTCCCTGACATCTCCCAATGTGCTTTCATTACAGTTATTCATGTATGACTATACTGTATGGGGCACTTGTGTTTATATGGGGGGGTTTCACAACTTTATTAAACTGGCAACTCACATCTGGACCTAATACAGTACTCTGGTTAACAGATATATGTTATTTAGTAACTACTTATAAAAATAAATGTTTATGTACTGCTTTCACATGTCGAACTGGGAATGGCTGTTTGCAAAGCATATGCACTAACTACTACACTATTGAAATACTGCTTATGCTAGATGTCTCCTGCTATTTAACTTCTTGTGCTGTTTAAGCTAGACTAACCATAGTTAAGAAATGGGCACACCTGCACAGCTATGCTTAAACTTTATTGCATTTATAAAAAAAAAAAATATTTGTTGTGTTATTTTATTTGTACCCTTCAGAATATCTCTGCTAATGCTGAACCTGTTATTCTATCAACTTTCTGCTTTGTGGGACGATTGTCACTTTTGGCTTTGTCCACATTCCTTACTCTGACAGATTGGGAGGTGTGCACTACGTACTTATGCTACACATATCATTCTGACAACATTTGTCTTGGTAGGGACAATTGTCCCTTATGGCTTTGACCAGATTTGTTATCCTGATTGGTTGGGGGTGTTATGAGCATTCTCGCTCATTTTAAATTGCTGAAAGGCAATTCTGGAGTGCAGGGGGCATATATATTGTGAGAGCTCTTCTCTCTCACACACACACCCTTAGCTCATACATGGAACTGTGTCCGTTTAAGAGCATGGCAGTGTTCCTTCCTGCATATGTATGATGCACTGCTGTGCTGAACAGGAATAGTCCCTGATGTGCAGGAATAACTTATTCCTGCACGGCTGCTTGCTGAATCCCAGGGGCAGTCTCATATAAACATACACATGCTTGTGTGTGTGTGTGTGTGTGTGTGTGTGTGTGTGTGTGTGTGTGTGTGCGTGTGTGCGTGTGTGCGTGTGTGCGTGTGTGTGTGTGTGTGTGTGTGTGTGTGTGTGTGTGTGTGTGTGTGTGTGTGTGTGTGCGTGTGTGTGTGTATGTGTGCATATGTGTGTGTGTCTGTGCAAGTGTATGTGATGGCATGTGTGTGTGTGTGTGTGTGTGTGTGTGTGTGTGTGTGTGTGTGTGTGTGTGTGTATGTTTGACTTTTTTGTGTAACTTCTGCAGTGTGTTTCTACATTTACACAACCATTTCTAACAATAATCTCTTAAATGCTATGTTCACTTAATAAATTTATGGCACATGTTATGCTAGACTTTGTTCACAAACAGCAAGTAAACTTCACATAATGCATGACACATAACTCAAGATTCAGGAAAGTTCTCTTGCATTCGCAGAAAATGCTGTGGACAAAAGTAACAGTTTCTATGATCACTAAAACTGCAGTTAAGAGACTTATTAACAGCAATGAGGAAGGCCAGATTATCAACTGATATGTAGATCGCTGAACTGTATGTTGTTACTGCAAGTGCTAATCGGCACTTCCCTGCAGTAATCATCTCTGGCAACCCATGCACCACATTAGCAGAGGTATCAAACACAAGCGCACATTCAGACACACACATACATACTCACACTCTGTCAGTGAGTCTTCAGAATATCCCTCATGTAGCCGGTTATTTTTTCCCTGTCTCTAATAAATCAAGGATCATTACAGTCAATAATGCCAGAAACGAGAGTTTCATTCTTATTGTTCAGAAACCATTGTGATTCTTTTTAAATGGCTTGTAGTAATGTTTAAAAATTTCCCTGATGTCATCTAGTATTCTTCCTGGCATTGTCTAGAAGCCTTGAGCACAGGTGTTTAGAGGTATGGCACACACCCACATAGACACTCCCCCATCCTTCACAACTGTCCCCATTTTGCAGAATATTTCTTATTTTTGCATTATATGCCTGCTCTGGTCCTCATAACTCGTGGGCTGTTGCATTCAGTCTCTAATGTCAGACAGTGAGTTTCATACATCGTGTTGTTCAGAAAATACATCAGGATATAAAATGTTCTACTTAGCTAACACCACAGTGAATGTAGATGAATAAAGCTCTGCATTGTTAGTGAGCTGCTCCCTATGCCATGGGTACAGTGTTTGAAGGTTTTTATCTGTTGGTCTTTTAATTCTTTTAAGTTACTTAAAGTAATATTTAAAGAGTTTCCATAATGTCAAGTTTTAACACAGAGAACTAAAACTATACTTTGTCAGCAAGTTGTTTTCTGTGCTGAGGATACTTGGTGGGAAGCCTTTCCCCGATTGCTGTTTTAATTTTTTTAAGTGATTTAAGGTAGCATTTAACAAGTGTCCCTACTGGCCCCTGTCCATGTATCCTACATCTTTCTAGAAACAAATCATGTTATTCTATTAACTTTTTAAGCCATAAGACTAATATTGATGACTGTCCACGGTGTTGTGTCCCCCATACATATTTCATGCTACAAAACTGTTGTTCTATTAACATTTTAAGCAACTTTAAGGAAATATTTAAATTTCCACTTGTGTCTAATCCCTGCCCAACATTAAAAAATTTGCTCGTTATTCCAGAATTTTTTATAGATATGACACCGATCCTAGACACACACACACACACACACACACACACACACACACACACACACACACACACACACACACACACACACACACAATCCCTTACCCCCTACCCAATCATATGTATGAACAGAATCACCCACTTACCCCCCCCCCACACACACACACACACACACACACACCAACACTTCCTGTTCCAGTGATGTCGTACCTAAGACACGCATGTCAAAAGTGTCACATCATGACATTCTGGGTGATATGCCAGCATTCACTAAAACTAGAGTTATCAAAGAAACTGTTTTTGCATTCTTGCTCATGTGAAGTGCCTTGAATTATTTTGTGCCAGGAGCCAATTCAACAACACTGCTGCAGAGGTAAGGAAGTTATTAACCTCAAAGACTATTTCGGTATACTGTCTTGATTGAGTCTGCAAAGGGCAGTGCTAACCTTGTTTTCTCTTCATGGTTACACTTCTGCAAAGGGCAAGTAGTCTGCATTTCTAAGGATATGCTGTTTTACATTCCTCTCAACTGTCCCTCTTAATCCCTCCTCAGGCTGTTGAGTTTTTACACTTAATAGACGTATTTTACTTCAGAAAGTGTATATTAATTTAGATTCATTTTTTTTGTCAGTGTCTCAAATTAATATTACTAGTAGTTTAAAACTGTCACTGTCTCTTATTTCTAGATCTGCCCCTGATTCTGTTGAGATGTATCCCTAATGTATTGAGAGCTATGCTGTTTTATTTATTTTTATTTATTCATTTATTTATTTTATTTATTTTGTTTTTTTATTTATTTTTGGTTGGGGGGTATGACACACCAACAGAGTCAAGTTAGGCATTTCCCGAATTTTTGATACTCTGAACCCAAAAGGTCCACCATCACTGTCCTATCCCCTAATGAACCACAGTACTGTAATTACCCTGGCAGACACAGTCATGTAGTCACACAATCAAGCACACTCTCCACCACTTGATTGCACTCATGGGCACACTGATTCATACGGACACACACACACACACACACACACACACACACACACACACACACACACACACACACACACACACACACGCACACCTGAGATCACTCATCCCTTTCAAATATCTAGGCCTACACATGCACACATGCTTCAATTCCTCACCACTACCTATCTACTAAATTCCCTGACACTTACTTCTAATTTGATTTCACCCATTAAAAGCAAATGGTGGGTGTGATATTTTGGCCGAGTTACTTACCTCGGTCATCTGAGCTAACTTACCCATCTAAGGGATTCTGTGAATCACTCGTATATGTAAATGCTTTACCACAGTCATTTCTGGGGGAAGGAGCGCTTGATTTGTTATCATATGCTGTTCCCCTCATTAATATGTACTAGCT
This sequence comes from Protopterus annectens, assembly GCF_019279795.1. Taxonomy (NCBI): domain Eukaryota; kingdom Metazoa; phylum Chordata; order Ceratodontiformes; family Protopteridae; genus Protopterus; species Protopterus annectens. The sequence goes on from NC_056727.1 coordinate 1,164,000,617, forward strand.
CAGCTGATTAGATGGATGACCACAGTGATTCTACAGGCTGCATAGAATGATGACCCAGAGTCTGTCTCTGAATTGAAAAGGGCTATCACCAGCAGGAAAATGGATGAGTTTGGGCTTACCATTGGTGGTAGCTCTTTCTGAACTCCAGGATTATTCTGCTACACTGTACCCATCCTTCACAGTGCCTTATACCTCAGCTGAGTACCATACTAATTATATCAGTGCTAATAGCACCCTGTGAACTAGGGATTCATTTGTTCTTTTCATTTTGCTAAAATGGCAACTGCTGTCAGAGTATGTAGGAAACAGAGGGACATCCTTCTATGCATCTTCTTCATCCATTAGGATCAAAACATTTGTAGGAAATACAGCTACTCTTTTGGGCACTCTCCCCATTTGTTAGAATCAAAATATTCCCCAACAACTGTGCTGTCCAAGTAAAAAAAGTACATCATACTTATCTCCTTGTATCACTCACATCATAGGTACTGAACACCTACTGACACATGTTCATTTTGAATCATATATTTGTCTAAAACAAGGCTAATGTTCCTTCTGTGATATTTCTCATACACAGTGACAAATATACATTTCTGTTTATGAATCACATCTGTTAGAATTGAGGCAAAAATTCTTTCTACACTATACCTAGAATGTAGGTATTCATTTTGAAGAAGTTAAGCATTGCACATTCTCTTATACTGCTAACTTTATATGCAAATATTAGCATTTATAGGAATGCCTTCATGATGATGGGGTCTTGTCCTTGGTAATATTAAGCTTTGTCAGGGATTCATTAATTAAGATGCTCACTGTTCGAAGTTTGTTTATTATGTACTTTAATGCCATGCTTGTGTTAGATAGGTTCTTAGGGTCATAGTTATATACTTGGTTAGTGACCACCAGTGTCTGTATAAACCTAACCATGCAGTCCAACCCAATTGTGTCCCTATATATCATGAACATTTCATAGAAGGGGTTTAGTTAGTTAGTTAGTTAGTTAGTTAGTTAGTTAGTTAGTTAGTTAGTTAGTTAGTTAGTTAGGATGTTTCTAGAGGTTAAGTAGAGGTATGTTAGTTTGAGCATTACTGTCTGCCTCTATCTATTAGAGACATGGGGACCGGGTGAATTTCTGATTTCCCAGCTATTGGTCAAGGTTACACTTAAATTGGATTAGGGATGGAGTCTGCTTTACATGGATAGTGAGCCTGTTCCAGAGCATGGAGATCCCCTGAGATGCATATCTGCTTCAACAACCTGTCCTATTTATGTCACAAGCAAAGTTTAAATCCTTGGATCCAGTGGTTCCAGTCCTGTTTGTTTTGCAAATGTGCAAAATGTCTATCAGAGCTGGATCCAAGGATGCCTTGTATGCCAGGCACTGTCTGCCTATCAGTAACCTGTAAGAGACAGAGTACAGAAATAGGGCTTTAGGACAATTCATATAGAACAATGTGCTTATACCCCAGATTCTCTTGCTAAGTAACATTTGTGGGCATCCCAAATGTTGCATATCTTTGGTCAGGTACATGCCAGTAGGGGCATTATATTCAATGATGTGTCTGATAAGGGCTGAATAAAGTGGTACTATGACTTCCTTGGACCTGAACACCATACTCTCATATAAGAGGAAATCTTATTCAGATATATAGGGTATTTAGAAACAACTACTTCTGGGAATGTTTGGGGTTAACAAAAAGTAGTAGAGAATCATCAGACACCTATGTAGAAAATTCTATAGGAATAAGAAGTTTATTAATTAGTTCTCTGAGAAAGTAGCTGATGCATGGAATAGACTACCAGATTACATTAAAGCAAGCATTACTTGACATATTTTTATGAACATCCTGGACACTTATTATAGCAACAGCATTTTAGTAAATTGGCAGGCTAAAAGGGCATTATTGCCTGTGCTTAAAATATGCATTTTTTTAAGTCTATATATATGTATGTATGCAATTACTTATAGGTTGAGCAACGCAGAATGATTTTCTTACTACCTTGGCCACATGTTTGTCAAAGGCCAAATTACTGTGTACATATATTCTCGGATCCCTGACTAGTGGGTCAACTCTTAGGAGGTAACTTATCAATGTCGTGAATAGCTTGCATGTTGGTTTTCCCAAAAGGCAATATAATGCATTTCTTGACACTGGGTTTTAGTTTGTGATGTAGGTACTCATCATTTGTCTGTGTTAGACCCTCTTGTAAGATGTTTGTGTCATGGGGGCAATCTCTGATAGCCTCCAATTTGCAGTCATCTGTGAACTTGGTCAGCCAAAGGTCCTTGACATTAGTTACCTTTGAGAAGTAGATGCTAAATAGGAGAAGTCCCAGCATAGAGACCTGAGGTATCCTGCTGGTGGCCAGTTTCTTAGTGGAGTTTCTATATCCAATCCTGACTTCCTGGATCTTGACTGTGAGTCAGATAGCAAACCACTGAGTTATGTAGGGGTTTATGCCCAGTCTGATGAATTTGTCAATTTACCATAGTGAAGTATTGTATTGAACACCTTAACTAAGTCCAGGTAAGTGGTATGCACCAGTCTTTCACTCCACCATTGCTTTGGTGATCTTCTCAAAGAAGTCCACCGGGTTTAGTAGGCAGGATTTTCCCCTGACAAAGCCAAACTGAGCTTTGTTCAGTATAAGAAGGTTGCTTACATCTTTGTTGATCATTTCCATAATTCATTCAATGGCTTTTCATATTAGACAAGTCAAACTAATAGGTCTGGAGTTTCTGACTTGTTGATTGTCCACCCTTATGAAGTGGGATAACCATTGTTGTCCTCCATTTTCAAGGTATAAAACCTGTTATGAGGCTATAGTTAAAAAGTGACTCAAGTTGTACTGATTGGTCATGTTTCCAGCTATACAGGAGGTATCCCAGGATATTGTTTGGGCTCATTGAGGCTATATTTTTGGCCTTAGTAAGCATCACCAACAACTGCTCCCTGTTAGCAGTTGGGGGTTAATGTTAGTAGGCATTTCATGGAGGGAGATGAGGAGGGAGTAAGGGTGAAGTTTGAGCTGAATTTGTCAGCAATTTTGCTATGTCACTCTGTTCAGTGAAAGTAGCACCATTGATCTCAAGTTCAGAACACTTATGTGTCTGCTTTTGAGGTTTCAGACATAGTTGTAGAAGGCCTTGTGGTTGTCTTTAGCCTGTAAGGCTATCTTTATTTCATGACTGGCCTTGTTGGACTTAATTAGTCCTCTTAGTTTCATGTTTACTCTAATTAGATCACTCCTATCATTATGGGAGTTGATCTTCCTGATTTTAGCTATGGGATTTCTCCTTTTGTTGTATACTCTATTTAAGTTAGGATTCCATCAGTGTGGTTTGATTTTACAGTTTGTTTTGGGCTTACTTCTAGTAGATAAAGCAGATTCTATACAGGCATGTATGACACTCTATGAACAATTCTGCATATCTTGTTGTGAACTCAGAACTGGGAAGGACACTGAATTTTGATAAACTATCGCTTAATAAGACATAGCTTGTTTGGAATAGTTCCTAATTAATACAGAGTTTGCTGAGATTACTGAGTTGATTTTTATTTCAGTGAAGACAGCTTTTTGGTCTAGCCCCAGTCAGGACATGACACTGGGTGAGTGTAGTACTCTCCCATATTGGTGAGAACCAGGTCCAGTATGTTTGAACCTCTGGTGGGAGTTTACAATATCTGGTCAAAGGTAATTGTGTTAATAAACTCCAGGAATCATTGTGCCTGTAAGTATAAGGCAGTGTATGTTTCCCAATCTACACAGGAGTAGTTAAAGTCTCTCATGAACAGGGTATTTGGTTTAATAGATACTGACTGTAATAGGTCTAGGTACGAGCTGTGTGGTATACAGAAATCTAGAATCTCCAGAGTGAGGAGAGCTTGTAGGGTGTGGAATTTCTTGTTTAGGCTCCTAACATTGAGCAGTAGCGCCTTTAGGTTTCTTTGGGTTTTATTTGCTATGTCAGTAGGTTTATCAATTTGGCATTGCCTAAAAAAAGTCTCTAAGGGGGCAGATAAGTTTCTTGCCAATATTGAGAAGCCGAGGGAAGACAGAAGTAGACCATCATTTTCAAAGCAATATGATCTGTTAACCATGTCCTCCCATGCTGACAAATATGGATTCTAACTGATAAGACACCATCATTTGTTCATACTGTGGCATCATCCTTGTTATAGGCAGAATGCTGCTTGATGCATGGCCATTTTCTGTATCAATCACCCTGAATAAAGCATTTTACATCTAGTTTTCATTTTGTCACCTTAGCCAAATCCCATGTATATATAAATGAATCATCTCTATATTTATTTATTTATTTTATTTTTTATTTCAGAGCACTGATGAAAACTGACTAATTTTAGACAAATTCCAGGCTATATTAATTAAACAATCAACTTGTACATGTAGCACGACAGTAATAAATAGTGTCAAATAAACCATATAGATTTTTTCAGTCATAATAATAAATTATCTAAAGTTCATACAAGAATCTAGCATCTAATGACTACTTTTCAGTGATACTTGAGAATAGCAATGGTGGATAGTGAGTAAGTGGTACATATGAGAGACTATGTGCAATTTAGATAGAAAGAAGTAGAAAGTAGGATATAGATAGCACTGAAGTAGGGTATATACATATTTACAGAGCAGAAGTTTGAAGAATTCAACTGAGTAGTAGATTTGCATTGCCTAGTGAGGGGGTCTTACAGCTCCTGAGGAGGCAGTCTACATAATCTTGCTTGTTGAAATCAATTGCTTACTATCGACAGTCTGCAATTCAAATAATTAAATCTGATAGTTTCTGAGCAAGAACACAAGCAATTTAAACAATCTGAATGTTGGTGTAAATGAGAGTGAAAGTGTCATTCCTTACCGATAATAGCAGACATGATATATTTAGCATGTCATTTCCTTAGTGATGATGGCAGACATGGTTTGTTTGCCGTGTCATATGCTTACTGATAATGGCAGACATGGTTTGTTTGGTGTGTCATTTCTTTACTGATAATGACAGACATCGTTTGTTTGCCGTCTCATATCCTTAGTAATGATGGCAGACATGGTTTGTTTGCCATGTCATATCCTTAGTGATAATGGCAGACATGGTTTGTTTGACATGTCATTTCCTTAGTGATGATGGCAGACATGGTTTGTTTGTCATGTCATATCCTTAGTGATAATGGCAGACATGGTTTGTTTGGCATGTCATTTCCATAGTGATGATGGAAAACATGGTTTGTTTGTCATGTCATATCCTTAGTGATAATGGCAGACATGGTTTGTTTGGCATGTCATTTCCTTAGTGATGATGGCAGACATGGTTTGTTTGCTGTGTTGTATCCTTGCTGATAATGGCAAACATGGTTTGTTTGGTGTATAATTTCTTTACTGATAATAATGGACATGGTTTGTTTGTCATGTCATATCCTTACTAATAATGTCAGACACGGTTTGTGTGGTGTGTATTTTCTTACTGATAATAACAGACATGGTTTGTTTGGCATGTCATTTCCTTAGTGATGATGACAGACATGGTATGTTTAGCAAGTCATTTCCTTACTGATAATGGCAGACTTGGTTTGTTTGGTGTGTATTTCCTTACTGATATGACAGACATGGCTTGTTTGGGGTGTCATATCCTTAGTGATAAAGACAGACATGGTTTGTTTGACATGCCATTTCCTTAGTGATGATGGCAAACACAGTTTGTTTGTCATGTCATATCCGTAGTGATAATGGCAGACATGGTTTGTTTGGCATGTCATTTCCTTAGTGATGATGGCAGACATGGTTTGTTTGCCGTGTCGTATCCTTACTGATAATGGCAGACATGGTTTGTTTGGTGTGTATTTCCTTACTGATAATGACAGACATGGTTTGTTTGGCGTGTCATATCCTTAGTGATGATGGCAGACATGGTTTGTTTGGCATGTCATTCCCTTAGTGATGATGACAGACATGGTATGTTTAGCAAGTCATTTCCTTACTGATAATGGCAGACATGGTTTGTTTGGCATGTCATATCCTTAGTGATGATGGCAAACATGGTTTGTTTGTTGTGTTGTATCCTTAGTGATGATGGCAGACATGGTTTGTTTGTCATGTAATTTCCTTAGTGATGATGGCAGACATGGTTTGTTTGTCATGTAATTTCCTTAGTGATGATGGCAGACATGGTTTGTTTGTCATGTAATTTCCTTAGTGATGATGGCAGACATGGTTTGTTTGGCATGTCATGTCCTTAGTGATGATGGCAGACATGGTTTTTGGCATGTCATGTCCTTAGTGATGATGGCAGACATAGTATGTTTAGCTGAAAATCAGAGTGTAGTGGTGAAGAGAGCAATGAATTCAAGCAGGTTGGTCACATTGCTCTGTGACGATTTACAAGATACCTGAGAAAACTGTGGTCATTTAACGTCTTTGACATGACCATTACCTTGGATGCAGCAAGAATGAGATGACCAGGAAGAAGGCATGAAAGCTAAGGCAAAAATGCACAAGTTGAGACTATGTGGAGTTTTATAAAATTAGGAAGGATTGGGTTTAATGAATTATGTGAAAAAACAACAACCAAAAATATAACTGAAAGTGAATTAGTGTGTAAACGAATGAAAAAAAATAAAAGGAAACTGGGGAGCACTTTATATAAAATTTTCAGAACAATACTCAACATGTTTAGCTGAAAATCAGCAGTGTAGTGGTGAAGAGAGCAATGAGTTCAAGCAGGTTGGTCACATTGGGAACTGCTGATTGAGAGCTCAGTGTCTGTTATTCTAAAAGTGTATTAGTTCTGGTTTAAGCACTTGGGCTTCAGGCCAGTTATTTTACGTTAAGAAAAATTGCATTCTGCACTCTTGTGGGAGGAGAGGCTGGACTCTGCCCTTCTGAACAGGGAATTTCTGGTTAAAGGCTTATAGTGCCTGCATATTCTAACTGTTTCTTACTGAAATTGGTACACCTTGTTTGCTGTAACATAGACTAGATTCAGGCCTGCTGAATCTAGCTTTGTTTGTATGCTTGTTGTTTGTTTATTTCCCTGAAATGCTAATTCCACCTAAAATGCGGACTTTTAGCACTTCTGTGGATCCCTAGTGATATCTGCATTGCTTACTGTACTTATTTCCTTGTTTCACTTGAAAGAAAGTTACTGTTTGCCGTTTTTGCATTTAAGTTACCTGTAACACATTGCATTTAAGTTACCTGGCACTTGCTCACTAAAGCAATTATATAAGTCAGCTCTAAAAAATTAAAAGCACTACACCCTCACAAACTCCCCTTGAGTACCTTATTCCCCATTGTCCCTTTTTTTCAATTATAAAGGAATTCCCATTACTATTCTAGCATGTCCAAAGGTCAGTTGTCAATGTCCTCTCTGGTCCAGCTGGTGAATTTGGGAATCTTGAGGCAATGTTACAACTGCCTCATGTACACAGACAACCCTCTCCTCCTCCCAACAAATTCCAACACATGTGAAAGATGCAACCATATAGCCAAACTGGAGGCTAAGCTCTCTCAACTCAGTACTGGCGTAACCAGTCAGGGGGAGAAGGAAACCACACTCACTACAATTCCAGTCTCACATAGACCTACCATGACAACAAACCAAAGACATAAACACACAAAAACATACTCGGAGGCTCTAAATAAAAATCTGCCTAAGCAGCAGAGACCTCCAAAGCAGACACCCAAGCAACCGCTACCCCAAAACAAAACACGTGCAGCACATAGCTTACAAAGCCAGTGTGCCAAACAGTCACAGCCCTTAAGGCTAAACAACACACCTGATACACTTGTAATAGGTGACTCTATCGTCAGGCACACTGATGTCCCGCTCACCAGGCTGAACAAGGAGAAGGTCACGGTGAGCTGCCTGTCGAGCGCTAGGATCCGCCACATAACACAAGCACTCAGGTCACTCCAAGTGACTCAGTCATTGTCCATGCTGGTGTGAATGACCTGAGATGTACCTCCCTGGACTACATGAAAAGAGACATAGAGGAGCTCTCTGAGCATGTAGCCCAGGCCGGTATGACCCTGACCTTGAGTAGCATCTTACCCTCACCAAGAATGATGCCACAATATGAAGACAAGATAATCAATTTCAACAATTGGCTTAAGTGTTGGTGTCATTCAAAGTGGATCCAATGCCTGTCAGCCTGGGATGACATGCTCAACAAGCCACGATGCTTCACTAGGGACGGCTTGCACCTGTCACCCCTGGGCTTTTGGATATTGGCAAAGGCTTTTGCTACCCCCATAGTGCCTTTTTTAGGCAAGGCTCAAAAGACAAACCCACCTCCATAGGTATCACAAGGGATAAGAAACTAAGAGTAATGCTACTCAATGCCAGAAGTCTAAACCTCAAGATGCACACACTCAAAACTCTCTTTAGCATGGAGAACATCGATATCTGTGCAGTAACAGAAACCTGGTTCAAGGCTCCCGAGAGCACCCCAGCACTACCAGGTTATACCTCATACCATGCTTTTCGGCCCCAAAACTTGGACCGAACCACAAAAGGAGGAGTAGTATCAATATTCGTCAAAGATACCCACACCTCCAGGTTGGTGGCACAGCACGAAGCATCAGAGACTATCCATGTGCAACTAACAGTGGGTAAAACTGCCTTCCAGTTTATAGCCTGCTACAGACCACCCTCCCAAACACAGGAACCCCACTCGGCCTTCCTGAGAATACTGGAAAATATGAAGGTCTCTCCAAACACCATTATATTGGGTGACTTCAACTACCCAAACATAGACTGGGAGCATTACTCTAGCTCCAACACCCTAGCCCAAAGGTTCCTAGAATTTATAAACTCAAATGCTATGGAACAACTTGTTACCACTCCCACAAGAGGGGAAAACATACTGGACCTGATCATCACCAACATGGGGACACTATGTTCCAGACCAGAAGTGTATCCCTCACTGGTAAGATCAGACCATAAACTAATATCACTGAATATTCACATCCCGGCCCCACACCCTGCCCAGAAAACCACAGTGAAAAACTTCTCTAAAGCAAATTTCACACTCCTCAAAACCGAGGTGGAATCCTTAAAAACCCCCGGGCCTGTGGAAAATATGGCCCAGACCGCAGAATCCTTTATAAACGCATTCTATGAACACCTTCAGAAATGCATGGATCATGCAATCCCAAATAAAACCAAGACCCAATCCTCCAAAGGCAGACGTCCTGTCTGGTGGACCCCAGCCATAAACAAACTATACAATAGAAGGAGGAAGCTACTACATGATAGAGCAAAATCCCAAAAAAGGAAGGCATCTCTGATCAGTATTATCAAAAAACTATGGGCACTCATAAAATCATCTAAGGCCAGCTTCGAGAGAAAAATTGCACAGGACACTAAGGATAATCACAAGGCTTTCTTTAGTTATGTTAGGAACCTGGGTGGGAATTCCCAGATATGCTCAGAATTAGTCCAAAATGACAAAAAATACACCGAGCCCACAGATATTGCCAACATCCTAGCTGACAGGTTCAGTGCAAACTCCCCCACCCACCCAAAGGGCAAAATATCTATCCCAACAGAGTGCTGCCCCCTTGACATCTCAGATGCTCAGGTAAGAGCCACCCTCTCCAAAGTAAAAAACACAGCATCATTGGGACCAGATGGTGTTCCGGGCTGCGTCCTACATGAACTCCAAGAAGAGCTAAACCCAAACATAAAACTACTGTTCAATCTTAGCCTTACTACAGGATATGTACCCAAAGAGTGGCGTACAGCAACAGTGGTCCCTCTCCACAAAGGTGGTGCCTCAATGGATCCTGGAAACTATCGCCCCATAAGCCTGCCTAGCTTGGTCTACAAAGCTATGGAAAGGATCATCATGGACCTCATAAATACAGATATTGGGGACCTACAGACACTGGATCCTACCCAGTTTGGCTTTGTTAAGGGCAGATCCTGCCTCTTAAACCTAATCGATTTCTTTGAAACAGTCACCAAGGCCATTGACGAGGGGAAGGTGGTCCACACAGCCTACCTGGACCTCGCAAAAGCCTTCGATACAATACCCCACTCGGTCATTATAGATAAGCTCACCAGCTTAAATATAAACCCCTATGTCACTAGATGGGTTGCAAACTGGCTCAAGGACAGAACCCACATGGTTAGAATTGCTGGAGCCATGTCAGACTCCAAACCAGTTACAAGTGGCATCCCACAAGGCTCAGTCCTGGGACCTCTCTTGTTCGGTATATATTTCTCGGCGGTACAGGCCAACACGGAAGGACTGTGGTTGACCAAGTTCGCAGATGACTGCAAACTGGGCGCCATAATCAACTCTCCAGCCGACACAAGCATCCTCCAAAAGGGCCTCATAGAAACAGACAACTGGTGCCAGAGCCATGGCCTCAAGCTAAACGCCAAAAGTGTATAGTCATCCCTTTGGCAAAAACAAAGTGCCCACAAATTACCACATAGGTGGTAATCCATTAAGTACAGAAGAAGTCATTAGGGACCTGGGGACCCAAGTTGATAGCAATCTCTCATTTGACAACCACATTGCCAAAGTGGTTAGAAAAACATTTTATATAGCCCACCTAATCATGAAGGGATTCACATCTAGATCAGGGGAGGTCATCGTAACTCTTTACTCATCCCTCATCAGGCCCATAATTGAGTACAATGCCTCTTTTGGGATGTACCTTACCAGACATCTGCAGCAACTGGAAAGACCCCAAAAGTACCTCACCAAGAGGATCAAAGGGCTCAAACAGATGCCATATGCTGCCCGGTTAAAGAAACTCCAGCTCTACTCAGTGGCATACCGCCTACTCAGAGGTGATCTGTGCCTGACATATAAAGCCATGTCCAACCTGGAATTAATGGACATGCTGCACCTCAGAAAATCCAAATCCCATCGAGCTACGCGCTCGAGAGTCTTGAACCTCAGCACTGAAATAAATAGGACATGCTGGAGGGACAGATTCATAACCCAGAGGCTCCCTTCACTCTGGAATAAAATCCCAGTCCAGGTTAGGCAGAGTCCCACATTGACTCTCTTCAAGAGGAATCTTGATGAGTGGATGGGAGATCATAGGTTTACCCCGGCTATCACTTCTGTGTCACTGTTAGACAGAGGCACAGTATACTAACCTCAAAAAAGGCATAGCAAAATTAATTTAAAATGGGTGGCGAAAGCCAAACACACTCTGGCTAGGCTTATAAATGCCCTAGGGCAGATAGCCTAGTATGAACCTATGAACCTATGAGAAAAAGTACTTAACAATTCCATGTTATACAAAGTTGTCACAACTTATTGTATAAATTCATATTGCCACACAGTTGCAAAGCAGAACACACCTTCACACTTCTTCATTTCATGCTGTCTGCAGTCACTCAAGGATTAGTTGCTTTTGCCTTCCTCAGGGAATATGGTTTTAATATGTTTTTCCATTCCAGCCCTTAGTTTGTATTTAGCATACTTTTTCCATTTCTAATGTTAGGTTCTGTTGTACATGTCATGGTCCAAGTTGAACCAATGTTTCTCACAGCACTTTCTCAGCTCCTGGTTGCATTTTTTTGCACCTATTTTTCTTCTGTTTGTCTGGCAACCCTCAAACCACTGCACTATTATTAACACCCACTCATTCCCCCTTATGACACAAGAATACAACTTTAGTGTGGCCATAATCTAAGAAGACATTAGTGGAATTTTTCTTAATTACTATGGTTGTGTGCACATGCAGCAATGTCGTGAAGGTTGTATTTGGAGTTGAGCAGAGTGGGGGTTTGTGACCTACTTAAATGATTGCACTTACTAATCCCTACAGTTGATTACCCTCCCCTGTTCATCTTGACATTTGTTCTTTTCTTACACCTCTGTCAGAAAGACCAGGTAACTTCCAAGATCTCTAGCCACCATTCAACAAATGTTTACTGTATCTTTCACAGCTTTTTTAATCAGATATACAGCTTTCCCTTCCAGAACTGAATTGTTATCCCTTTTACTGGCTTGTAAAACTGGACCAGATGTTCCATCTGTAAAGTCATTCACTTCAGAGCTTCTACCCACATCAGGCTTGTTTAACTTCTTATTGGTGCACTTGTAATATTACATATTGTTGATTCTTTAGCTATAGCAATTTGCCCATATCCTAATTATAGCACTACCAGGGTTGCAACTGGAATTTGAAGTTGTGTGATACATTACAGCAGGCTTTAACAGTGTTGTATGCATCACTGGAAACTCTAATAAACTGTACTTTAAAAACAATACAAGCATATTGGGCAGATGACTATCACTTTAATGAGTCCCCATCAAAGCCATAAAAGACTACAACACCAAACTAGAAAACATCAAGACCAAAAAGCTGAAAGTGCAAAATAAGAAAACCCTTCAACAACAAAACCCAGAGCAATGAACCAAGTAGGTGAGTTATTATGCAAGACTGCAATACTGCCTTGTTTGGGGTCTTGCCCATTTCCGATTACAGTGCAATCTCAGAGTCAGTATATAAAAATAACAGGGGGTGCAGAGGCTGCACGAAGACTTGCCCCCTACAAAAGCTTTTGTCTGAGCTTTTATCTTTGTTGTGTGTAGGTTCGTTGTTCTGGGTTTCATTGTTGCTGAGTTTAGCTATTTTGCACTTTTGGTGTTCCTGTTTCACTGTCTTGCAGTTCGGTGTTGTGGTCTTTCATGCCATTATTTAGTGAATTCTCTCCTCACTGATTTTCGACAAAACTTCAGAAAACCACAAATTTTATGAGGAACAGACAAAAAAAAATTGAAGCAAAGATCTGGACATTCTGCAAACATGTGGACAATTAAGAGCTATGTACAGAAGACTACTCACTTTCTGTAGTTCTCACACTCACACAATATCACACTCAGTCTCTCTTTCAGTAACAAACACACACACACACACACACACACACACACACACACACACACACACACACACACACACACACACACACACACACACAGTCTCCTCTGCTTCATACACACATTCACTCGCACATGCAGGCAGAAACATAAACACACTCATACAGATAAACACACACACTTTTTTTTTTTTTACACTCACTAAACAGCAAAGCACTACTTAGCAAGTTTAAAATAATGGCGGACATTAGTTTTTTTGCAGTCTGAGCTCTACAGCAGCTTGATATGCTGTCGTGAAGTGACAGGCTCATTTTTCAGTAGGCATTACTAGTACAATAATACCCTACTGAAGAATGTTGGTTCTCCAGTCAGGGTGCCGATGTATAGTTCGCCCATTCTCTATTCAGTAAATGCTATAAGCGTTACCAGATTGGGTATAATTTCATCTAACAGTTTGTTTATTTATATATATAAATAAATATATATATATATATATATATATATATATATATATATATATATATATGTATATATTTATTTTTGTTTGTTGTGTGTGCATGTGCATGGACTAATGCATATGTCTGTGTGTGGGGGTATTTGCGCATATAGGCATAGATGCATACTTGTGTGGGGGTATTTGTACGTGTGTGTGTGTGTGTGTGTGTGTGTGTGTGTGTGTGTGTGTGTGTGTGTGTGTGTGTGTGTGTGTGTGTGTGTGTAAAATCACTATTGTTTGACAACCATCAGCCCTACTGCAATTGATTGCCCAATTCTTTTCCCTTTAGGGTAAAAAATTATCACTGTAGACCACCATTGAAGACATCAAAAAGTTCTGCTTATTATGGCCTATTTCCCTTTCCTGTTGGTTGGCCTTTGCCCAAAATGCAAGGGCCCTACTGTGGATTCTCTCTCTCTCTCTCTCTCTCTCTCTCTCTCTCTCTCTCTCTTTCACCTGTGTCTCCATGGATGTTTCCACATACCCCAAAAAGCTACTAAATAATAATAGCTTTGTTAGATAGTTTCCTTTTAATATTTATATCTGACACTTATGCTAAACCACTAATACTTTTTTTCTACAGATGATAATAGGAAGTTATACTTAATTGTAAGAAAATGTTCATTTATAACAGGTTTTTATTAAGTGTTAAGCATTAGATGAATAGCATACTTATCATGATATTTGAATGTATCTATTCCTGTAGGGAATATTTTTATTCAAGACCAGTTATGGAGATTAAAATGGAATGTATAACTCTGTATGCCTTAATAATTGCTGTTACAGCCCATAACTGCCATAATGCATTTTGCCTAATTTACTTCATATTTATTTGGGCCATGTTTTTAATAACAACACTTATTTACTTTTTATTCAATCCATGGCCCAAATAAATTGTAGATTTCTCTTGATGATGTCAACTACAGGCCCTTCCATAGACTTTAATGGATTCATTTCTTCACCTGTACAGAATACGTCCATTTAAGCCTATGGACATATTTCACATTTTCACTGAGTTGATGTCACTGAGATTAAAAACTATCTTTAACTTTCAGTGACGTCACTGTAGTAAAAATTAATATAACAACTGCTAGTTAAAGTTAGTGCTGTAACAAAAATGTTTGCCAATTTTTGTGCTATGTAGAATGGTGTTAAAAGTAAGTGGCAGAGTGCAACAATATTCTCTGATCACCCAGTAGCAGTTTATCTATATTAACAAGGAAATGAAGAAGAACACCAGCAACATAAACAATAGTTTATTTAGCTTTTCCTTCCACAATATTCCAGGACTTCTTCAGCATAACTATAAAATCAATCACACAACATATATAGCTTTGTTAAAACACAATACAATTCAACCCCCTCCCTTCAATAACCTTCATTCTTCATTTTCCTTGTTTTTGTATATCTTTTTCTTTGTGGTTCATTTGTTGGTTTAATTGGTTTAGTTTATTTATATTAGTTTTGATGCACTGAAGTGTATGTGTTTTTCTGATACACAGAATGTTATTTTTCATTAATTTCCTCAAATGAGGGACATAACACGATTGTTTATAGCTTATCAGACTAAAAAAGCTTATGATGAGCTTAAAATACAGTATACAGCACTAAATATAATAATGACTATTACATAGACTAGTTACACTACTTAAAAGTAAACTCAAGAGACCCACAAAAGTAATCAAGGGAATAGTTATATAAAAACACAAATGGCAACACAAGTTAAAGGTGTAAAGAAAGTGGTTCTGAGGAGAAAGGGTAAAGGATGATATAAAACTTCTTCAGAGGACAGGTGAGTTATTGGTTTAGTTGGATAAATTGTTTATCTAGTAAGTAGAAAAATGAAAAGAGTGGGTTGGTCACTCACTTTATATCTGTTGCCATAAGTCATGTTTCTACAAGAGAGAAGAATGTAGAAAGCGAAACAACAAACCATTCAAGGAAAACAATGGAATCTCTTCTAAAGAAAATATTTATTCAGTGTTTGAACAACAGGAGTTAGCTGGACCCTAGTTAACAATCACATGTGAACAAGATCATCCTGCTTTACTAGAAAGGCTCACCCAGACTCTGCTACACTTTGCTGTGAGGGAAAGGTTAGTTCGCTTTTATTTGTTGTATTGTGTATTACTTTATTGCCTTTTTCTAATTTGAATACTATGATTTGTTTTCTTTACCTTGTGTTTTACTTGTATTTTGCTTTTAACTGCATATTAAAACTTGAAAAGAGACCACAGCTCTTCTCTTGTGAGTCAGGCAGAAATCAGAACAGATCAATTAAGAAGTCACACATAAGATAAAACAGGTCAGTTAAGGTTAATCCTCTGTGAACTGAGGGGGTAGAGCTAGGAACTAAACCTTCTATTTAAGGGGTAAAATAAAACATTTCAGAGCTTTACTAGAAAAGCTCACACAGGGGGCGGCCACAGTGATGCAGTGGTTAGCGTTGCCGCCTCACAGTAAGAGGTTCTCCAGTTCGATTTTCGACTGGGGTGCCTTCTGTGCAGAGTCTGCATGTCCTCCCTGTGGTTGCATGGGTATCCTCCGGGTGCTCTGGTTTCCTCCCACATCCCAAAGACATGCTGTAGGTGGATTGGACACTCTAAATTGGCCCTAGGTGTGTGTGTGTGTGTGTGTGTGTGTGTGTGTGTGTGTGTGTGTGTGTGTGTGTGTGTGTGTGTGTGTGTGTGTGTGTGCCTTCTGTGGAAGGTTGGGTGCCAGGCTGGCAACTCGACACTGTAAAACTCCACTGCCAATCATGAGCGGACAGGTGATCCGATGTGGCGACCCCTAACCGGGAAAACCCGAAAGAAGAAGAAGACTTGAAAGGCTCACACAGACTCTGCTACACTTTGCTGTGAGGGAAAGGTTAGTTTGCTTTTGATTTGTTGTATTTTGTTTTACTTTATTTCTTTTTCTATTTTGAGTACTGTTTGTTTTCTTTACCTTATGTTTTACTTGTATTCTGCTTTTAACTGCATATTAAAACTTGAAAAGAGACCACAGCTCTGTCTCGTGTGAGTCAAGCAGAAATTTTTCCCTACCCTCCCACCTAGTTACTGTTGTGTTCTTAAACACCATTGTCTTTCTAGTTGCTTGCCCCTTATGTTAATTTGACCATATATCTCATTTCCTCTATGCTTTTACTGGCTTGTGTGAGTAAGCACAAAATTATCATTTTGTGAAATCACTCCCCTTCAACTATTTAAATTTATTGGTCATCCTACTGTATTCCATAGTACCAGAATACAAACATGACCACCACCTTTCAATCTATTTTGCTGTTTTAAAAATAGTGACTCTTTACTAAAACTTAACTTTTTAGACCGATAAAACTTAAGTTGCCTAATTTCACATCTAACTCCTCTAGTGCACACAGCAGTATTTAGAATAAATCATTTTTTTAATCTTACCTTTAAGCATCCATGTGACTAGCACTTGCTCTAAAACTTGATGGAAAACACTAGGAAGCCTTAAACTGATACAAGCACTCAACTCTCCTTTTTAATAAGGAGAAATTAATCATAGGCACTAAACAGCCTATACTTGCAAAGTACCTTGCTAAGTTAAGGGAAAATGGCTCTTGTACTTACAAAAAAAGCACCAAGCCAGGCATGTCCAAGGGTCAGCTTTCTGTGATTTTTCCTGTCCACCTGGTGAATCTAGGCATACTGGGGCAATGCAGCAATTGCCTCATGTACACAGATAACCCTCTCTTCCTATCACCCAATACTACAACCTGCATAAGATGCACTTACATAGCCAAACTGGAAGCAAAGCTGTCTCCACCCAAGATTGTGCTAGACAGTCAAGAGGAGAAGGTTAACATCCGCACTACACCTCAAGCAACACATAGCCCTTCTAAACCCACATCACCAACACCCTCAGATAGAAGCACTAATCCCTCATATGCAGAGGCCCTTTACAGTAACCTGCTTAAGCAACAAGGACCTCCAAAGCTAAAATGCAAGCAAACACCAATCACAACCAAAGTGTCACATAGGTCACAACACCAGTGTGCCACCCAACAACACCCCCTAAGGCAAAACAATGTACCCAACACTTTAGTCATCGGTGACTCTATAGTTAGGCACACTGATGTCCCACTCACCAGACTGAACAAGGAGAAAATTACAGTCAACTTCCTGTAGGGTGCCAGGATCTGCCACATAATGCATGCACTCAAGTCACTCCACAACAAGTACAAATGTGACTCTGTCATTGTCCATGTTGGAGTGAATGACTTGAGACGTACCTCCCTGGACTTCATGAAAAGAGACATGGAAGAGCTCTCAGATTACATGACCCAGGCAGGTATGATCCTAGCGCTGAGTAGCATCCTGCCTTTGCCCAGAATGATGCCACAGTATAAGAACAAAACGATTGACTTCAACAACTGGCTAAGCTTCTGGTGTCATTCAGAGGGGATCCAGTATCTGTCTGCCTGGACCGACTTGATCAACAGACCACAATGCTTTGTCGGAGATGGTCTGCACCTGTCACCCCTTGGATTCAGGTTACTGGCTAAGGCTCTTGCCACCCTTATAGTGCCTTTTTTAGGTAAAGTTCAAAGGACAAAACCACCACCATAACAGGTACAAGCATGCAAAATCTGAAGGTAATGCCACTCAGTGCTAGAAGTCTAAACCTCAAAATGCACTCTCTCGAGGCACTCCTAAAAATGGAGAATATCGATATCTGTGCAGTAACTGAGACCTAGTTCAAGGCTCCAAAGAGCTTCACTGCAATATCAGATGACATCTCTTACTACACTTTAAGGCCACCAAACCAGGACCGAAACACTAAAGGTGGAGGAGTGTCCATATTCACCAAGGATATTCACATCACCAGGCTAGTTGTGCAACACAATGCATCCGAAATTCTCCAGGTGCAGCTAACACTAGGTAAAACTGCAATCCAAACTGTAGCTTTCTACAGCTCCCCCACCATGCCCCAAGATTCTCACTACACCTTTCTAAACATGCTGGAAAATATCAAAAACCAACCAAACACCCTAATGCTGGGTGATTTCAACTACCCTGTAATTAACTGGGAAAACTACTCGTGTACTAACACCTTTGCCCAACGGTTCTTGGAATTCATAAATTCCAATGCCCTGGATCAACTAATCCATAGTCTTACCAGGGGCTTCAATATCCTAGACTTGGTCATTACCAACATGGGAAATCGATACTCCACACCTCTGACCATAAGCTAATTACTCTTGACACCCACATCCCTCCCCCACCTCCCAGTAAGGATACCTCCGTAAACAACTTCTCCAAAGCCAACTTCATGCTACTCAAGTCAGAAGTGACAAACTTCATGACATCCATGCAGACAGGAACTGAAGGTTCAACTGCTGAATCCTACACTAAGGCATTCTATGAGCACATTCACTCTTGCATGAATCGTGCCATCACAAATAGAATCAAGACACACTCCTCCAAAAAAAATAGAAGCCAGTCTGGTGGTCCCCTGCCATAAACAAACTTTACAACAAATGGAAGAAACTGTTGCAGAAAAGAGGAAACTCTCAGGATGCAAAAGACTCCCTTACCAGCCTCAGTAAGAGCTGAGATCCCTCATAAAATCCTCCAAAGCTAATTACGAAAATAAAATTACCAAAGATTCCAAAGACAACTACAAGGCATTTTATAGCTATGTCAAGAATCTAAATGGCAATGCCTAGATCTTCTCTGAGCTACAACAGAATGGCATTAAATATATTGATCACAAGGACATTGCCAATATCCTGGCAGATCGATTCAGTGCTAACTTCACCCCCGTCTCACTCCCTAAAGGGCCCATCTCAGTATCGAAAGAGTGCCAAATTCCAGTAATAATGGCCACACAGGTAAAAACCACACTCTCCAAAGCTAAGAATACAGCATCCATGGGACCAGATGACATCCCAGGCTGTGTGCTACATGAACTACAAAAGCATCTTACCCATTGAGTGGCACACAGCTACAGTTATCCCGCTCCACAAGGAGGGATTCACCTTGGATCCTGGAAATTACCGCCCCATTAGTCTGACAAGCCTGATCTGCAAGGCCATGGAATGTATTATCATGGAACTTATAAACAAAGACATTGGCAACCTTCAAACACTGGACCCCACCTAGTTTGGGTTCATGAAGAGCCGATCTTGTCTCCTGAACCTGATTGACTTCTTCGAATCAATCTCCAGAGCTGTAGACGAAGGTAAGGCAGTCCACACAGGTTATCTGGACCTCACCAAGGCCTTTGACACCCACTCCCCCTCTGGAATCATAGATAAACTTAATAAGCTGAGCATTAATCCCTATGCCACCCAATGGGTTTCCAGCTGGCTTACTGACAGAACCCACACAGTAAACGTAGCCGACTCCAAATCCAGCTTCAGACAAGTGACAAGTGTAGTACCTCAGGGTTCAGTCCTGGGACTGCTCTTGTTTGGCATCTACTTCTCTGAAGTACAGGCCAACACTAAGGGACTCTGGCTAACAAAGTTCGTAGATAACTGCAAACTGGGAGCCATTACTGAATCCCTAAATGATGCGGATATTCTACAAAAGGGCCTTACAGAAACAGATGCTTGGTGCCAGATCCATGCACTCAAGCTCAATGCCAATAAATGTACAGTTATCCACTTTGGGAAAAAACATGTACCCATGAATTACCACATAGCTGGCAGTACACTGAATACCAAAAGTATGATGAGACATAGGGACACAGGTGAACAGTGGTCTCACCTTCGATAACCATATCACCACAACAGTCAGGAAATCTTTCTATGTGGCACACCTCTTCACTAAGGGCTTTTCATCCAGAAAAAAGGAGTTCATTGTCCCAATGTACTCTTCCCTCATTCAACCCATTATAGAAAATAGTGCTCCATTTGGTATGTACCTCTCAAGGCATCTGCAACAACTGGAAAGGCCGCAGAAATACCTCACCAAAAGAATCACAGGTCTAAAGCAGATAAAAAAACTCAAGCTATACTCTGTTGCATATTGTCTACTCAGAGGCAATCTCTGCTTAATGTGCAAGGCCATGTCAAACCCAGAGCTGTTGGACATGCTACACTTAAAGAAATCCCAATCCCTCAGAGCAACATGCTCCAGGGATCTAAACCTTGCCATCACAATGAACAAAACATGCTGGAGGGATAGGTTCCTGACCCAGAGACTCCACAGACTCTGGAATAGACTGCCCATACACGTCAAGCAGAGCGCCTATTTTGCCCTTTTCAAAAGGAACCTTGACGATTGGATAGGCGATAGGAAATTCACCCCAGGGATCACGTCAGTTGCCCTGCTAGACAAGGGTCCAGGGAAGTAAATATTGCGGGAAGAAATAGCCAGGGAATTGTTATGGCTAGGCTTGTATAGGCTCTAGGGCTGATAGCCTAGTACCAACCTATGAACCTATGAACCTATATATGGATGGATAATTAAAGCAATAAAACAGAATAGTGGTCTAGACATAACTTAATATGGAATTGAATCAAGGCATGTTATATGCATTTAGAGAAAATATCATAACAAAGAGTGTCATGTTGACATCCTGGGTAGAAAAGGGAAAATGATGGCAGTGGAACATCAAGTCACAGAACACTAGAACACATTTGTTTAGAAACACTGGTGTTACCATGTGCATTCTTATGTGTCAAATAGTAGCCGTAACATTTTCATACATCAGTGACATAACAGATAGAATGAAATAAACCCTGCACTGTTTCTGTGTAGATTGTACTAAAATCTGCAACAAATTAAATACAAAAAGCATTGTGGTGAAAATAAACTAGTATGTGCATGGCTATCTTAGTCTGGTTTTATGAAAACACAGTAAAACCAAGTATGGAATAAATAGTACCTCTTCAATTCTGCATCCTTTTAAATAATATTTAGGATACCGATCCACTTTATTACTATTTATGTTATATACTGGTGACAGATAAAATAAAATATCAATGCCGCTTTCTTATCTAATGTTTGTAAAGAGCTTGACTCATATATATGCACAATTTCTTAAGATTAATGCTTCACATCATTGACAAAACATAAGATTTTAAGTATTTTTTTATCCTTTTTAGTGGTTTCTTTACTGATCTACTAAGCTGCAATTTTTCATGCAAAACAGAATACCAGTGCAATTCTAGTTTGGAAGAGCAGGCGAAGTATAAAATTGTCATGTGACTGTAATGATTCTTGTTTGGTAATGATGACTATAGAAGATTGTAAGTGATGCAGAAAGTTTGCAACTGAAAATATGTCAATATGGTTTGCTTTCTTTTTATATAAATGTATGATTGCCTCTGTCTTAAGTGTTAATTCATTAAAGATGTTCCTTGTTTAAAAATATGTATATATATTTCCATGGCCATGGTCACAATTCTGACAGACATGATCTTTGAAAACTCTTGGAAAATAGCTCTAGTAGTCTTTCTTGTGTTGAAGGCTTATGTTACAGGTGCATGCTCTTGACCTGATCTTCTCACTAGATAAAGCTTTATCAGTCCAAAGGCATAGACAGTCTTCTGACTGGCTGTAGACTAATTCATTTTCACTTTAGCATACTGTCAATGAGGTCACCTGATATTAAAATGCCTCAAGACAGAAACACGAAGCTCTTTGATAGTGACCTGATGCCTCTGTTGAATCAGTTTCAGCTTGATGCAGTGTGTTGACATTCCAGAAACATCACCATTTTAACCATAGTTATTTAAAGCCTTTGCTGGTCCATAGTGACATTTCTTGGCAGAGTCCATCTGATGGACATTCAGACATAACAAATTCTTCAGACCCTAGGTTGGACTACATTAAAGGGCTGTTCACAGTGCCAGAGACCCACAAAAGAAATCCCCAGAACTTCAGTCATGGGCAAGATAAGTTGCCTGCTTAAAGCATGCTGAAGCACTCCCTCTATGCCTAGAGAGGATCATATTAGATTCCTGGACCTTCTAGAAAAAATTCTTATTATCAATAACTTCATAATCCTGCTTGACCTGCTACAAACCATAAACTAGAGTACCTGTACATCTAATGTGGAGTTTTCTCTGAACTTGATATATATGAATTCCCTGGACCACATAGTTAGCAAACCCATAAAAGGTCATGTCTTTCTAAATCTCATCCTCATTAATATTGCTTGTCCCTGTTTCACTCCCATAATCTCTCCTTCTCTGGTTAAGTTGGACAACAAACTTGTGACATTTACTGTTAGAACCCCCTCCTCCAGCAACCAATGCCTCCATTTTTAGAACTTCAAAAGGAAGAAACATTTGCAATTATATGATGAAATCTCTGAATTTACCCTCAGCATACAGACATAGCAACCAACTTCACTAATGAGTTTTACACCCACTAAGACAAATGCATAAATCTAACAGTCCTAAATACAATAGGAAATTTGAAAAATAACACCCCATGGTCAACTGACATAACAAACTTGATAAGAAGATAAAAATATCTTTAAGTTATACAGCGAGGCAAGAATGTCTCCAAATGTGGATAATTTAAACATTTTGACAAAAAAATGAAAAACACTCTAATAACCAGTAAAGTAAACCATGAGCGGAGATTAGCTTCTGGAGCAAAGGATAAATATAACTCCTTCTTCGATTATGTTAAAAAAAGAAGGAATAACACTCAGTGAGGCTTAATGTCTCCCTAATATGATACCTCCTGACTAAAATGACATTGCAGGTATACTAGTAAACAAGTTCTCTGTAACTTCACATATAAAACTTATTTTCCAACACCACTCATCCAAGTCCCCCCCCCATCATTGCTAAACATCATGTTCTAAAGGTACTATCTAAAATCAAAAACACTTTCTCCACTGATCTTGATAACATTATCTTGGTGTTTATGAAACACCATTGAACAGACTCTTGATGAACCTATTTTTTTAATTGTTTAACCCAAATATAGCCATAGGCCATGTACCTGAATCCTGTCACACCGTTGTGGTGATATTCCTTCATGGTGGTGGCCCTGCCACTGACCCTAGTAATTACAAACCAATTAACCATAACAGTCTGATCTGTAAAGTTATATAGTGTATTATTACTGATCTCATTAATTATGGCCTTGGAATCTCATTAAGCTTGATGCCCAACAATTTGGCTTTGTCAAAGTGAGATCATGCCTCATACCTTGTTATTTTTTGGGAAAGTTACACTGTTCACCATAGCCATAGTCAGCTCATCTATCTCCTGGTATCATTTCCCATCATCTGTAAGTTGAGGACCAAAAGACAAAGGCATTCTACCTGAAACTGTAGCAAACACCTTAATACAAATGTAACAAGTGGTTTGCTACAGTTACTGTACTGTCTACATCTCAATAAGTCAAACAGCTCAGCTAACTAGAATGGGAGACTGGAAACTTCACCAGCAGATAAACAGAACAAAACGGTGAGATAGATTCATCACCTAGTGTCTGCCACTTCTATGGAACAATCTTCCACTTCAGGACAACTGGATGGGTGGTCTCAAATGTATCCCGCAACTAAATTTACTTCTACCTCCTTGAGGAAAGATGCAGAGCCTGTGGGTGGATATTGGCAGAGCATACATGGTCATTAGACTAAAATAGCCTTGAAATGCCTGTGAATCCTATGAGTAAATCTTCAATGACCTCTGGAGTACATCAGTTGGTTTACATCTGCTCAGAAGATGAGATATTGGAATGGTTGTGGATTGCAGCTGACCTTATGGAGAAAAACTTTAACTGGATGACCATTATATTGTCTGCTATTCAGAAATCCTATTAAACATGTAACATTTATGTATTAAATCATCCAGTCAGGCTTTCCTGGGAGTTCAACAGTCTATGCAGATTGGTCTGTCTGTCCATCCAAAGAGATGTTTCCTTCTTCTCAGTGCAAGGAGGCTGCATATCTTTTGCAGACAGTCAGTGGCAGAGATTAGCTGTTTTTGTTTTTGTTTTTTTCTGAGTTTTTCTACAGAGATGTGTGTGGTGTTTAGATACCAGTTACTTGTTTTCTCCTGCTTTGACTTGATTTCACCTGCATTAACTCTAATGATGCCATGAATGCTGTTATAGCTCACCATCTGGTGTTTGAGGACTAGGCTCATATCCTACAAACATTGTTGCAACTTGCTTTGTGGTTCTTAGGAAAATTATTTGCAACTTTTTTTAAAAGGGTTTCTTATCACCTTCACTGAAATAGACACTAATCATGGCTTTGTTAAAAACTTCCTTATTAGATGCATTAAACCTGATAAAATTGTAAGTCAGTCTCAAATGTTTCATTTGTGAGAAAGGAGATTTAGAAGATTTATGGTAAGCTGTGCTCTTATTAGGCATCTTGTAGTCTCTAGGCTTCTTATCAGTAAGTTTTTTTTTCATATCAGTGTAGTAATGAGATAGCACTTTTAAACAGTATGAATGGTGTATCGATGGCTAAAGGCCAGAAGCTGCATTCAGTCTAGATTCATAGGTTCATAGGTTCATAGATACTAAGTATTTATCCATGAAGCTCTTTAGAAGCCTAGCCCTGCACTCCCATGAAATGTTTAGACCCTGTGGTCTAAGCACTATTATACAATGACCCCCCATTAATATTCCAAAATGTGCACACTGATTGGTCAGCATGCCTGTTGTAAATCAGACTTATACTAATGGAAAAAGGTCCAGTTGCCCGGACTTTTTCCATTAGTATAAGTCTTTTTTTTGTGTGTTGGATAGCAACGGGGAACGGAAGAGCTCCATTGCTGTTATCTCGCTATGTTAAATGAGTTTAACATAGTGAGATAACTTAAAAAAAAGCAACAGAGATCTTCCTTTCTCTGTTGCTTTTTTTAAAGCTGTCTTGCTATGTAAAACTCTTCTAACATAGCGAGACACCTTTTAAAAAGCAACAGAGATCTTCCATTCTCCATTGCTTCCACATACAGCTCTGATGTACTGCGCAACCATACGCATGTACAGTACATCAGAACTGCCGCAGAATACTGGACAGCTGTGGAAGGGCAGCAAGGAGGCATTATACAATGCCATTATTTAAGAAAAGTATGTATTTTTTTTCTTAAATAATGTCATTGTATAATAGCAATAACCCACTTCTGGGTATGGGTAATGCTGGATTTAACCACGGTTGTCTTTGTTTGGCCACTCAGGCTTCTGCCTCATGACCAAACCACACCAACCGTGGGGGAATCCAGCATTACCCACACCCAGTCGTGGGTTATTGCTTAAATAACCAAGAACCAGACAGAACCTTTATGTGTTTCTACTATCCATAAGGGACAAGGGTACCGAACCAAAGGTGAATTTGCGGCTTGTAAGTCATTCATCCAGAATATAGCTGAATAGGCTAAGGGATGTACTTTGCTTTGTGTAGAGAGAAAGACTATTCCAAAGAAGCTGTGTTCTCTGTAATACAAATCTGCTCCTCCAACATGTTCTAGTTATTTTGTAGAAGAGATTAAGATCTTTTGAGTCAGTTTTTATACCACCATTAGACTTGTGGATGTTTAGTACATATGACAGGATAGGGTCTGCTGAGGTTTGTAATGAGATATAGATCACTTCTCAATAGTCTGTTTAAAACTGAGAAGACAGGCAAAGCCTTGAGACTGTCAACGTCATTTTCATGATTTAGGCCTTTGACTTTTTTGGTGAGAAAGCATTGTGGTGATTCAAGTTGCGTTAAGTGTTTGGACAGGCACATTCCAAAGATGGCATTATATTCAATGCCCTAATCAGTGCCAAATACAATAGAATGATTACATCTCAGGACCTGAAAGCCATATCCTTACTAATACGCTGTGCAATGAAAAGGACTTTCTTACAATAGTGGATACATGGTGATCGAAGGACACTTTGTTTTTTTTTTACATAGGTTCAAAGATCCATAACTACCAGACAGATTTTCAAGAGTGTTTTGTCAATGTAATAGTTACAGGGGACATTGTGTTTCCAGAAGAAGACTATTATACATTTTCTGACATTTAGTTTTAGTCCATAGTTACAACACCAGGTAATTGATACACAAAGACCATCTTGGAGGATCTTTTATTTTATTTATTTTATTTATTTTATTTAACATTTGTTGACCGGGAATGTCCGACTAGGTTCCACAGAGCCTGTTTTCAGCGGCGGCCCGGGGAGAAATGCTCCAGATGCATGTCTTTGGAATGTGGGAGGAAACCGGAGTACCCGGAGGAAACCCACGCGAACACAGGGAGAACATGCAAACTCCACACAGAAGGCACCCCAGCTGAGAATCGAACCGGAGAACCTCTTGCTGTGAGGCGACAACGTTAACCACTGCACCACTGTGCCGCCCGGTTTGGTTCTTTTGGAACGTTTATGATGTCACCAAGTTTGTAGTCATCTGCAAATTTAGTTAGATATAAACCCTTAATATTAGCATTGACCTCCAAGAAATAAATTCCAAAAATGAGTCATCCAAGGACTAAACACTGGGGTGCACCACTAGTGGCAGGTAATAGAAAGGAGGTACAGCTGCCTTCCCAGTTTTCCAGGTTTCTGCTTGTGAGCCGGTTTGCTTTCCAGTGAGTCACACAGAGATTATCATTTAGCTACGAGAGTTTATCAACAATACTTTCGTGTGGGATAGTGCCAAACACCTTTGTAATTTCTTGATGGATAGTATGTACCAAATCTTCCTCATCCATTTCTTATATAACATTTTCAAAGAAGTCAAGCAAGTTAAGAAAGTAGGATCTACCCTTGAAAGAACCAAACTGGCTTGGATCAATAGTTTGTAGATTACATATGTCATAATTTATTAATTCCATAATGATCTTCTCCATAGCCTTACAGATCAGACTAGTTAGACCTTTGGATCTATAATTACCCGGATCCATTGATGCTCCTCCTGCTTTGTGCAGAGGGATGACCATTGCTGTCCTCCAATCATCCAACACAAAGCCAGTTTGGAGTCTGGTATATAATAGTTTCTGTAGAGGAGTTGACAGGTCTTGTTTTAGGCTGGCAGTTTGGCTACCTGATATGTTATATTGCCCCTTTGAAGCAGTGTTTCACGCCTTGCAAACTGCTTTGAGGATTTCATTTCGGGATGTAGATGTGGATATTTAATCTGGGAATGCAGGAGAAGAGAGAGTGGTGAGTTTACAGCAAAATGTATCCATTTTTTGATTGGTTATGTCCTTGGTGTCTAAGTATGTCATATCATTTACTGTTAGCTCTATGAAGTGCTGGAAACTGTTTCTGAGCTTCCTAGCACAGTTAAAGAAAGTTTTATGACTGTCTTATGCCCGGGTGGTTATTCATACCCTGTATGTAGGTTTGGTTGATTTGACCAGGGACTAGAAGTCCTTGTAAGGTTTAGAAAGAGGTTTTTGACATCTTGAGTGTTTCATTTTTTATTGCAGGCAATGATTTATTTTCTTTTATTGTAGGCCAGCTACCTTTGGGTGGTGCAGCTGTGCTGTTGCCTCACAACAAGAGGTTCTCCAGTTTGGTTCTCAGCTGGGGTGCCTTCTATGTGGAGTCTGCATGTCCTCCCTGTGTTTGTGTGGGTTTCCTCTGGGTACTCCGGTTTCTTCCCACTTTCCAAAGACATGCATATGGAGCATTTCTCCCTGGGCCCCTGCTGAAAATAGGCTCTGTCCTAGTCAGATTTTCCCAGTCAACAAATGCTAAATGAAATACATAAATATTTAGGTTCCATCACAGGGGGTTATTTTTGCATTTGACATTTTATTTACTTCAGAGGGTGGCAGATGCATCTATGTAGCTATTCATAGATGAATAGAATTTTGACATTAAAGGATTCCACATATGCAGTAGGGTCATCAAGTTGAAGGAGGATGTTGAATGTATCTGGGACATCACTCAATTTTATTTGATAAGTCTTTGTATTATCTCTGAATACTGACATATTTTAAGATGCTTCCAGCTTCAGTCCCATGGTAAATATGATTAATTTATGGACCAATTTCACTTGGGAGGAGAATATAACTAGTACAAAATAGAGCTTTTCCATAAGGTGAGGACCAAGTCTAGGATTTTGTCTCCTAAGCTGGGGTGCAACTGAGTTAGAGAGTTTGTATTTATGAAGTCTAAAAATCCCTGGGCATTAATGGTAAGGGATATATAAGTTGACCAGTTGATGGAGGTGCTGGTGAAGTCCACTAGAAGAATTGTATTTGACCTGTTCCATATGGACTCCATACAGGTCAGGTAGGAGGTATAGATCAAGGGTGGCATAGATGGGGTCTTATTCTTACCAGTGATGTGACAAGGAGTTTTGTTAATGGTAAGCAAGACATGGAAATATGGAGGAGTTTCAGGTGGTTTTCCTGTCTAATGAGCCTAAAGATGGAATTTTGCTTTATGGCTATAGATACACCACTGCCTTTAGTGACTTTGTCTAGTGCAGTGGGCCTGAACACGTAGTAGGTGTTGAAGCCCTGCACTGATGGAGTGATCTCAATGGTCTTCATCCATGCATCCATGACAGTGCATAATATATCAATGCATTCCAGAGTAAGAAGTGCCTGTAGGCAGTGAATTTTTTTCTGAAGGCTACTATCACTGAGCAGCAATACCTTTATGTCATCCAAATTCTTATTTGCTATTTTGGAAGCTTTAGAAAGCTTTCATTACCTAAAAAGGCACTATGGAAATGGACAGGGTATTAACCAATATACAAAAGCTTTGGGGAGATAGGTGCAGGCATTCCTGGCAAAGCAGTTAGGGCTGTCTACTTTCTCCTTCCAAGTTGATATGCGTTAGACCCTTTTTCATGACATCAGAATCTAAGCTAATTGTTGCAGTGAATGATCTTTTGTTCACATCAGGGGCATCATTCTCAGTGATGACATTATACTGCTCTAGGCTGGGTTCATACATGCCTTGGTCACATACTTTAAGAGCGTTCCATCATGTCTGTCTTGGTATAATCCAGGTCTCATGCCATGTACATATGTACTATGGCTGTGTCATATGTGTACTTGTGATACAAGGACTTGAGAAAATGCATGATGTGGCAAGTCCTGGCACCCAACTGGCAACTAACTGTGACCCTGTCCTTACTCAGCCTAATTACTGGTTTATCCATGTGCCTTGCTATGAAGTCACCCATGACTAAGATGTTGGATTGTGCAGAGGTTTGCCTTATGGGCTTTTTAGTTGAGATACTGTGAGTCTTAGATGCATGTTTCATGCTGATTGCTACCTGAGTGGAGTGTTAGTGAGGTTGTTGAGGGTATTTCTTTGTTAAGCTACACTTAGGAGGCCTTTGTGGTTTAAATAGTTTACTTTTAAGACCCTCACAATATGTAGGTCTATGTGCTTGGTCTATATTGTGTGTGATAGTTATAGTGTGGTGTTCTGAATTACTGAAAACCTGTTTGCTGTTTGTACTGGCTTTATTTTTACACTTTAACTCCAATAATATTGTATAAACATCTCTCACACACACTGCCAGTTTGTTTAAGTAGTAGTTGTCACTTGTCAGTAAACATGATACAATTGATACATTGCCTCAGGATGCCTATTTCAACTGAGCTGGCTACAGAGGCAGTTAAAAATGCAGATCCATTGTCCCAAGTCCTTACTGCTGTGGGTTGAAGGGGGATCCTGCTGGATCTCTCAACATTTCACACTGTGGATCACGGTATCTGGCATGAATGTCTGAGCACTGATGGTGATCATTTGGTTTGCTAATTTGTTTACCTATAGAGACACTCTCGGTAGATTCTGTCTGGTAACTCTGGTAAGGTAATGTTGACAATCTCTCTCTATCAAAGTTACCATTCCCAGAAGATTTTGGCATACGTACATTTTTTCACTGAGTTTGCATTTGCATGAGACAGTTTTCATATATTTAATGTTTTTTTTTTTCCTGCAGGTGTTCCACTGTGGAGTTAGTGAATACTTCAGGGTGTATGGGTGAAGATCCCACATCAAGGGTGTTGGGGGTTTGATCCCCAAAAAAATGGTCAGGAAGTGTTTCATCCGAGCTTCAGCAAATACATTATTCATTCAGTATGATTCCTCCAGTAGGCTTCCATAGGCTTTCATCAGATTTTTACTTTGACTTTTTCTAGTTCACCCCAGTGTCACACAGTTTAAAACTCTGGTTATCACAACTTAAAAAAGGATTATACTGCAAGCAGTCTGCTGTCTTTATGTACACACATTATTGAGATCTACTAGGAGTCATTTTCCAGTAGGGATAATGCAGTAAAGAATTAAGGGTTGCTACTGTCATTACATGCTGTCCTTTGAAAAAAGATGGCTAAACTGAGGTTTGCAGTTTAGGTGGATGCCAAAGATCACAAGGGATTTCAAAAGAGTAGTGGCTCCTTTATTAAATAAAGGTATAGGTGTCCCTTTATTAACTAAAACCATTCTGCTAAATTAATAAAAAGGCTATATTGCATATATAAACTTCGCAAAAAAATCTTAAAAATAACATAAATTGTCCACAGACTATAAATCCATATCTTTCTCTATATCCCACACTAACCCTTACATTGTATTAACTGCTCATTTCTTTAATTTCCTCAATGTTGAACCATCCTCATGATAACAAACATGAGTAGCTGTTTCCTTCCTCAACTGACATATGCATTGTACTGTTAAATTATAAACTATCTGAACATTTGTCTTTGTTATATCCCCAGATGACACATATACATTATCTATAGGTAATAATCTAATGTTTCACATTTTAAATTCAGTGTCTGCCTTTTCCCAAAATCCTTTAATGTGACTGCAAAACATAATGCTATACTTCAGTATTTGTTCCCTCTGTAACTTTTAATTAAACACGCCCTTTCTTATTCGGACTTGTAATTCATTGCGCCTTGACTGGCAACTTCCTAGCATTAAACTCCAAATGCAGTCTCATATACCCAATACTACATCTTTTGTCACCATGTCATAGTTTCTCTATATTCCTAACCAACATTTACTGTTATGTTCACCTTTTTTCCATTCTCTGTATAGTCATTTTAGTACTGTATTTATATTGGATAGCTTGTTTTTCAAACTTTTTTCTTACCAGTTACACATTAACAAAAAATTCAGTGTTTTAGATGTAGCTATGGCCATATTATTCTCCATCATTCCACCATTTTTGTGTGCATAAAATAAATTCAACATAGCTAACTGTGACACCTGTGCCCTAGCCCAGCAATCAAGGAGCCTCAATCCTCACCACTAACACCAGTGAGGGGCGTCTCACATGGGAGGAATGGATAACAAATACACACAGTAAAGTGCAATTTCCCTTAAGAGCACACAGAGATCACAGTCAGTCTGGGGCTGGTCACTCCATTGCTCTCCAAGTCCCCAATAAGACTCCCAACTGGCACAGCTATAGGGTCCGGATCTTAGCCTAGAGGGCAAGCTAAAACCTGCAGCACCCTCTCTGTCCAACTAGTGCTTCGTGTCCCTGCCCAAGTAACACATACACACATACACAGACACACACACACACACACACACACACACACACACACACACACACACACACACACACACACACACACACACACACACACATACACACACACTTTGAGAAGAGTTTATACAACCACACAGACAGTCCTGGGAAGGCTGGCACAGGTTCTCCAGCTGTGACCTTTTTTCCCAGACTATACTGTAGTACCAGATGCCACCACTCAATAATATTTATCAGGTACTCAAAGGCCCTTAAAAGGGTGTCCAATTATTACTGTGCACTATTATTATCCAATTGTTAGCATAGCCCAGGGCTAAATCTATTGGAGTGGCTTTGTACAATTTTACCAAAGGCATGCAAGTACTCTAAAGAGCTTAAATTATCTCTACAAAAACAGCCACAGTTGAAAGGGTTTAAAAATATTTAATAACAAATAGTCAAAATACAAGACAATACTTTTTACTACACAGTGCTAGTTAAGAGTTCAGAGATCACAGAGAAATATGTAAACCAATTCAGTAGTACAGTTCTGACATCACAGAAAAAACACCTAGTCTAATCTTTGTAGTTTCTAGCTATTTCTAAGAGAAAACACAAGTTTAACATAAACTTACATATAGAGCAAGACAGTGCTGGTGAGTTGGATGGTCAAGACAAAAATGCTTAATGCTCTCTGATTCTCTCTGTTTTTAAAATCACATTCCTGGTTCACATTACATCATTCTTCACACTTCCCTGGGTTCCCAGGCTAACATAAACTACATTTACATCCTTCACCTTTGGGCAGAAACCAGAGCAATAAAGGACATTTATGCATGCAAATTCTGGCCATTAACTCTGGCCTTAAAACAATAGGCAGGATGCCTCACTCTAGACTTACTGGCTCTGAGTTTTAACATCAAAGGGTCACAACATACTTTACTTGGTCAGTAGAGTGCACTGTTGTTACATTATTTCCCCGTTCCACATGTAACACTAGTTTTACCATTTAAGACAACAAGCCTGTGGTTTACATAAATATTTACAGATGACAGAATTATCTCCAAAATTCAATCTGGCTAGGCTGGCAGCCTTAACCCATCTTCACCCAATCTTCACACTATCATTTCCAGCCCTGTATCTCTTCACAAAGCACTATTTTTCATTTGATTCAGTCTAGTATAACATTTTATCATAGAACCTTCCTTTTTTTTGGTTCCCTTGGCCCTCATGGAACGGTAGGGCCCCCAGTACCTCACATCTATGCTGGGCCCACCAGCCATCCTTCTACTCCCCTATGGGGTATTCCAGTATTTGTTGGTAACAGTTGTGGATTCTAAAGCTTTCCTGGGGATCAGCTGTCTATGCTTCCACTTGGAGGGTTTTTAAATATGCCCTCCCCATTTTCCCTTTCTCTGCCCCCCCGACACTCATTGATTATACCCGAGAGCAACTCCCATGTATGGACCACAGCTCCCCTTAGGGATCATCATTGACGAATGCCTTCCCTTGTTCCTAGGACAGACGTACTCATGCCACCTCTGCTGCATTATTAGTTGCCCAAGCAACTAATTGAACCTGGGTCAGCTGGGCCATACTTAGAGCTTTACCCGTCTACTCCACCAAAGAGGCAGAACATTCATTAGTTTCATCACCAAGAATTCAGCAAAAGGTATATGACACTGTAGTCAGTTTTCAATCCCAAAGCAAGTATTAATTTAATTTCAAATAATTTTCCAAAGAAGACATTACATAAATCTTTCATAGTGCTATAATACCACACATCTGATCTATATCTTTCTCCATTTTAAATAAATGCTTTCTGTACATCATAATGTTAAGCTAAGCACTTTATATGTTTTCCATGAAATATGTACTGCACATTATTTTTCTTTCACCTTAATTATGTATCCATAATCATGTCTACTTAAGTGTTTCCTGATGCAAACTTATACCATATTGATTCCTTCTCTACTCCCTAACAAATAGTACTACCTCATCTGCATGATTACACAAAAATTGGAATTTTTGTCCCTAAGTAAATAAACAATTTCCTCCCCTCTATACTATTCTTCATCTTTCTGATAGCCCATCTGTAATCGAACTGAATGTGACTAGGCTAAAGGAGCACATTTGTTTCACCCAGATTTCATCTTAACAACCTTACTTGGCCATTTACTAATAGAGTCAAAAATTTCTCCTAAACAGATTGCAAAGAACCACTAGGTTTGTTGGTAATTTTACATAAATTATTAACAAATTAATTTAAAAATGAATCACATTACTATATTTTTGGGTAATGTCACAAGTTGCTGCCTTTCCTTTTATTTATAATGTCATCCACTATATTCAACAAGATAAAAACTAACTCCTTTATGCATATATCTCTTCACTTGCTATATATGTACCCTTATGCTATCTTTTTACATACACTAAACTATACTAATTTGTTAAAACTTTAATACAATTTGTTTCAGTTGTATTAGTTAACACTAATAGTCTACAGTTCATACTACCCATCCCATCTCTTTTTTTCCAAATAAGCCTTACTAAACTAATATAGAAGTCTCTGCTTTTGACCCCACCTATTAACCATTCATAAAAGACTCAAGATAATTATTTTAATTGCCTAGCATGTACTTTCATGGAAAAGAAATGTCATATGGAGTACAATCTTATCCAGAAGTCCATCAACTTTAAAACTTTTTCTTCATTCCTATAGTGATTTCCTTGTCTAATATGACAACCTGTTCCTTTGAAAAATGTTCTATATTCAAATATCTCTTCTCCTGCTTTATTATCAAAAGCTAGTTCAAAAAAACTCTTTCTTCATCATTTCTTGCAGTTTTTAGTTTTATTTCCATTTTCATTTCTTAAATCTTTCATTTACTCATACTCATTCTTAATTGTAACAATCTTTTGAAGAGAAATGTGTCATAATAAGTCTTTGCTTTAGAGGCCTTTGTTCTATTCTGCTTTTAATGTATATAGTTATGCTTCATAACTATAAATATTGCAGCTGTTATATTGTAAATTAATATGGAAGCCTTTCACTTGTCATACATCCCTTCTCTATTCCAAATTTGTCTTTCTTCACTCAAGCATTGCAATATGGCTTTAGTTTATGTTTAAAAGTCCTTCAATGTACTAAAAATTTACAATACGTAAGTTTCATATGTTTTGCTATTGGAATATCTCCTAAAGTTTCGTATGTTTTGCTATTGGAATATCTCCTACATCTGACATAATTCCATAGCATTTCTCTTTTCTTTTTAATTTCTTCCCATTCTGTAGAGCATTTTCTTTGTCTTTATATAATTATTTTTCTCTATTTATAAGTTCACATTATAACACTCTGTGGTTAAACAGTGTAGTACCAAGCATTTGCATTTGCTAACTCCTGAACAATTGCTTTGAAAAATTACATCAATTGTTATAGTCATTTTTGCATTCTTATTAACTTAATCCTCATTCTTCATGTGTGACATTCCTGTCACCCCTTTCATCTCAATGATCTTTTTAACATCTTCAGTTTCCTACCATCCGTCTTTCATCCTCCGACAAAGAATTAGAATTAACAATCCATGCTACTTCTTTATATATCAGTCAAATAAAGATCTGGTTTCAGATAACTATAACATTTATATTTTCTGTAATGAAGTACATAGTATGAATA
Source organism: Protopterus annectens (assembly GCF_019279795.1). Lineage (NCBI taxonomy): Eukaryota > Metazoa > Chordata > Ceratodontiformes > Protopteridae > Protopterus > Protopterus annectens. Next base: position 1,164,036,054 of record NC_056727.1, read on the forward strand.
ACATAAAATGTATTTCCTGTAACCACAAACAGAAACTTAAACCCCTGTAATTTTTGGCAATATATAATCTCTGCCATCTCCTAACAATACTTATACCTTCAAAACTCATCAGAGATCAAATCATTTCATTCCATCTTCCTTTGTGAAGTAATCTCAACAGCTTGTAAACCGATTATGTCTGTCGTATTCCCTAATTTTGTTTCTTATTAGATTTCTATTCATTCTGTTACTGCTGTGGCAATTACAGAAGAGGTTGCTCCATTTCTTACATTGACAACATTTAACAACAGAATAAAATTTGATATGGCCATTTCCTCAAGTCATTACATTTTCTCTTTTAACAATGGCTTACTAATTGAGCAAATTAATCAATGAAAAAAGAGCTTTTAACATATGCTGTATCATGGAAGATGCTTTGATAATGTTTAATGTGTCACATTTGCATATGAATCAGCTTAGCTCATTTTGAGTTTGTCAACTCCATGAATCATTCACATCCCAGCTGTATCCAATATTATCCACAGGATTTTTAAGATTCTAAAATAATCCTATGTTAATTCAGTCAAATCATCACTTCCTTCCACATTAATTATAAACTGGAGACAGTATGTAAATGTTTTTTTACTGATTCATTCTGAAACAAACATTTCCTCTAAGGTTTCATTTTTCTCTTTCTGCTGAGTTTATTATTCTGTCTATAATATTCATGGACTCTAAAAAGGCAAGTCATAAATGTGTGGGAGATCCAGGTGCATCACTATCTGACATATCAGCTCTCTAATGGTTGTTTTATATCTTTCAAAATCATACCTGTGAAATAGCTGGGGTCACCCTCAGAAACTCTAGCAGTTCCTACAATGGCTGAGTACAGTCATTGGCTCTTTTCCTGTCTTCAGCATGTCTGGCTACCTGCTCAAAAATATTAACCTCATTTTGCATGGTGACATCATCCTTCAATTACTGTATTATTCTGGGTCTGCCATCTTTGTAATATATTGATGATATAGGATCTCATCCACACCATGCTGTGGCAGCTATCACCATATCTTTTTTAGAGTGGCACTCGTGTGATTTCAAAATATCAGAACATTTCTAATAAAACCTGTGTCATCAGTCGCAATTCAACTATGTGTCCTTAATATGCATTTTCTTTGTGACTTCACCTCCAGCAACAACTTCCTGCTCTTCACCTGACATCTGCTCCATTGTAAAGAGTACTATAAACCAGCAGCACCCATGTTAAAGAGTATTCTTTTTTCACATATTAATTTTATTCGGCTATGATCAAGTAACTAAGCTACAAAGATTAAACCAAATGAAAGCAAATGCTAAAACCCTTAGCTAAATGAAACATTTTTCTGACATCATTTTTTGCAGCAACAAGCCCCTTGTAATTCCAATGTCAGGATGTAGGTCGCGCTTGTGTGGGTGTGCGTGTATGTGTGTGTGTGTGTGTGTGTGTGTGTGTGTGTGTGTGTGTGTGTGTGTGTGTGTGTGTGTGTGTGCGTGAGTGAGTGTGTGTGTGTGTGTGTGTGGGTGTGTGAGTGTGTGTGTATATCTGTATACATAACATAAAACACATGTCGTATGTGTACATATAACACATATATAAATTTTAACAGATCCATTACATTTTTCGACATGCATAATACACACAGATCTACACATACATTTGCACATAAATTTATTTAAATATTCAATTTTTCGTGTATTTTACACCCACAAAATATTGGAAATATTAAATCATAGGCATCTGAATGTTGGTTATGTTGTAATTTTTCCCTATCTAGAAAGAATATATATATGTATATATATATATATATATATATATATATATATATATATATATATATATATATATAAAGGGATTTGTAAAGTTGTCAGCGTAAAATGAAGTTGTCCAGTCTCTCTCTCTCTTTTTGTCAGTATGTATGTACATATATCTCTTTAAGAAGATAAGCGTTAATAAAAACTTTTGCGCGCTTTTTAGAAACATTGTATAAATACTACACTTTGAAAATTTTCAACTTTGTGAGCTTTCTGAAGAAGTCCTGTATGCAAACAGGACGAAAAACGTTACTTTTATTTTCAAGCGTTTAATTAAAGTATTTTAAAACGTTTCTCTGCAGTCTGGCCGTGGTATTTGTTTTTTCAGGATGTAGGTCTGCTGTATTCCTTAAGTCTGTATAACAATTTTAGTCACAAACTATAGAGAAAAGAGAGATCTCCAAAAGACGGTGAATGACTAGTAACATTACAAACAATGATTTCTTATAGGGAGAAAAAACCTGATAAGTTGCAAATGCTTCAGTTGTCCTCCACAAGTTACAAACTCAACAACTTCACACTTAAGCACACTTAAAATAGTCTGTTCATTTTTATGCTTTTTACTAAATATTTTTTTTTTTATTTTAATATGTGTCAGTTGTATAAAATTTGTTGCTTCCATTCCAGAAAGATTCAAAGAAAATGTAGCCCTTTCATGCTAAGTCACACATTAAATAATAACAGATAGATGCAAATCCTTCTACCCTCCTTATTCTATGCATAGATTTATTAAAGTCTCCCCAAACAAGCATTATTTCCCATACATAGCCCTCTTTTGTTATTATATATTTTCCAAAATATCTTTGTCAAGGAAAATTCCATAAAAATGATAGCATGATTCAACCACTGTTTTTTTCATAGACATATCCAAGCTAAATTTCCTCCATATGTATATATACCACCTCAGCCCTTCCCTGGAATTCACTAAACTACCTAATAAACAGCCAACTAAAATAGTACAAAAAACACAACAGTAAATCAGTTATTGATAGAAGTCATTTATGACTTGTCTGAGTCAATGTGTATCTGTAGATGTATGCTAAACAAGTTAAATATATCACTTTGGATGACATTCCTTTCATTTGATCATAGATAATATCTGTGTTTTCCCCAATCAGAAAAGAAAACTTGCTGACACTTGATCACCGCTAAACAACTTATCATCTAATTTGTCAGAGGTAGTGTATCTGCATGTGTATATACTTATATATTTATATATATGTATGTGTGTGTGTGTGTGTGTGTGTGTGTGTGTGTGTGCGCGTGTATGAATGAGTGCATTTACATTTCTGTGTACCTTACATAATATCAGTTTCCATAAGGGGTATTAATAATACATGCCCTCAGTGCAATGAATGCAATGCAGTTGATGTTATAAACAGATCATAATTTCAAATTTAAAAAGGTTGTATATTTCTTTAGTTCACAAAGCTTTCTGTCAGTGAAAAGTACTATCATCAAAATGGTTGGGAAGATGGCCTAATGGTTAAGGTGTTTGCCTTACAAACACAAGGTGTAGGGCTTGAGTCTCACAAAGGAATAATTGGCTAAGCTTAAAATGGCTCGCAAGGGCAGTTAGCTTAGTACTAATCTATGAACCTATAATTCCAGTAGAGGTAAAAGCAGAATGGCCCAGAAAACTTCAGCTTTGAAGTCTATGTAAGTCCTTAATGGTAAAACATCAACCCCATCTATCTACCTATGTTGGTGTATGTGTGTTGAGTGTTCCTGAGTCCCTTTTCTGGCTTTAACAAAATGCTGAAACATTTAACTAATTTGCAAGAAACAATCTTAATGAATGCACACACACACACACACACACACACACACACACACACACACACACACACACACACACACACAGAAGCACACGCACACACACACACACACACATATATATATATATATACACACACACACACACACACACACACACACACACACACACACATATATATATATATATATATATATATATATGTGTGTATGTATTCATTATACATGCATACAATCTGTCAGTAATGAATAATTATTGAGAAATATTAAAGTACAGATTTAAGTTACTGTCTATATGCAATGTATATCTTTATGTAGAATATAAGACATTTGTAAATATCAATAAAGCAATGGGAGTAAAGTGATAATAAGTTACATTTTTATGAAAGAGAAAAAATGGAAAAAGTGAATTTATTACAGAAACAAAGATTTAATTGGAAAGGTAGAAATTAACATAGTCCCTATGTTGGCATTGTATACATGTACATCATTTGCAATAGTTACAAAAAGAATATAGTATAGTCATTGAAAATAATGAATTTGCAGGGTATTTATTTAGTGAAAGTTATACCCACTGTCTTTAAAACATTGGCACAGGCATTCATTTAGTAATGATATTTTTCAGTGTTTTCGCAAAAGTTTTTAAACTTTCAATATGTCTGTTTTGTGTCATGGCATTCCATGGTGGATGTGCTATTTTAGACAATTTTGCTTCTGTTCTGGAGATTGACAAAGGAACTCAAACAAGCTGTGGAGATGCATCATCTCTTAAGCAATATGGATGTTTTTGAATATTAAATTTGTGGGGAGGGTAGTGTGGCTCATTTTTTTAATTTAAATATTGGTGAATTTAAATGAAAGGTTGCCTAGCAAGAACTTTTAGCCAGCTTGTTTTTCATAAAGTTTCACAATGATGCAATTTTCAGTGGGTGGAGAAAGAGTAATAGATTGAAATATTTTGTTTTCTGTTGTTTGGATAGATTTGATGCACTTGGAAAATACAAGCAAAATGATAGGCAGGCCATGTTATTTTAACTGCATTTATACTTTGTTGATCCAACCTTTGGTTTGAGAATGAAAGGACAATTTTTTATGTCAAAGATATATAAGCTAGTTCTTTTTTTTTTTTTTTGGGGGGGGGGTGATACATGAATGTCTTCTACATTATTAATGTTAGGTGTTTGGCAGTTTTTAATTTCTGTTGAGTTCCAAAGAGCATTACAGTGGTTTAATTAATATCTGCTTGAAGTTTGTTATTGGCAACCCAGTTCCAATTTCAGAATACAAGCTTTTATTAAGGTTTGAATGTCCCCAAGAGAGGTTATTAATAAACAGGATACATCAAAAGTTGTCCAGGGGTCACAACACTGTGCCCAGTGTGCTGTGCCCTGAAGAGCATCTTACTTAGATGGCTCCTGCCTCAGTAGAATGGTTACTACCTAGTACTTTGAATATTCACTCAATGAGATAGGATTGAAAACTTCATGTGAAAAAACATAATGCTAATCTTCACTAACAAAAGGCCTTTTTAGATAAAAAAAATACATGTGCAAAAATAAGGAAATATTCTTATTTATGTTAGTGTATATTTCATCAGTTAGTTTGTGTATGGATGTACTAGCACTGTACTTTAGCCTCAAGTCATGTTGTCTGCTAGAGAGGATTTCATAGATTTGCAAGTATTCAAGGATTTGGTTATAACTCTATGAAAATGTAAGTCACAGATTTGCAGAGAACATGGCTTTCTAGAGGTGGTGAATTGCATGGAGGTCAGAGTTGCAAGAAGTGACTATTTTATCTGGAGGAGTGTACTTTTAAATAATTTTAAAGTAATATTTTTGGTAGACTGAAATGTTGCAAAGAAGAATATATGTAATACACGAGGAGAGTTATTTAAAAAGTTGTTGTTCATCTGTATTAGAACAAAAATATTTTGTTTAATAATTTATTATGTAATGATTGCATTAGAAGCTATATTGCAACAGTTTTAGGAAAAGTGCCTAGAAGTGTTATTGTCTGCCAAAACTTTCTATGAGTTCTTTGAAAGGATGATTGTTTTTTCCTGACATTTAGTTGCAAGTCTTGCCTTATGTTTTATGTTTAGGTATATCTGATAGCTTAAGTGATTGTTTGATCCTTTTTTAATTTTAGCCATGCTTGCCCCTTTCATGAATAGTGTACATCAGATGTATAGTACGTCACTGAGTTTATGAGCCCTTTTATTCTTTTCCTAGTTAATACTGGCTGCAGTTTATCAATATGTAGAAGCCTGAAAGAGTCATAATATGATATTTATAGCATATATGTAACAGACTGGCAGTTAATGGCAATATTATTCATACAGGATAAACTAGTACATTTCATTACGTAATCCTGGTTTGAAGATATTGCAGATATGTCATGGGAAAGTAGATAAAATACTTACCATTATGTTAGTAACCATGATAGATGTTGTAAAAGAATTTATATTTCTGTTGAGGACTACTTAATCCTGTTTTAAATCACCTATTGCATGAAGACAAGAGATGCTGCAAGTGACAGGTCAGAACCTGCAAAAATAATAATATGGATTATCACTTAAATGAGCAATTCTTTGCATCCTCTTTTTCAGCCTCAGAACATAAGAGATTTCTATAAATATGTTTCACCTAAATATAAAAACAGATACCCTCTTGTAGTTTGGATTTCAGCTAATCTATTATAGAGTGATAAAAATGCAACTCAGATAACTTCTTTAGGCTCCCCCTCTACCAGCTGACTATCAGGCCCCTAATATATCAATAAACCCCATTCATTTTTTTAGGGAAGGGGAAGCCTCAGAACCATGAAGGTGGTAGATGTGCAAAGGGTCGCTCACTCAGCAGATATTGGGGGAGTTTGTGCTCTCCCCAGTCTCACAGAAATGGAAGAATGGTTTGTGTAAGTCCCCAGTCTTGCACTCTTGGTAAGGGGTTGGCTCACTGCTTCAGTGTGATGTCTCAGATAATCTATCCTTTGTAAGTACATTCTCCCTTGCATTTGCTAATGTGGGCTTTCACCAGGCAGTGGCTTTGTGAGCTGTTATCCTTCTTTAAGCTGCCAGTCCAATGGGGCCCTTTTGTAAGTTATTATGGCTGTCCATGTACTGCTCTACCCCACACTCCTCACAAAATGAGCGTGCCAGTCCTCTCCTTGAGCTCTGTCAAGGCTTTGTTACTTTATGCCACTGGTGCTGGCCTTTTTTTGCAAACATTCATGGATTTTTCCAGTAATAACAATACATTTTGGGTCATTCAGCCTTCTTGGCCATCATATCTACACAGCTGTCATTAAAGAACCATTCTTCCCATTCTGTCAGAACAATGCAGCTCCCCACATCATCCCCACATTATCCTATGAGCTTGTATCCTTTTGTAAGGGATTTGAGTTTTAGTGACCAAGCTTGCTGTCATTAACCCACCTTACAGTCATTTTGTCTGGGGTTGAGAGTCAAGGATCCATGTTATCATCACCTCAATAAGCCTGAAATCCTCTGTTTTATTCCTTTATCCCCTCTCCTGTTGGCCAGGTAATATGGTGTAATTCCCTGCTCTGCTAATTCCATAGTAGGTACAGTTTCCACATATCCAAGCAGCTCAACTAGAGCATGTACTCAAGCTCACCTCGCTAAAGGGTGACAACTCTTAATCTGGGTATTCCTTCAGATGGCATTCTAGTTAAGGGAACACGTCAACATCATTCCATGGAGTCAGTGAACCAACATCAGCCACATCACTCCCATCTCTTCCATTCTGACTGTGGGATTGACCACCTGCTGCCACCAGTGCCTTTGCTCTACCCATTATCTCCCCCTTCAGATTATCAGGTTCTTCCATGGACTAGGACAGAGCCTGGGAGCACAATAAACAAAAACAAGTGCAATTTCTGTTGGGGGGGAGACAAAGAGGAGCTCTAGGCATGCTAGCCCAGTATAATCCTTTCCTACAGTTAGGATTTGTATGCCTTAAAGCAAATCTGTGCCCTGCAGGACATGCAATGACATAATGCACACATATGCATGTATCTGTGTATGACATGCCGTTCTCTGCCCTGTCCCTCTAAGCATACATACATGTGTGGCCTTGTACCACTCTCTGACTGGTCCCACACCCTTTCTGATTCAGAAACAGGCCATTAGCAGTGATCTTGCACAATCTGTAGAATTACTGCCATAAGCCATCTCCTCAGCTGAGACCTATGCTAATAAGGCACAATGACTCAACAGCTTAAGCTAATTAGCTGTGTGATCAGACCTATTACCTAAGCCAGCCATCCAGCTTCTCCTGCCACTAAATGATCTCGGTTCACCAGCTACACATATAGATTTCTCACTCTTCTACCAAGACAGCAGGTTCCGCTGGACCTTTGAGGATGAGCAAATTCAAAGAAGCAAGCAGATGGATTCATTTAAATCCAATCATTGTACTGCAAGCGTATATGGTATCACATTATAAGTTGTGGGGATGTTGTTTACTGAAAATAACTTGCACAAATGAATTAATTAACTGCTTGTGTATTTTGCTTGCTGTGTACTAGTGCTTTTTACTTTTAGTTGTAAAACCCTAAGCTGAGCCTGAAAATAGTCCTTTTGAATCAGTGCTCTATCCTGGTCAGAAAATGTATACACAGATAGATAGACAGAGAGACAGATGGATAGATAGTATATGGAAACAGATAAGTTGCTCCAGTTCAAAACAATTGTAAATAATGTTTACAGTTTTACATGTATGAGTTTTACATTTTTTCAGCTTTTAGTATACAGCATTTCTGTTTTGATAAGGTTTCTGTTGGGGGTAGTTCATACTTTTGGGACTTCAGTGAATTTTCTGTTTCATGATACTGTTTCAGTTTTGGTATTTTAGTTACTTTTCTTGTGAAATGATATGTCATTCTTTCAGAATATGTTGCCTATTTTGCAGGAACTGCAATTTAGAATATGTGACAAAAAAATGAATACTGCTGTTGACTCACCTTAAATATGATTTATACTCTCAGGTAATATTCAAATAATCAGAAGACCAACCACAAAGTTGAAGACATCTCTGATGTCACCATCATCTTTACAATTCGCTGCATACTAAGGGAGTCTTATGATCTAAAAACTGGTGAGGCATTAAGCAGAAGAGAATCGGTGCAATATTATCTATGGTTGTTAATTAACTCTGCTATTTGGGGATCAGATGAATAATCTTGGAGTTTCTGATCCCTGCATTAAGGGACAGATTCAGAAAGGGCTGCTTCCAGCGGTAAGCCCTAACATGCTGGAACTGGCGTTTTCTGATTCAGAGATGAGCCCACAACAATGATCTCACACATTCTGTAGGATCACTGCAGTGGGGCATTTCTTTAGCCGAGTCCCATGCTAATGAAGAATTCCAGGGGAACAACCTATACTAATTAGCTATGTGTCAATCTCCCAGAAATGCATGCAGTAAGACATTTATGAGGTCAATGATTGAGAGTCACTCAGATATATAAGTTAGCCCTCTGACTTAATTAACACAGCCAAACTTTCATGCTCACTTACTACTTTCTATGGGTGAGATCACATTAGATGGAAGGGCTGCAGAGTTTAAAAGATAGGTAATGGTGGTTGGGGAAGCAAGTATTTATGTGTGTGGCTACATGTGCAAGTGTATGCAGCAGGATGAGTGTTCACAGGTGAGAAACTGTGTGATGTGTGTGTGTGTGTGTCTGCTTGGGTTGTTATAGCAGTGGGAGCTAGTTTTGGATAGGTATGGTAGTTGTGAGTGTGAGTTTGTGTATGGATTAATGTGTGAGTCTGTCCATTAAAGTAATTGGTTAAGGAGACTGTGTGTGTGTGTGTGTGTGTGTGTGTGTGTGTGTGTGTGTGTGTGTGTGTGTGTGTCTGCTTGGGTTGTTACAGCAGTGGGAGCTAGTTTTGGATAGGTATGGTAGTTGTGAGTGTGAGTTTGTGTATGGATTAATGTGTGAGTCTGTCCATTAAAGTAATTGCTTAAGGGGATTTTGTGTGTGTGTGTGTGTGTGTGTGTGTGTGTGTGTGTGTGTGTGTGTGTGTGTGTGTGTGTGTGTGTGTGTGTGTGTGTGTGTGTGTGTGTGTGTCTGCTTGGGTTGTTACAGCAGTGGGAGCTAGTTTTGGGTAGGTATGGTAGTTGTGAGTGTGAGTTTGTGTATGGATTAATGTGTGAGTCTGTCCATTAAAGTAATTGCTTAAGGGGATTGTGTGTGTGTGTGTGTGTGTGTGTGTGTGTGTGTGTGTGTGTGTGTGTGTGTGTGTGTGTGTGTGTGTGTGCACATGTGTGTGTGTCTCTCTCACTGGGTGGTCACAGTATGTTAGGGGCTAGATAGGGTAGGTGTGCTTGTGTGCTTGCAACTGCATGTGTAGGGCGGAGAACACTAAACACCAGGGACATTTAAATAGTACTCTAAAGCACTCTAAAGTCAATTAAAAACAGTCTTGAAATGTCACCATCCAGCCTAACACCCTACTCATGTGAGACTTTAATTACCCCTACATAGACTGGGAATCCTACATGGTCTCAAATCTACAGCCACAGGGATTCCTGGACTTTGCAAACACAACCCCCTTGACCATTTAGTACTAGAGCTTCCAAAATTCTGGACCTCCTACTCACAAATATGGAAGAACACTGCACCTCTCCAACATGTCACATGCTCCCTGATAAGGTCTGAACATAAAGCTGTCTCCTTTGAAATCAAAACCAAATCAGTAACCCCAATAACAGGAACTATTCCAAGGCAAACTAGCTTTTATTAAGTGATAGTATGTGAACATTCACTGTTCTTTCAAACCTAGAGAACACAGCAGCTTATGCAGAATTGCTCACAGAAACTCTGTACAACCATGTCATTGGCTGCATAGAGGCTGCTGTACCTAGCAGAAGTAAGCCCAACAATAGCTCCAAAAATAAACCACAGAGGTGGCACCTCAAATTATTTAGGTTATACAACAAATGGAAAAAAGTCATAACTAAAATTAGGAAGTGTAACTCCCACAAAGACTAAAAAAAAACTCTTTCATCAAATTAAACAGGCAACTAAGAAAGCTAAGTCCAATAAATTCAATTTTGAGGTCAAGATATTTACCTAGGCGAAAAACAACCATAAGGCCTTCTTTATCTATGTCAGAAACCTCAAAGGCAGTGTGGGGAACTGGTCGTTAATGGTACCATATTCAATGAGCCAGGCAATATAGCAAACCTGATGGATAACAAATTCAGTTCCAACTTTACTCAGTACTTACCCCCAGCCACCCACAACACATGGCTTCAAACATAACCCCTCCAACTACAAATAGATGGCATGTGCTGGCTGCGCTCACTAAGGCCAGGAACACACCATCAATAGGCCCCAATAACATCCCAGGATGCCTCCTGAATAGTCTAAAATATGACCTTTCATGGAGTTACTATTTAACTACAGCCTCAAAACAACCCTCATGCCATGAGAAGGGAGGACTGCAGTGGTCATCCTTCTTCATAAGGGTGGATCATCAACAGATCCTAGAAACTACAGAGTTATTAGTCTGAGTAGTCTTATATGCAAAGCCATGGAAAGAATTAGCAGGGAAATGATCAAAAAAGACATAGGAGACCTTCCGTCACAGAAGCCATCCCAGTTTGGCTTTGCCAAAAGAAGGCCATGTCTACTGAACCTGGTGGACTTTTTTGTGGAGGTCACCAAGGCAATGGATGAGTGTAAAACAGTGTATACCATGATGTGGCCAAAGAATTTGATACAATACTCCACTCAGGCATTGTTAACAAATTTAAGGAATTAGGCATAAATTCCTGTTTAATACACTGGATAGCTAACTGGCTCACAGATAGGACCCAGGAAGTAGGGATTGGTGAGACCACTTTTACAAAGAGGCAGGTCACCAGTGGAGTCCTCAGGTCTCCATGGTGGGCCCATTCCTCTTTGGCATCTACTTGTTGAAAGTCAAGGCCAATGGCTGACCAAGTTCGAAGATGATTGCAAACTGTGAGTAGTCATAGAATCCCCCCAAGAAGAAAACATCTTACAAAAGGGTCTAACACAGAAAATTGATTGGTGATAAAGTCACAGCTTAAAACTCAATGCTAAGAAATGTATTATAGTGCCTTTTGGGATGTTAACCACCCCAGGAATCTATAAAACTGCCCTAACAGTTGATCCATTAGTCAGGGATCTGGGAACACGTGCAGATAGTAACGCGGCCTTCGACCAGCATGTGCCCAAGGTAATAAGGAAATCTTTCTATGTTGCTCAACTTATAAGTAAGGGCATGGCACCTAGGACCAGGGAAGTCATTGTTCCACTGTATTTGGCCTTCATCAGACCCATCATTGAAAAAATGCCCCATTTGGTATATGCAGCAACTGGAACATCCCCAAAGATTCCTTGCAAAAAGAATGCAGGGCATAGACACAATGTCATATGTGGATCACCTTAAAGCCCTATCTCTATACTCCATCTCCTACAGACTAATGAAAAGCGATTTATGCCTGGCAAACACAGCATCCCTAAAACCCATTGTGATGAACCTTCTGCACATCTGCAAAATTAACATCAGAACTACTAGATCTAAAGACCTAAATTTTGCTTGCAACATAAATAAGACATGTTGGAGAACCAGATATATATCTCAGAGAATTCAAATTCTCTGGAATATGCTCCCTATCGATGTGAAACAAAGTCCTTCCTTACCCCTATTTAAGTGTAACCTGGAGCATTGAATGCAAAATACAAATTTCAGCTCTGGTCTGGCACCCATGTCATGATGGACTGAGGTAGTCAGTAAATCATGTCATAACCAACAATTACCCATTATATAAATGTCGAAAACATATAATTTGTAGGACTCATTTGAGTTGCATGGCTAGGCTTACAAAGGTCGTAGAAGTCGTTAGATTGGTATACACCTATGAATCTATGAACCTATGAATAGAACAATAGTTATGCAGCAAGAAAAAAAAGGGGTGGTGGGCACTTGATACAAGGAATACTCTTTAAGTATGATCCTAAAATCACTTAAAAAGTTTATAGAAGTGTTTTGCAGCACAAAAGACGCATGGGTTGGGGGTGGGGGGCTTTTGACACCAGAAATTTCAGTGATTACCCTAACTCACTTAGAAAAGGTAAATAAAACAAGAGTCACATCACAATAGATATATGGAGAGGACACTGGACATAATGGTTTGCATTATAACCCTTAATTCCTAGAAGAACAGGGAGAAAATGTAGAACCCTGGACACTTGGCACACAAATTTGCATATTAGTAATGCAGAGCTTTAGTCTTTGTGTCAGCACTAGACTGCAGGGATATTCTTTAAATATTATTTAAGTCACTTGAAAGTGAATGGAAGAACAAGTAAGAAGCTTTGAATCCTGTACACTTGGAGCACAAAACCATTTGTTAATAGAGCTTCAGTTCTTCATGCAACCACTGTAACCATAGCAGCTCTTTAAGTATTACCTTAAGTCAATAAAAAAGTTAAATTAAATCTAGGAGAAAATTATTTCAATTCCTGTAACCTTGGCAGAAAAAGCAGAAAATTAATAATCCATAGCTTTACTACTGTACACTAACTGTGGAGGGAATATAGTCTGATGTATTTTCTGAATTATAAGAAGTACAAAACTCTTACCCCGGGATTCATGAAGCTCGGCGCAAGGACGGCATTAGGCTTGCACTGACCATGCGGTGTAGAGATGGCGCAGTAGTGCCATATGCATATTAATGAAGGTGCGCTGCCACCATATCCACGTGCATAGGAAACGTGCGCGAGTGCATGGGGCGTGTCCAAGCGCCACATGGAGGCGTGGACATGTCAGCTGTTTACATGCAACCTAAAATGCTGAAGAGTACAGCCTGCCTCTAATAGTAATCACACCTGTCAGTGTCCGTGGATACTGAAACGTATGCAAAGCATGCAAGACAGTTTTGCGAACACAAAAATAAGAAGCAAACACAAATGCATGTAGCTGAATATTGAGTCCCCAGCCCTTGAACAAATTACATTTAAAACCCCGAGCCTGTATTCTATTGTAGTGGTGATAGTTATACCAAGTGGAAGTGAAATGCATCGTGTTAGCATGCCGCCAATAGATAAGTCTAGCCCAATGGTCAGGGTTACCACCTGTCCCACATTGTGAGAGACAGTCCCCCTCTGGGCAGTTGTGTCCATACCAAAACCATTATAAATGTAAAATATCCTGCGATCGTAGGACATAATTATGTCCCACATCTTATGTAATAGTCACATACAATAGTTATTTCCATATGTAAAATACCTACATTTTACAAGCAACAGAATAAACAAGTAAATGAAACAGAAGAAGCAGCTAAACTGCTACAACAATAAGCTTATGTTTAGGCATAAAACAAAAGTACTATCTGTTGTACTGACCGTGGGTATGTGTTGCCCTGAAAAATCCGGTGTGTCCCAAATAGATCCCATCCTGGCCATATGAAAAGGTGGCAACCCTACCAATGGTCAGAGCATTCGCACAATAACTGGCCAGCCTCTTAATCCCCCCTAAAACCAGTGACCTTTGGAGGAAAGTGTCTGTGATTGTCCCTGATTTGTCCTTGCCTTGGCCCTGTTACTGTTGAAATTAGTCCCTGAGTGGTTGAGAGGTCCGTACACATATGTACACCAACCAACTGTCACATTTGTTGCCACTACTGTTGAATACCTGTAGTGAAGTCATATATCCTAGCTACCATCCATGCGGAATGTACCACGGATGGTGTAGTGGTCAAACCGGTGACTAAGGTGTGTCTGTTTCTGGGTCCAAGCCATGCAAGGGCTGCTAATTTTATGTGATGGCCAGAATAAATTCCGTCGGATATAGGGAGGTAAAGCCAGCGGGGATGCACGGCAGACATTCAACAGTATGGGAAATGTAAATAGGTATGTAGGTGTATATGTATGTGTATGTGTATGTACAGACAGATATATATATATATATATATATATATATATATATGTATGTAGGAATGAACATGGTCACAATAAAGCAGTCATAACGAATGTGAAGGGAAACACCAGCGGAACCCCCCCACCCCATATTATGTAGTGCCGACATATCAAGCTGGTCAGAGGTGGGCAAACCCCTGCATCTGTAAACACAGGTAGAATGGTAACATTGGGACTAACTCTGTCCACGTGTTAGTTCTGACTTTCAAACAGGTACAGGGCTGTTCCATTCAGCAGTTGGCAAGCCTAAACCTGGATGACCACATGAAAACCCTGACAATCATCACACGTATGTGCCAGGACTATAAGCTTTGGAGTTCTGATTATCCTCGGAGTGAGTAAACATGTAGCATGGGCCCAGAGCAGTAGGTAATAGGGAATGTGCATGTGTAGTACTGCAGTTTCACCAGCAGGAGAATGGATGCCTGCTGTGTAAGTGAAGTGTTGAGGCATGTGTTCGGGTAACTATGAACCATGGGTATAAATATAAATGAAGGAGAACACCAATAGTGTAGTGGTTAGAGCATCCGCCTAACGTAAAGGCATTCCCAGTTAAAGTCTGACTATAGCACATATCATTTTCCTTGTGGAATGAATGTTGCTGTGCTGTAAAGCCAACATTTAAACATGTAAATGTGAACGTGTGTTTCGTATGGGACCATTAACCGGATTCCTTCAATCAAAGTGGTACTGTCACAATGAATAAGGCACATATAAGCACAAATAAGCGGCAGTAAACATATGTAACTCACAGTAAACATATAAATGAAGCAGAAGACCAACAGTGTAGTGGTTACAGTATCTGCCTAATGTAAAGGCATTCCCGGTTCAAGTTCGACTATAGCACATATCATTTTCCTTGTGGAATGAATGTTGCTGTGCTGTAAAGCCAACATTTAAACATGTAAAGGTGAACGTGTGTTTCGCATGGGACCATTAACCGGATTCCTTCAATCAAAGTGGTACTGTCACAATGAATAAGGCACATGTAAGCACAAATAAGCAGCAGTAAACATATGTAACTCACAGTAGTAGTATATATATATATACACACACACACACACACACACACACACACACACACACACACACACACACACACAAACACACACACACTCACATATATATATGTGTGTGTGTGTGTGTGTGTGTGTGTGTGTGTGTATATAAATATATATCCACAGACATTAAATATATATATATATATATATATATATATATATATATATATATATTGGAAGAATAAACACCGTAAGAATAAAGCATACACAAGGGTTGTGAAGGGAATCTAGAGCAACTAAGGTATTATATAGTGCTTGCAGCGTATGTCAGATAAAGCTGCCCAAGAGTGAGCAGAGCACCACTATTCACTCCAGTGGCAGGGTTCTACCAGTAGGCATAACATCATTGAACTGCTATGTCTACATTACACACAGACGGAATGTAGTCTATGTTGGGACCACCTACACTTGTAAACTGCAAATGGCCGTAATCCATAACACCAGGAAAGGCACGTATGTGCAAATATAAATGGCGGGAGATCCTGTGAATACACAAGGCAGTACAAAATGTGTGTAGGGCCCCAAACACTCTGGAGAGGGCAATGTGTAAAGGTGTGTCATGGCTGCAATATCAAGTGGATAATGGCTGTTATGCGTGGAAACTCAACACAGGTGAGGAGGAGGAACTATGGGTATGCGATTATGGATCCAGGAGTGCCAGGGTTGGTTGGGCCGATTCCAATGGACTGCCCCGTGTAGGTCAGCTAGTACGTAATAGGTATATATGCATACGCATATGCAGACAACAATATGTTGAAGTACATTCTATGTAACACATGCACTCCATTTATTGACATAAATAATATGAATGTGCACAGACAAACAAAGACAGTAGCTGGAATAATAGGCTGTGCAGATGAGGAACAGGTCAAATGACACTGTATCACATCCCATTTACCATCGGTAATCCGTACATGAACATATTGCGACATCTGTCCACTGTATAATGTGCTAAATACTGATTATAAGATGACCGGAGTGAAGTGTCGGTGTCATAATGACTAAGGCAATAGTATGCTGGTAAAGCATATATAAAACCCAATACGCATGTGTAAGTGCTTATGGCCGGGAAATGTATTGGTCAACGGACACACAGATGTATATATATTCATATATATATATATATATATATATATATATATATATATATATATATATACATATACCCATATATATACACACACACATATATCTATCTATATATATATATGTATACACACACACACACACACGCAAAAAAAAAAATATATATATATATATATATGTGTGTGCGTGTGTGTTATATAGATATATATATATATATATATATATATATATATATATATATATGTGTGTGTGTGTGTGTGTGTGTGTGTGTGTGTGTTAATGTAAATATACACATGTACATACCTAGGTTACGTTACAGCAATTACAGGTCACATATGATCAGACCAGGCATATGTTAGTGGGAGGTCCAGTAAACAAACTTCTACCTCCCACACCCCCCCAGCTAGGCCAGTGAGACATACAGACAAGCAATAAAGGTAAATGCACCGCTGCTTTCCAGACCACTGGCAGGAAACTACCAGTGGGAGAGATCTGCAAGGTCTACACTTTAAACATGGATCATGGGGTCCCTTGTGGGACACCAAAAATTTGCCTTGTAGGCGAACCTGTAATGATTGACGCAACCAGGATGTAGCTGTACACGGAACAGTAGGTTGTGCAAGTGTGATAACACATGGGTTAACAAAACGTATGACATGTGTCCCGACACAGGGAGAATGGGAAGTGTGTAGGAGTGTGTTCATACCCCAGCTGCGCTCACAGTAAGGATGAATGCTATAGAGGGGTGTCAGGTAGGGGAATCAGGGGTATGCAATCATGGGCCTAAGTGTGCAGGTGTTGGTTGGCAGAGATGTATTAGGCCCACCCTGTGGAAGTAATTAATATTCCTATGTGGGTATAGCAGATGCCCATACCTCCAAAACATTAAGAGCACATCTACTGGATAGTTTGTAAACCATTGGGGGAACATATAGGGACTATATCAGTGAACTGTACCCGATTATCATGGATATCCGTGATTATGAATTAGAATCTAACACAGTCCCAGCTAAACCCTTCCAGAACTAGTGAAATTAGGTGGACAGGTGGTGGAATACACATAATGACTAATGACAACATGTATGAGTCATAAACAGCATGTACCTTGACAAATGTGTATGAATACATATGCTCTGGGACTGTCAATGTGTCAGGTTAATAGTACCAATCATCTAAATGTGTCCCTGAGTGTGTTATGCAGTGTCCCTGATTCAATGTTCATTCTCCCCCATTTGTATGTGAGGTCTGCTAGTGATGGAAAGCGCAAATTCCGCTGACTGCCTTAGGTAGATGATAGCATAATAGGTTGGGGTTACCACCTGTTCACTTTTGCGAGGGACACTCCCCTTTGGGCAGTTGTGTCCTGCAAAATAAATGTTATTATGGCACATGGCCTGTGATTTAGGGAAAAGAATCCATATATTGTCTGTAGTGGTTGCATAAAATGATTATGTTGTATCTGAAACACCTAGATATTATAGGAAACAGTATTAGCAACTATAATGCTACAAGAATAACCTTTAATTAGGCAAACCAGTGAAGTAGTTTATTTTCTACTGGCTGTGTATATGTGTTGGCTGGCCAAATCTGACATCTCTACATATAGGTCCTATAGGGCTGCCACCTTTCCAAATGGGGGACCTGCTCCATAGAAATGTCAGATGTACCAGGTCAGAACATACCTACAGCCGTGCATAGTACAGAACTATACGTATTTGCACAAAAAAAAGCTTAGTCTAGTAGCAGTCCAGTTACTTATGCTACTTCACATAACATATAGAAGTGTCATATATACAATAACTGTTACATGCACTATTAGAGAAATGTAGAATATAATATTGTTCTGTAATCAGGACATTTGCTATGTCTTGATTATTTCCACATGACACATACACCTAAGGAGGGACTGTCCCACGCAAAGTAAAATAGATTTACTTGTCTGCATTGCAGAGTATTGGTTCCCATGTATTAGCCAGATGGGAGCAGATTGCATGAGGAACACACATATAATATGATTAACTCACTGGACAGGCCGCCGTTTCCGTACAGTTGAACGCCGTGCCGTCGCCTAATGGTCTGCCATACCTGATACTGTAGTCATGTAGTCCGATGTAATAGGCATCACAAGGGATTGCGTCCACCCAGCGTGAGTGACACATGCAAGCACCAATGTCGGTGCATGTGCAAGTGAGGGAGCGAGTGGGTATAAGCATGTTTGGCTACCAGTATGTGAGTATTGAACTGGTTAAGAAGTGTGGATGCTAACCAAGTGTAAGAAGCTGTAACCAGAGGTCAGCAGTGCTTAACACTGCGCAAACCCATGCACAACCACTCCCAACTGCTTCAATGTGCCTTACTCCCTCCGTATCCAGTGGGCTTGTTCTGGCCGCAAACAAATAACCATCCTTTGCAAGTGTTGCTAGCAACACCCTGCGCACACAGCTAATTTGAATTACCAATACACCATGGCAAATATACAGACAATAGACAGTATCACACACATACCATACAGCACAGTCATCCAACAGTATAGCAATGTACCGGCAGATATGTCTGGACCACTGGTGTTTGCAGACCTGGCCGTCTCGTGTTTACGTGTGTGAGCATGCCCAGTATGACCATTCCACATGTTGTCGACTGACATTGTCGTCATACCTTCATGTGTTTGAGCATGTCCAGTATGGCCAACTGTATCGCATGTGTTACATGTCCAGGTAGTCAGTACTGTGGTTCTGACCTCTGCGTTGTACACTGACAGGTGGCATGCTGTGTCTGCAGGATATCCATCGATCATGTGGCATTGACTCTTGCTACATTTCTGCACAGCATGGGGGGGATATCCGACTGTATCCACATTCCTACACAGCACCGCTGGGGCACAGCTGACTGTTCTAATATGTATATGTTGGAAGGGGGGCACACCAGACACTTGTACACATTTGCTACTACTGTACTGGTATGTCAGGTACTCCATTTCAGTGTGTAGACCTACGTATTGTGCTGGCTAGAGGCATACCAGTGTACTCCAGATCTTAGCTGTAATTACCAACATATTAGTTTCAGACGTCCTAGCCTTCACAACCTACATCCAACTTCCTGGCCTGCTGTAGTCTGTCTGCGTGGGTCTGTGGGGGGGGGGGGTCATCCATTGGGCATATTCAGAGGCCATAGTACAGCATTTGTCTGTGTTGGTCTACATCTGTCCAGCTGGTTGAGACTTGTGTGGGCTGTATGGACACACATGATGCTCAGCCCATTACCTGCAGTGGGTTAGGACACCCTGTGTACTACTGGCTACTATGGTGACCCCCGTATGTGCTACAGATGTCATGGTGCCACTATGGATGTCTACTGTCTGCTGCCTTAACATTCAGCAACCAAATTCCCTTGCATGCTCACATCCATACCATAGCTACAGGTAAAAACACATTCTAATACAACTGCCAGTTGGTAGGTTGATTGACTTACCTTGAATGTGTGCCAGACCTGAGGATGGTGCTGGAGGGCTGTCTATGTCAGATGCACATAGTGCACTTCCTATACATGGCTGACTACAGGCAGTGTCTTGTTTGGCATCCCTTTTACTGTCTGTGCAAGTCAGAGAGGGTGACATTCCCTGGGTCCCTAATGTGTCAGTGCATATGCTATGCGTTGCCTCTTTCTCAAGGCCAGGTCCTACTGGGCATGCCTCCTTCCGCCTACTGGGTCCGGCTCAGGTTGTTCCTCCTCTGAGTCACTCTGTGCCTGTACAGGCCTTGGCATTGGTGGGGGGCTGTGTGGCCCTGCCCCATGCTGTTCCTGATGCAGCTGTTTCCGCAGGATAATATTGTGTAGCATAGCACATACCATAACAACTTGGGTGCATGTAGCTAGTGAATAATACAAGGCTTCACCGGCTGTGTCCAGACACCGGAACCTTGACCTGAGCATCCCAAACACATGCTCTATTATATGTCTGACCTGTGCGTGTGCCTCATTATGGCATAGTTGTTCAGGTGTGTGCGCATTTCTGATGGGTGTCATCAGCCACGGCTCCAGTGGGTACCCAGTATCCCCCACTAGGTGACCGTAAGGGATGTCCATATTGGCAAAGCTGTGGTACAGCTGCGTCAGATGCCAAATATCAGAATTGTCATTGCTTCCACGACAGCCAGCACACACATTCAGTATAATGCCCTGGGCATCGCATATGACCTGGCAATTGATGGAGGGGATGCCCCTGCAGTTAATGTAGGCCCTACCCTGCTCAATGGGTGGTGCTTTGATGCATACATGTGTGCAGGCTATAGCACCCACTACCCCAGGATAGTCTGCCATTTGGTGGAAGAGATGCATATTGCTGGTCAACACCTCACATGTGTTGAGGAAATGTATGTGCTCACAAGCAATTGGTGACATGGCATCCAGGAACTGGTGGAATACTCTGAATGCAGATGTATGTGAGATCCCCATGATATCCCCAGTTGTGCTTTGGGAGGTACCTGTGGCTAGTATACCTAGGCCTGCACATACCTTGGTATCCACTGGGATGGGTTGCCCTCGACCTGTTCGATGTGTCAGGTGTGACTGGTACAGCTCAACAACCTTCTGTAGGAGGTCTCTGTCCACACCATAGAGCTCCACTATTTCCAGCTCATGTAGCACCTGTTAGGTTACCCTGCGTCTGTACAGTCATCTCTGTCTCATCACTGAGGGTTGTTCAACAGCATTCACATCCTCACTTCCCTCAGCCTCCTGCACATGTTGGTCTGTGTTGCCTGCTGCAGCCATTCTCATTTCATAGGATTGTTTATTAAAATCTCCCTGCATGTATACACCAGTGGTGTAGCATTTGGAAAAACCTGAGGGGATGGTGCTTGCTCACTTTATCGTAGTGTTCTGGGCCAGGCTGGTCTGCTGTGTCTGTAATCTACTGATTGTGATAAATATCACCTGCTTGCCCAGCTTGTTCACCTTGACTATTCTCCTACTGCTCTTGTCCCTCCCATTTGCACTAGGCAGGTATAGACACACCCCTAACTTAGGCATGCTAAGCTTGGATCAATCCCAAAACACAGGGCTCCAATTAACGTACAGTATGCCTGACACCCCCCCCATAATTTCACCTATATTTGAGTCCTGCACCTGGATATCTATACACATACACTCTTGGGACCTGCATCACACCCTGGGGATAAATGGGATTCACTATTTTCCACCTCGTTTGCATAGTATTGTCTTTTAATGCATAGTTACATGACCCATACCGAGCCTCCCCAAAAATAACCACTGCTTATTGTCTGACAGACCTGCACACAACTGGTTAAAAGTGCCTTACTATCACCGTATTCAATGTCCCTTGTTCTTCTCAGCAACAAAACAACCGGCCTCTGCATGGCTCGAAAGCGGGACCCTGCACACCACAGACGATGTGCTTTACCACTAAGCCATGGCAGATATACATGCATCTGAGGTTATCATCTACAGATCATCCAGCACAGGCATTCAACAGTATAGGACATGTATTCCATCATGTAGATGTATGTGGCTAATGTCTACATATATATATATATATATATATATATATATATATAGATATACACATATACACACATATACATAGATATAGAATATATATCTCAACAGCTTAACACGTGACACCAAAGCATTAGACAAGAATGAAAAGGAAACCACATGCGCATCCTGCATTATGTACTGGTGTTAATATCAAGGCAAGTGTGTTTCTGTGCATCACACGGGTTCAGATTGTATTAAGAGTAAGATTATGGCTGCTGACATTACTCATCAGACTTATTGCCGAATGTATGTGTATGTCTTGCCAACCCAGTCTCTTGGCTGATTGTGACATTTATGGCCACTATATAGGAAAACAACAAAACACTCTCCTCAACACATCCAGTAGCTAGCCACACACAGACACCAACACATAGGATATGACTGCCAAACACACACACCTGTCATGCCTTGGAATAGAACACCCACCTGTCTATTCTATCACACTACAGCATTATGCAGTTACAGAATGTGCTTCCAAGATTACTGGGACCCAATACTCCCAGAGGTGTACTTCTAGGTGGGTGACATTATCAGCAATGGCAAAGTCAGCGATAGTGATTGTATGGAGTGTGAGCAGTCTAAAAGCATTATTTTGTCCCCAGGCAGACAGAGACACACACACACAGTTGGCATGGCTGAGATTAGAACACCGACCTAACTACCTTATCACACTACAGTATTACGCAATTACAGAATGCACAACTGAGATTACTGGAACACAACATTCCCAGAGGTGTACTTCTAGGTGGGTGACATCATCAGCAATAGCAAAGTCGGCGATAGGGATTGTATGGAGTGTGAGCAGTCTAAAAGCATTATTCTGTCCCCAGGCAGATGGAGACACACACACACTTAGCATGGCTGAGGTTAGAACACTGACCTAACTACCTTATCACACTACAGCATTACACTGTTACAGAACACGCTACCAAGATTATTGGGACGCAACACTCCCAGAGTTGTACTTCTAGGTGGGTGACGTAATTAGCAATGGCAATGTCGGTGATAGGGATTGTATGGTGTGAGCAGTCTCAAAGCATTATTCTGTCTCCAGGCAGACGAAGACACATACACTTGGCATGGCTATGATTAGAACACCGACCTAACTACCTTATCACACTACAGCATTACACAGTTACAGAACAAGCTACCGAGATTACTAGGAAACAGCACTCCCAGAGGTGTACTTCTAGGTGGGTGACATCATCAGCAATGGCAAAGTCGGCGATAGGGATTGTTTGGAGTGTGAGCAGTCTAAAAACATTATTCTGTCCCCAGACAGATGGAGACACAGACGGTTGGCATGGCTGAGATTAGAACACTGACCTACCTACCTTATCACACTACAGCATTACACAGTTACACAACACGCTATTGAGATTACTGGGACACAGCACTCCCAAAGGTGTGCTTCTAGGTGGGTGACATCATCAGCATTGGCAAAGATGGCAATAGGGTTTGAATGGAGTATGAGCAGTCCAAAAGCATATTTCTGTCCCCAGGCAGACGCAGACAAACACACACCAGTGGTGGGATCAGGACAACTGCCTATCTACAGACCACTATTACAATACTACAGAGATACAAGCCATGCCACAGACACTACACCTTTCAAGACTGTCAATATGACCTTCTAGGAATGCGGACATCGACATGGATGTTGGCAGTTACGATGTACATACCTGTGAACCTGTGTGTTCAATGTAGGAATTCATGCTGAAGTGGGATATGGCCATCTGTTGACTGGATGACTACTATCGCTATACAGAGTTACAATGGCCATGCCCATACATATAGAGGCACATAACCGACACAAGGTGTCACTGGGAATGCTCACACACTTAGTAGCATGCGGCTGTTTGGAATGCACTATGTGTCCATCTGCATGATGTTATACTGGGCATGCTCACACACTTTGTAGCACAGGGCTGTTTTGTATGCACTCTGATTCTAAACACAGAAGGGCACAGTGGCCATGCTATTACAGTTATACATGAACAACACATTGTAATGGACTCTGGTGTCGATAGTTGTCATTGTTAGCAGGAACACTGCACTACATATATCTGACACTGGTTTCTACACAATGTCTGCTGCTGTCCGTCACCTTAGATGTACCACTCTAAACCTGACACATTACTACCACCCATGGTGATGTCCTACCAGGAGTGGCTACTTCACCCATATAGTGCCATTCATAGTCGAATGTCCTGAGACCAGGTTAACACTCTGATATCTAGAGGACAACTGCATTGTATGTGTATGCTAAACAGTGCTAGATGTGTAGCATTCGTAATCACAGCTGCCCAATGTAGATCCAACAATGGGGAATACTGACATCTGTGCAATGAGGAACACCTGGCTGAAGGCTCAGTTGTGCACAATAGCACTACCACCGTATAGCTCGGATACAGACATGTGGGCCATAACACAGGTACGGACCTCTCCAGGTGGTGGTGTCCCCACGTACATGAAGGCCACTCACATGTACTGACCAGTACACCTCAAAAGGCATCATAAATGTATCAGGTGCAGATCACAGTGTCAAAAGCTGCATTCTAAGATGTAACCCTCAGACATCACCATGTCCTTGGACCAGCAACATACATCTATACATGTGGTAGAACATATAATAGTACAACGCCATGTGGTCCATGGCCAGTGGACTGTACCTAGTTCTACATCAACTGTGCAGACTAACCATGTACTGACACAGTTGCATCATGTGTTATGCAATGCAATAATACCACTGTTCATAACCAGGTCGGCTGTACACATAACAGGGGCCCTGGGTCATATACAGCAGTAACAGATGACTGTTGCTGCACACCAGTAAACACCCTCATGTTTGGATATGACATACATGTACCTGCCGTGGATATGTACATGCCCCCCCCACACACACACACACACACACACACACACACACACACACACACACAAAACACATATGTATATAGCATAGCTGTTGCTGTCCTTCATGCAGACAGGTGGCTACAGCAATTACACACATGCACATGGAAGCTAGGACCATGGCTGTTGAATGCTAACAGTACATAAGGTGTGATATCAATGTTGACTGAGTTAACATTCCCATTGTACTGGTTACTCATGACAACTATCATATCATACAACAGTCCATGTGTCATGTATGTCATCACACATGTCCACCAATTGCAATGCCTACAAACATGGCTAAATGACAGGAATGTAGGACCTACACACATGTACATGTAGTGGTGTGCGTTCAGCTACCATGTGTGTCCAGTAGCTGATGTTTCAGGTGATGTGTGTCTTACTACAACATGCAGTTGCAATGCAGTCCCATCACTGCCAACTGCATATGGTGATATACTGACAGTACGGTAAGATGTACATCATGTATGGAAGAATGTATGGACATAACTAAGTGGTGGGCCATCTTTGCAGATGGATGTTTGCTGAGGACAGCTCACAGGTGTGTCACAAGCAGTCCAACAATAACATGTGCAAACACTAAGCTATCGTTCTGTTAATTGAAGGGGAACACATACAACCTACACAGCGGTCAGGGTGTCACTGACTGTAAATCACTTGACACCTGTAACACTTAAGACCTCCCTTGTGCATATATCAGCACAATTGCCAAAGGTAGCATCGGTACACATTGTAATGCGGACAATACTGCTGCATGTCTGTCATACATATCATAAGATAGCAGGTGTTTGATTCACAGTACTGCCATGTGTGTTTGCTTGTGTGTCCATATATGCCACATATGGTGGGGAATACATCCCATTTGTTACTCACTCTACTGTACACTGTTGTAGAGATCTGTACATACTGCATTGTAGAAAGCAAGACATAAGCAGGGGTGGGGTGTGTATCACACACATGTAAGCTATCTGTATGTGCATGACATAGGTGCATTCAATTGTGGACTCCACAGTGTATGTGTGTATGTATGTATGGCTGTCTGGTCCATGGAGTGAGGATGTATGTTACCATAGTGAACAGATAGGTCCCCTAATCCTTCCAGGTGATGGAATCTACTACTCTGTTGATGTCGTCGATCTTAGACATTACTGACTACCTATACATGTGTATTCTCTGTGTCGCATCATGTGGGTGCACAGTACTGTAATGGTGACTACCACATACGCAGGGGTCCTCACCTCAACACTATCAAGTGTGTGTGTGTGTGTGTGTGTGTGTGTGTGTGTGTGTGTGTGTGTGTGTGTGTGTGTGTGTGTGTGTGTGTGTGTGTGTGTGTGTGTGTGTGTTACAGTGTCGTTGACCCCATGAGTGTGGGCATGTTACAGTGTGTCTGAATACATGTGTGCGAATACCTGTGTATGTGTGTGTGTGTGTGTGTGTGTGTGTGTGTGTATGTGTGTGTGTGTATATATATATATATATATATATATATATATATATATATATATATATATGTAGTTGTGTGTTCTCATCCTGTAATGTGAATGTGTATTACTGCTACACAGAGAGGCCTCAAGCTATCAACTGGCCTCTACCCTTGTCATCAGCTAGACTGCTATGTAAACCCCCCATGTAACTGTACCTGTGATGTCACCCGGTATGGATGTCACGTCTCTAGCCACTGTAGCTTAGTACACAGCTCCCATGCTCCTGGATCAGTAGATGTGTAGACATCTTTGGAATGTCAGCCTTTCTAACAGTGAGGTTGAAGCTACGAATAGCATGCTGGTATTGCCATACATACCTGTGAGTTGTCCACATTTACACATGGGAAACTAACTGCAAACACTGATACTCAATGACAGATGCAATTAGACCTGAAGGAGGGAAGCAGGATATCATGACCAATATGCTGTTACTGTTGTTACCAAGACACATACTGTGAACAAAAAACAATGCATTCTAAACCTATACTACACGGTATGTCTGCTGTGTGTCAACAGTTCACAACAATTGGAATCTACAGTTATCTCCCCATTCTGTTCACCCTGTGCATCAGACCATATGAGCGTGTCCCTGCACTGATGGTATGGATGACAGGGATGCGGCACAGGCATCATCATATGCACAGGGTGATAATGTTTGCCAGGGGCCTAGGTTGCACCAGTGGATGACATCATGTGTGGGGGTTAGGGCCTGTGATCTAATTGGCCATGTGTGGTTGTTATGCATGTGTGTGTTGTGGTGCACAACAGATGTTTCTGGTGTGTGCATGTATGTGTGCACACAATTCTGCCATGTGTCTGGCCTACACAGGGGTGTTATTGACAGCTTCAGACTGTACAGATCAGGTTTTACAGCTCACGGTGTCTGGCCACGGCCACGTGACCTGCACCTGCCAGGGGTTGCACGGGCACTACCAGGCAGAGGTGCAGATTAGGTACTGTGTGATGACACATGTCCACTGGAAATGTGTCCCTGTTGGGACCATCCAGGGACACATGTACATGGCCTACTGTGTCCTGGTGTAGACAGCACAGCACCAGCTGCACTGCTGATGCTACCGCCACTATGGGAGCGGGCATGTGAGGTAGCTCATTCACGTAGACCTGCACCAGGTGACATAGCTGACCTATGTTCACATGCCCTACACCTCACTCCTACCAGATGTTCCAGCACAGACAGCTCACGCTCACGGAGTGTCATGCCATGGTCAGAGATTCCAACCATGTCACTCAATCGTCTGTCCAAAACATCAGCAATCTGCTGTTGAGCATTTGCCATTGCCTGGGTGTTGTTGTTTAAAGAATGCATAGCAGCCCTCTGAAGCCTCTGCCCTTCTCTGTTCTGCCATTCAGCAAGTGCCTGTGCCACCATTATAGCCTGAAACATGCATCTGGTGACACCAGCTGCTGTGCTCTGTCCTGCAGGGGCATGTCTGCCAGAGATCCTCCTACGAGCAGCACTGGCTACATGCCTGTGTGGCCCATCTTCAGTCATTTGCCTGACACCATGGTGTGAATACACACCTTCCATAGCCGCCATGCTTTCCTGTTCCAAGCTACCACATGCCAACTGTCCTTCCTCTATGGCCACTGGTGATGGGGTATGTGTTGGCATGAGATCTGTGTGTGGGGATGAGGGGGATATAGGTGGAATGGCAACCAATGGCACAGATTCAGCCCCTGACAATCCTGCTTGTGCCTCAAGCATATGTTCATCATCACTGCTAGAGTCTGTGCGGACACTAACATCAGATGGACCACAGGAGGGTAATGCACCTACATCACCTGTGAGGGCAGACAAAGACTCTACATTACAATACAGACACACACAGACACACACGGACACACACAGACACACACAGACACACACCATGCATGTGATTTGAGAGAAGGCATGCAACATGCATGTGATACAGCATACGGCATGCAGCTCAGACAATAATAGTGGTAGTTATCATACATCCCTGGGTTGCACACAACAGCATGCATGTGTCATAGCAGAAGCCATGCATTTCACACAATCATGGTAGTAAGCATGCCTCCCTGTGTTACACCATGTGGACTAGCACAGGTTATCAGTGCACACGGCTGATGTGTGGCATATGACCTTGACATTAACATGTAGTATGACATGTAATCTGCTGACGTGTGCATTGACTTGCATACATGTTTAACACAATGGTGTCCTGTCACATATACAGTGGGGTAATGGTGTCATATTGCAGTGTTGTCTGTCCGTCCTGCAGATAAAATGCACATTTAGCAGATGTGCATGACCATTGCAGGGTATTATGAGGCATCTATATTGCTATACAGTGTGAATTACAGACACAGTGCATAGCTATGACTGTGTGCATGCACAATACATATATACTGTGGATTGTGACCCACGTCACTGAGGTGTATACACACTAAACCATGATGTGAAATGTGTGACACAGGTCACCAAAGGCCATACAGATGACACCCCTGCACATCTGCAAACATATTTTAGCTGCCTGGCAGCCATGTCCACACATGGCAGACTTGTCAATACACCATGTCCCACATGACATTTGTGTACCACACACACAAGGTGCAAGGCTGACAGTGATGTCCTACAGCAGCAAGGGAAATGTACTGTATTTGTGTTCTGATGTGGTTGTCTGTGAATGTATGTGAATGCTGTACAGGTGACTACTGTCATGCTGTGACACAGTCATGATGTTCAACACATCTTATGTGGTCGAATGATTTTACACCTCCACAAGCTGTGCACAGGCCTGTAGGATGTCCAGTGTTCCACATCTGTAATATAACCATTCAACAAAGGCTATAGTTGGACCATGTGTAGCCAATGTACAACAGGGTGTACACACAAACACATCACATCTACTGTGTGTTGCTACATGTCTCTGGCCATCCCCCATGGCCATGTGTGAACATGTGTTGGCCAAATGGTTGTGATGTCCATCTATCTCACATGTCTGTGTTGTCCCATATGACATACACCCATATATGTCATATACTCCACTGTCCACAGGGTTATGCAGACAAAGGGTTGCATGTTTGGTATGTAGGGTATGTTTTATGGGATAGTGAGACAATGTTGCAGCCGGCCCACTACATGTCATGGGCTTGTCAGATGGCACATCACAATGTGTGCACTCATAGCAGGGGCATAATCCACAATGGTGAATCCTGTGGGCTGCCCATACTCCAGCTCACTGTCTAGTACTGTTTGTGTACCCCACATGTGTAGTTCTGATGTGTAGTACATGTTCCTACATTGAACAACATCTCCACCATTGTATGCACAGCTGTCCACACATCTAGCAATGACAGTTTCTGAGGTTTCATGTCAGTGTTTCACATAGTTTGTAAGTATTGCACATGGGTAGCCATTGTGATGGACTGTAGATGTGACCTGCATTATGTGACCGGACCATACATTATGTGTACATGTGTTAAATGGCCACATGGCAAATAGATCTGTGCATTAACATGCCTGATACTTATAACTGTCTCACCTACAATGGCCTGCTGTCTTTGCAGAATGCCAGAGGTACCTATATAGGGGTGACACAGCAGTATGATCATTATTGACGCCTGTATGACAGCTACAGGGTGCAAAGTGTATGCTAACACATTCACCAGTACAATAGGATATACTATGGAGTATGCACATGTGTGCATACACAGAGTAGCATACTATAGTATGTGGCATGTGTGTATACATGACTTGCATATGATGTTACATTACATATTGTACAGTGACACATGCAACTATATGTGATATAATAGTTATATGTGCAGTAGTAAATTACCAGGCAACTCCAGCCTCAGTGATTGAGAGACACCCGCCTCCACAATGTCAACTAAGGCTAGTGAATGCTGTTCTGCTGGTATCCCCAGGTTGGCTGTAGCTCCTTGGTACGTGTGAGTGGGGGCTGGGTTGGTGGCCTCCACCTGTTGCACCTTGTTCCCTGGCGATTGCATTTGCACGCTGTTTTGCCCATCTGATTAGGTCCATACAGTGTCTGCGCACCTGCTGGTATGTGCAGTTATGGCCACCCACATCATTAACCCTCCTGCGAAGTTCCTGCCACAGATCATTCCACTGCTGTGCACCCTGTGGCACATGGCTAAACAGGGCATCATAGTTGTCTTGGAGGTAAGGTATAACGGCCTCATCCTCCAAACGTGTATAGGCTGGTAGCCTTGCTCGCTGCATACCTGGAAGACATAATGATGGAGGCAGGTCACAGTATCTCAGAGATTCACAGAGATACAGCTGCACATACATGTGTATCACATTTATGACATATAAATGGTTGTCTTTGCAAATCTTCATGACATTGTCACCACTGACATGTTTGTGTCACACACATGTGACACCCAATGGGGATTGGATATTGTCACCATATATGTGTGTCACCTGATTACATTGCTCATACTCCATGTGGATGCTGTCTTGATGTGGGCATGTCTGTTTGCTTGTACTGGTGTTCTTACCTATCAGCACATGCCTGGATGTGGCCACATAAATGCTGTCGACCTTGATGCTGTGCATATGACACATATAAACACATACACTGCCTTAACGGACATGACATGTGACACTGCAGACATGCACATAGAAGGCTTTACATGCATGTGTTTTGCCATATACATCTACATGGCACTGTTCAACATCCTGCCACATATCACCTGTGTTGCACATGTGATACACATGAGACACTGTCTAGGCTGTTGGTATTTGCAGGGATGGTTATCAACTACAGCATGTACGGCCAAGGTCATCTACTAGTCTGTATGCCCTGGGCCATGTATGAGCCTAGGATGTAAGGTTACCTAGCTGTAGCCAACAGCTGTGTTTCGGTGCCAAGTGAAGCAGTGCCACAAAACTGATCCACATGGTTAATGATGCATCTATCATACGGTCATCACACCATGTCTGACAAAGGTGAAATGTGCAGCATTGCTGGACAAGGATGCATAGTATGGCAGGAGTATGTAACGTGTATGTCACAAGGATTTGTCCAGCATGTGGCGATCCTTGTACTAGGAGGATGGATGTCCATGACATATGTATTTGAGATCAGGATATGTACGTGTAGCATGCCCAGCATCACAGTGTTGGACATGGCTTTATGCAGGGTAGACATCATGCTACATAGTGGAGATGAGGATTGTGAAGGCTGGTGTCGGCCATTCAAACATGGCCAATACCCCTTAAAGGTGATATGTGATCTGAAATAGGTCGCTTGAGTGATGACTATGGCTGAACAATGATCTCAATATTTATGGATGGCACCCTGACATGACTAGGGTTGCCACTTATGACTACCTAATAGGCTTGATGATGTCACTAGTTCAGAGAGGTAAACTGCACAGCAGCATCCCTTACACACAGTGTCCATTATGTTGACCGCTGCCTAGGTGATAGTTCATGGGTACAGGGGTATTAACCTAGTGGTGACAATGCAATATGCAGCTGTCAGATTGTGCACATATGTCACACACCTCACCCACAAAGCCCCTTCTGTATGTTGTCCATAACACTGAGTCAGCTATTGCTACTAGGTCATAGCCATTCACATACTTACATAGGCAGATGCCTCCCGTTTGTCTGAGTGGTATGGGCTTCAACGAATGAACCCTGTTTTACTGCAGCTGGCACTGGTGTGATATGCACATATTAATCAGACACCTTCTGTAGTGTTGGTTCTGTCAACAGTCCACTGGCAGAACACTCCTGTAACATACGAATGTACATCTAGTATACCGAGTGTAGGTGGAACACAGTATGGGTGATGATGTCCTATGATCTGTCACAGGTATGCTATGCAGTGTGAAATCATCCGTACTGTCATCTACATCTGTACTGCTAACAACATATACGTTGATTAAGGTTCATGGACTTTCAGACCAGACTCAGCAGGGTAGTAGTGCAGTGCCTCCCATTATGAGTGGTGTCTCCACTTTGTGGGTTGTGATAACTATTGGTGTGTACCATTCAGTGTTTTCACAGACTGACATGAAGCTATGTTTTACATGATGTGTATGTGTAGAACAAACTGTTTTGCCATATATGTATGATACAACCAGGGATGTGGACAGGTCCCATGCAGCCTTATTGCACCTTGTACCATCATAGTTATGGTTACAGGGGCTCTGTAGTGTACATGGATATATGATTGTGTACCTCTTGGAGGGGCAGTGTGTTTATGTTATCCAACACCCTATCTGTACTGCTTATTCATGCTCAGCACCTGTTCAGAACATGTAAGCACTACATGAGCTACTAATTACTATAGCACTCATTCCTCCTCATTACCTACAGGTAAACACTGTACTTACATTTCCTGCTTGCCTAGAGTAAAGAAGCTCTTGTACACACTTTCCTCACTTATCCTGTGGGAAATAGTTATATATTCAGGCATGTCCAAGTGTCAATTCCCAGTGTTCTCGCCTGTCTATATGATGAATATGGGCATCAGGAGGCAATATAGAAATTGTCTCGTGTACACAGTCAATACTCCCCACACAGTCAATACTCCCCTTCTAACATCCAAAACTACAACCTGTGTGAGATGCACATATCTAGCCATGCTGGAGGTAAAGCTCTCTCCAACCCAGACTAAACTTGACAATCATGTGGGGAAGTTAAACATTTGCACCACACCACACTCATGACATAGTTTCACTAAATCTCCACCACCACAGGCCACACATAGTAAGACAACAACATTTGCGGAGCCTCTCAATACTACTCTGTCTAGGCAACAGAGAACTCCAAAGCAGAAATGCAGGCAGCCCCCATGCCCCAACACAAAACCAATGATTTATAGCCTACAGGCTCAGTGTGCCCATCAACCACAGCCAATAGGGAGAAATAACGTACTCAACACACTAGTCATAGGTGACTCTATAGGCGGTCACACTAATGTCCCACTCACCAGGCTACACAAGGAGATAGTTACTGTCAGCCACCTGTCAGGTAACAGGATCCGCAACATAATCTATGCATTCAGGGCACTCCTCAACAGGTACAATATGACTGTGTCATTGTCCATGTTAGTGTGAATGCCCTGAGATGTACCTTCCTGGACTACATGTAAAGAGACATAGAATAGCTCTCCGATCTTGTAGCCCAGACAGGTATCGCCCTAGCCCTGAGTAGCATTCTGCCATCATCCAGACTGATAACACAGTAAATGATTTACTTCAACAATTGGCTATGCTTCTGGTGTCATTCCAAGGGTATCCAGTATCTGTCTGCTTTGAATGACATGGTCAACAGAACACAATGTTTTGGCACAGATGGGCTGCACCTGTCAGCCCTGGGATTCCGGATAATAGCTAAGGCTCTTGCTGCTCCTGTAGTGCCTGTTTTAGGCACGGTTCAAATAACATATTCACCACCATAACAGGAACAGGAAAGCAAAACCTGAGGGTAATGCTACTCAATGCTTGACGTCTTCATCTCAAACGCACTCACTCGAGGCACTCCTTGTAATGGACCACTTCGATATCTGTACAGTGACTGGGACCAGCTTCTAGGCTCCTGAGAGCACCCCTGCACTACCAGGCTATTACTCATACCACACCTTTGAGTCATGTAACCAGGACCGGAACACCCACGGCAGAGGTGTGTCCATATTTTCTAAGAATATCCACACCTTCAGGCTAGTTGCTTAGCACAATACATCAGAGGTTATCCAAGTGCAACTGAGTCTGGCCATAACTGCTATACAAATTGCAGCTTGCTACAGATCGCCCACCATACCCCATGGTTAACAGTCTTCTCTTCTTGGTGTACTGGAAATTAGGGATCAAACAGACACACTACTGATGTGCGGCTGACACTACCCCACCATTAACTGGGATACCAACTCATGTACCGACACGTTAGGCCAACACTTTCTGGGATTCATAACCTGCAATTGCCTGGATCAACCTATCCACACCACCACCAGGGGCAACAATATCCTAGACCTGGTCATTATCAACATGTGTGACTGGTGTTCCACACCTGGGATTATCTCCTTGTTGGTCAGATCCAAATGTACGCTAATCACCCTTGTTATCCACATCCCGGCACCACACTCTTTATGGAAAAACACAGTACAATATTTCTACAAAGCCAACTTCAGGCTTCTTATGACAGCAGTAGTAAACGTCATGACAGCCATGCAGATGGACAATACAGTTATAACTGCTGAATCATACACAACTGCACTTAATTAGCACTTACACAACTGCATGGATCATGCTATCCCAAACAGAACCATGATGGTACCCACCAGAAAATGGAGGACACTCTGGTGGTCCACTGCCATGGACATAATGTACAACAGAAGGAGGAGACTGTTGCAAACTAGAGTACAATCCCATGAGTGGAGGAGCTCCCTGGTCAGCCTCAGTAAGAATCTGAGATCCCTTATCACATCCTCCAAAGCTAGCTACGTAAACATAACCACGACTAATTCCAAGGACTACCTCAAAGCGTTCTAGAGGTATGTCACTACTCTCAATGGCGATACCCAAATCTGCTCTGACATACAGCAGTAAGGCACGAACATTACAGAACCGACTGATATTGGCAACATCCTGGCAGATAGGTTCAGTGCTAACTTTACACCCCTCTCACACCCTAAAGGGCCCATATCTATTCAGGAATGATGCAGAGTCCCTGCGATCACAACTACGCAGTTCAAAGCTGCACTCTCTAAAGCCAGGAACACAGCATCCATGTGACTGTACAACATCCCAGGCTGCGATTTCCACGAACATCAAAATGAACTGGCTTCCCACTTAGGCACCATATTCAGTAATAGCCTTGCATCAGTCATTGTAGCCCCTGAATGGCACACAGCAACAGTTATCACACTCCGCAAAGGTGGCACCACAACAGACCAGGGGAAATATTGCCCTATATGCCTGACTAGACTGTTCAGCAAGGCTATGGAACACATCATCATGGATCTCATTCACAGAGACATTGGTGGCCTCTAAACCTTTGATCCCACCCAGTTTGGATTTGTTAGGGCCAGACCATGCCTCCTAAACCTGGTGTAGTCCTTTGAGACAGTTACCAAGGCAGTAGATGAGGGTAAGGAGGTCCACACAGCCTACCTTGACCTCTCAAAGGCTTTCAACACCATTCCCCAGTCTGGTATTATCAACATACACATCCACCTGCACATTAACCCCTATGTCACGAGATGTTATGCAAAGTGGATCACAGACAGAACCCACACAGCGAGGGTAGCATACCCTAGGTTCTAGTGTAAATCAGTTACAATTGGCATCCCCCAGGGCTCGGTCATAGGGCCCCTCATGTTTGGTATATGCTTCTCTGAGGTACAGGCTAGCACAGGAGGACTTACCCTGAAAAGGTTTGCAGATGACTGCAGACTAGGGGCCATGACTGATTCCCCACCTGATACAGACACCCTTCATAAGGGTGTCACTGGGACGGATACCTGGTGTCAATAACATGGCCTCAAGCTGCATGCCACAAGGTGCATAGACATCCCTTTTGGATTACACCAATCACCCATGGACTATCACATAGGTGGTAGTCCCCTACATACATAAGACATAATAAGGGATCTTAGAACCCAAGTAGATAGCATTCACTCCTTTGATAACCATATTGGCAAGGTGGTGTGGATATCCCTCTACGTGGCCCCCCTAATCTCTACTGGGTTTGTAGCCAGAACAAAGGCAGCCATTGTGCCTCTCTACTCATGACTTATGAAACACATTAAAGGGTATAACACCCCATTTGGGATGTACCTTACAAGACAACAGCAACAGCTTGAAATACCACAACATTACCACACCAAGAGGAATACTGACCTCTGAAGGATGATGTATGCAGCCCAACTACAGAAACTCCAACTGTACTCATTTGCATACCGCATACTCAGAGGTGATCTCTGCCAAACATACAAGGTCCATGAACAAAACAGTTTGATGGATATGCTCCACATAAGCAAAAGCCCCTGAGAGCCACATGCTCTGGGATATGTACCTAAACGCAATAATGACTAGGACGTGCTGGAGGGATACATTCCTAACCCGGACACTCCCCAAGCTTTGGAACATGATTTCAATGTACATCAGACAGGGACCCTCACTAGCACTCTTCAAGAGATACCTTGATGGGTGGATGGGACACAGACATGTACACCATGGATCACTGCAGTGGCTCTGCTATACAGAGGCACAGGAAGCAAATGGCTCTGCTGTTCACAGGCACAGGAAACTAACCTAGGGAGGTGGCGCAAGTCAAAACACTGTAGCTAGGCTTATGAATGGCCTTGGCCAGACAGCATAGTACCTAACTATGAACCTATGAAGCTATTACATGTCCTTTGTGCATGGATAATTGACTAGCTCTTCCATTTCAATTAAACATCATGCTGATACACTGTCTGGTGACTACAAGTCATATGTATCCTGTTATTGTGTATTGTACATGCCAATACACATACCTGATATTTGCATAACATAACAGTAATGCTATGTAAAATATTAGACATATCTACCTACAATACTGTACATTACACATTTTTGCAACAATATCTCACAATGCAAATCATAATTGCATAGCAGGACCACCTTAGACATGTTATTCTCAGTCATACGCCCATACATATGCCTACTGTTACAGTATATCAACATATACTATCTCCTGTTATGGCACGTACTTGTTGGACCAATCCTGCCACTGACTGTGGCTGGAGTGGAATTGTTGCATTCAAAGTCCTTATATAGCATCCCTTGAGGTGTATGAGGTGTTTACCTTGTGGCCTACAGCAGTACACACAATTTCTACGAGCATTACTATGCTCAACAAAACATCACTACATAATACCTTTTTCCACTATAAGCATTGTGTACACTTTAATTATTACAGAACAGGTACTACATGCACTGACATACTGAGTGTTCTACATACCTTATTAGTAACCCGGGTTGTCGTTGATGGTAATATAAATCCTAATCATTTTGTGTTGCAATCCTCGTTGCAACGTTTTGCTGGTATATACAGATGGTTTGAATGTATGACAAGCCATCCTTTTATACTTAGATATCAGTAACATGTGGTATCCTGCCACCAATTGATGTTCCGGAGTAAATGATTACATGCACATCAGCTGTGCAGCTACTCCATTAGCCAATGACATGGCAACAGTGGTGTATAATTGAATACTCCACTTGGGCATTGTCCCTTTGCCCTACCTTCGAGGAAGACAGCCTGGATGTGTTGTTTGCGATGAATTGCAACAGCTATATGGAGACACACAGAGATATATTAACTTCATGGCCCCCATGGATTGTGTGTAATGGGAAGAGGATGTAGTTCTACATGTGAGTCTAGCTGTTATATTTCTGAACATTGATACTTCTGCAGGGTTTGTACCTGATACATCTGCAAATGTTTAGGTCTGGCAAGGATGTTTGGGCAGATCAAGGCTGTGTGGCTATGCATAGAACGTTAGGTGTTTTGAACTGTGCTCACCTGACATCTTTGGTATACTGTACATGTGTATCATACTATGCTGTTAATCAGTAATTGGTAACACTTCCTGGTGTACGCACAGCCGTCTGATACGGGATTATTGCAATCAAACCCTGTAACATTGGCGTCTGTTCCATTGCACAACAGCAACAATTTCACATAGGGCCATTATAGTGTGTCTCTGACAAGGTATGTTAAGGCTTCTGCAGATGTCATAGAGTGAGTGGATGTTTGTGATGTTATTACAGTATGCATTGCAATTGTTTCAGGTGTGGGGGAGATGTAGGTGGGTGTACATAGCAGATACAGGTGTGTAAGAACTACATTTATACATACTCGATATGTGTGTGAGGGCTCCTTCCCTATTTGAAGACCTATCTTTTAGTGGACTAATGCTATGGTAATTGCAGGCTGATTCATTAAGCCATTGTCAATTGGTTCCTGTATAGCATGTAGGTGATGCTGGTCCTTCAATCTCTTCGGAAATACATCGGTATGTAATGAAATGTTGCTACATGAAAGCTGTCTCGTGTATTTCTGTCATAGATATTGGCACTCACTGGAGTTGTGTTGGTGACTGAACCTCTTTGGCTAGTGTTGCCACCTTTTCAAATGGCCATAGTGGGACATTTGCAGGACACACATCGGATTTTATAGGCCAACACATACCCACGGTCAGTACAAAGTATAGAACTTTACATATATGCCTATATAAAAGCTTATTCTTGTAGCAGTTTACTTGCTTATCCTGTTTCTTGTTACATGTAGGTATTTTAGATACAGATGACTATTTTATGCAACAATTACATTAAATATGGAACATGCCAAATGTCTCAAGATTGTAGGACATTAGTATTTGCACTCATTTTTGTCAGGACACTACTGCACATAGAGGGACTGCCCCTCGCAAGGTGGGACAGCTGGTAACCCTATCTTTGGCTAATGTCCATAGCACATATTTGTAATAGTGCATAGACATATACTCTCCATATCCTTTGTTCATAACGTTCGGTCGTGGCGGAATGTGTGATTGCTATGGTCCATGTCATACACATATTTGAAAACTTCAACCGCTGTATATGGCACACCCATGGATTCAGGAATG
Source organism: Protopterus annectens (assembly GCF_019279795.1). Lineage (NCBI taxonomy): Eukaryota > Metazoa > Chordata > Ceratodontiformes > Protopteridae > Protopterus > Protopterus annectens. The sequence goes on from NC_056727.1 coordinate 1,164,075,390, forward strand.
CACACACTTCCAATGACCACATTACCATTCACAGACTCCCAAACCCCTCAATACCAAACACTCAAACTCGTGACAGTCAAACTCCCGGAACTAACACAAACACAGAAGACAGACATGCACACACAGACACACTGCTACCCATCACATCCAAACAAACCATCCTACACTATGTATGGGCAGGTGGCCATGCCCCCATATACCCCACATGTGGGTGGCTGAGCACCCCACACCACACCTACTTTCATAATCTACCTCCGAGATAGCACAGACACATGAAACAAACCCACACACACACATTACAGTCCTCCGGAAACACACACCACACTCAGAACACACACACACACTACAGCAATCAGAAACACACTTACACACAGTACCTACCTGAACCACAGCACCAGAAGCACTACCTAAATGTCCCTTAACATCATGATAATCGTACTCGCAGTTCTGGTGTTTCGGTACTGTGGTCTTTCGGTCTTTAAGCCTTGTGATTACGCTCATCGGTATGATGCAAAGCATTCGGTATTTGGTAGTATCCTATTTATATGTACCTCCATGTTTGTGTAGATGTTGTTAACCTATCTATATATTTGCATATATATGTATATCCATATAGATCAACATACACCCTTAGAGAGATATAGAGAGAGAGAGAATACACCTTTTATTGGGTACATGGTGGTGTATACTATTTCCTGAAGTCTGCCCTTTTGTGTTTTAACCTGTCACAATACACACCTGCCGTTGGTACATCTCAGGTAGCTTAGTGGTAGGTTATTGTGAAGATTGTGTACATGGTTGTGTGTTCTACTCCTGGCAGTGGTTGTTTTACCTCTCAGAGCAGGCACTATTAGTACAAGGGTAAATAATGCACATTTCAGCAGTTCTGGGCAGCTTTGCCCATGATCTGCATGATATTTAGTAAAGGTTAGACCCGTGTTGCGCATATCCATGTAGTCATGTTTAAACGCCGGTTACCGGCACTTACCGGCGCAAAAACCCGCTAACATGTGCTTAAACATGCTTTAATGACCTGCATCTAACATCCATTATTCGGGACATCAGAATTACGTAACAGCCCATGCAGGTCATGGAACCGGGACCATGAACGACACAGTCAGTGGCTTTACCACTGAGGCATCTGGGATATGTACATGTGTTATGGTGTTTAGTATGTAGAGTGCACTACGACTGTTCCTCAATACTGCAAATAAATGTGTAACTCAGTTGGTGTACATATGGATGATACCTGTCAATGGTATGTCCAAGTGAGGCTTAATGGATATGCTCCAGCTATGGGAATCCATGTCACAGTGAGCCACGCACTGTAATGAGCTACACCTTGCCGCAACCATAACTGGAGAATGCTGGGGTGACAGATACATGTCATGGGTACTCCCCATGCTTTGGAACTACATCCCTTATTACATTATATGGAGCCCCTCATTAACACACCAGGGAATCCTTGCAGAGTGGGTGGGGAACAGTGGTTATACCCCAGGGATCCAGCAATTGGTTCTGCTCCACAGTGGGACAGTTAGTTAATCAATGGGGTGGCGACAGCAGATACGTTTTGGCTAGGCTTATGAATGGCCTCTGACAGTTAGGCATGTATCTACCGATGTACCTAGGAACCTATAAATGCAGTATCAACACATGCTGTTAGCTTAATTCACTGTTCAGGTATTGACTTACCTTGTGTCAATAGCAGTTATGTGTGCAATAGTCGAGGGCTGCCTATGTAGGATGTACACAGTAGATCACCTATACATGACAATTTACAGGTGGCTGTCTGTGTGTGCCATCCATGTTTACTGTGTGTGAAGGTGGAGAAGTGTGTCAGTCCATAGGGGCCTACACTGTCAGTGTATGTGCTATACCTTCCCTCTTTGCCAAGGCATGGGCATACTGGGCACACCTCCGTCTGCCTACTGGGCTGGCACAGGGTGTTTGTGGTCTGAATCCCTCTGTGCCTGTGGTGTCCTTGGCAATTGTGGTGGGCTGCGAGGGCCTTCACCTTTATGTTCTTGCTGCAGCTGGTTCTGCAGGATCATATTATGTAGTGTGGCACATACTATGAAGATGTGGGCACACTTGCCTGGAGAGTACTGCAAGGATCCACCAGATATGTTCAAGCAATGGAACCACGATTTCAGCATCATCTATGATGATTCTGGTTTGTGCGTGTGCCTCATTATGGTGTTCTTGCATGGGTGTGTGTGCATTTCTGATGGGAATCATCATCCACGGCTCCAGTGCATAGCCAGCATCCCGCACAAGGTGGCCATATGGGATGTCCCCCTGACAAATACCTGGTACAGCTGTGAGGCATGCCAGATGTGGGAGTCATGGTAGCTTCCAGGGTTGCCAGCACACACATCCATGATAATGCCCTGGGCATTGCACATGACCTGGCAGTTGATGGAGTGGTATCCCTTGCGGTTTATGTAGTGCCTACCATGCTCACTGGGTGGTGACTTGATGTGCATGTGCGTGCAGTCTATTGTACCCAGTACCTCCGTATAGTGTGCCACATGGTGGAAGAGGCGCATATTGCTGGACATCTCCTCCTGCATTCAGGGGAAGTATATATGCTCATTGGCATGTGGTAACATGACATCCAGGAACTGATGGAGTACCCTGGATGCTGATGCCTGTGAGATCCCCATGATATCTCCAGTTGGCCTTTGAAAGGTACCTGTGGCTAGTATTCTCAAGCTTACACATACCTTCATGTCCACTGGGATGGGTTCCCCTCTGTTGTTTCTTGCTCTGAGGCATGGCTGGCACAGCTCAACAATTTGCTATTTGATGTCCCTGTCCACTCTGTAATGCTCTACTATCTCCAGATCATATAGCTCCTGGTAGGTTACCCTTGGTCTGAACACTTGTCTCCTTCTCCGGTGCCTGAGGTGGTTGTCAGCATCATCCTCCACACCACCTTCAGTCTCCAACACATGCTGATGAATCAAAGCTATGGCAGCTCCCAACATGTACATTTTAAAAGTTCCCTGTCTGTTTACAATGATGGTGCGGTGTTTGGGAATACACAAGTGTGTGTGAGGTGCCTTCACACTTTATACTATTGTGCTTTGGAAGCTGATGATGTCATTGGGTGTGTATGTACAATCCAAACTGCAGGGTATCTTACTTATGGGTTTTACCACAGGTACTGCTATTGTGGGACCTTTGTTGTTGAATTACACTTGGCAGCCATGGATCATCTCTTGCCCTTGCTTTCATTTTTCAAACCAATTCCCCTCCCATAGTCAGGCATGCATCCAGCAACCTGCTTTCTTGTTTTTTACTTTCCCAACCCAGGATTGTGTTGCGAAATATGTCCTGTAGCCAATATACTGCAGGTTTGCTTTGTTCTGCTGTGTCAGTTCTCTTTTCTATGCAATCTGCCACCTCCCCTTTCCTGTTCTGCAGGTTGCTGTTAGCAGCATTGTTAGCTACCGTCAATGGCCCACTGTGAGTTAATAGGTGTTAATTACTCAGTTGTACTCCAATTACCCTGCTGCGGCATTTCCTTATTGTCTTCCCGTAACCTTCCTGTTTCAGCTGTGGTGCGCACTATGTGCAGCCATTTACCGGGTTTCGAGCACATTGTCATCCATGCATACATGCGCTTTTGGTCACCTTGTTTGCTGTCAGCTAAGCAAAGCTATGGCTACATCCACATCCCTATCCTGCGGCTTTGCTTAGCAACGGGCAACCCGGATTAGCAATGCTCCAATGTGCTTACAGCTATGGTGGCACACCCCTCTCCTGATTCATGTATACCTCCATGCCACTCCTCGGTGTTATACTGCTACACCGTGTGGTATAGCCTTATGCTGGCAAGGCATTTGTGATTCAGTATTACTTGCCTGATTTGCATGGCATTGACTACTAATTCCTAGTTACCGTGCCGAACACTGTCACAGACCCTTAGCAACCCTTGTGCCATGGTTGTGGTATAGCATGCTGCCAGTAACTATTATGGGGAATTCATGACTTGTGTTGCATTGCAGTTTTATAACATCTAACCATATTTTTGTTATGATCTTGTTTGCGCACTGCAGCACTGCAGGTTTGCTTTGTGTTAATGTGGCCACGGCAGTAAATGTTGTTTATTATGTGTTGTGCATGTATTTTTACACCATTGGCTATATATCCAGCCATTGGCATATATTAACATTATCATATGTAAGTTTGTTCCGCTTTCATGGCATCGATGTTATGTTTGGGAAAATGTAAACCGTGTTTTTTGGTTTACATTTCTGTATACTTATGCTATGCCTGCACCACTTCATGAATCGCTATGTACCTTCATTTGCATGCTACACTACTGCGCATGGGGTGATTAGCATACATGCGCTGAGAGCTGCACAGCTCTGGCGTACTCTGATAGTGCACGTGGAATCATCTCGTACCTGAATCGCTCGGCAGCCATATTTGGCATTAGAACACTTACGCTACGCCTGCGCCTGGTGCAAGCTTCATGAATCCTGGGGTTAATGTTTGTCATTAGTGACTGATTGCAACAGTCCAAAAATTCTGAGGAAAACTGCAGGGACAAAAATCATTAGCAGTTCTGAAGTATGGAAGTGTTGCAATCTGGGGGGCCACAGTACCTCAAAAAGGTCATGCAGAAGAATTCCAGACAAAGTCAGAAGGAACTCTAGATGATACCAGTGAGAATTTTTATATATTACTCAGCCTAATATAAAAAGTTATTAGAGTAACAGGTCTAGCATTACAATGCAGTACCTGAACAACAGGCAGAATGAAACTCTAATATCTGACATTTTTGACTGACTGTTGTAACAAAGGGAAATACTGCCAGCACAGCTATCTGGAACTTTGTAAATAAGTATATGTCATTTGTGAATATCAACATTATTCATATAAGATGATTGTGCTACAAATGTATTAGAACTGTATGTCATGTATATATTAAACTAGGTTTGTACGAACATGTTTTAAAAAAGGTATTTGCAAAGTGCTTGAAATGTATCGACAGTGTGCCCTACTGGAATAGAACAGAAATGTACATGCACTACTTTTTAACTACCTTGCCATTAACTGGGAAAGCTACTCATGTACCAACACCTTTGTCCAACGGTTCTTGGAATTCATAAATTCCAACGCCCTGGATCAACTAATCCATAGTCCCACCAGGAGCTCCAATATCCTAGACCTGGTCATTACCAACATGGGAAATCGATGCTCCACACCTATGGTCACCCCCTCCTTAGTCACGTCTGACCATAAGCTAATCACCCTTAACATCCACATCCCACCCCCACCTCCCAGTAAGGAAACCTCCATACAAAACTTCTCCAAAGCCAACTTTATGCTACTCAAGTCAGAAGTGACAAACTTCATGACACCCATGCAGATGGGAGCTGAAAGTTCAACTGCTGAATCCTACACTAAGGCACTGTACGAGCACATCCACTCATGCATAAATCGTGCCATCCCAAATAGAACCAAGATGCTCTCATCCAAAAAAAAGAAGCCAATCTGGTGGTCCCCTGCCATAAACAAACTTTACAACAAAAGGAAGAAACTGTTGCAGAAAAGAGGAAAATCCCATGATGCAAAAAACTTCCTTACCAGCTTCAGTAAGAAACTGAGATCCCTCATAACATCCTCCAAAGCTAGTTATGAAAATAAAATTGCCAAAGATTCCAGGGACAACAACAAGGCATTCTATAACTATGTCAAGAATCTAAATGGCAATGCTCAGATCTGCTCTGAGCTAAAACAGAATGGCATTAAATATACTGATCCCAAGGATATTGCCAATATCCTGGCAGATCGATTCAGTGCCAACTTCACCCCCCTCTCACCCTCTAAATGGCCCATCTCAATACCGGAAGATTGCCAAATTCCAGTAATAATGGCCACACAGGTAAAAAACGCACTCTCCAAAGCTAAGAATACAGCATCCATGGGACCAGATGACATCCCGGGCTGTGTACTACATGAGCTACAATATGAACTGGCACCTCACCTAAGTGTCATGTTTAATCATAGCCTCACCTCAGGTTTCGTGCCCACTGAGTGGCGCACAGCTATAGTTATCCCACTCCACAAGGGGGGATCCACCTTGGATCCCAGAAACTACCATCCCATCAGTCTGACAAGCCTTATCTGCAAGGTCATGGAGCATATTATCATGGAACTTATAAATAAAGACATTGGCAACCTTCAAACACTGGACCCCACCCAGTTTGGGTTCGTGAAGGGACGATCTTATCTCCTGAACTTGATTAACTTCTTCGAATCAGTCTCCAGAGCCATGGACAAGGGTAAGGTGGTCCACACAGCCTATCTAGACCTTGCCAAGGCCTTTGACACCATCCCCCACTCTGGAATCATAGATAAACTTACTAAGCTGGGCATTCATCCCTACCTCACCCAGTGGGTTGCTAACTGGCTTGCTGATAGAACCCACACTGTAAAAGTAGCTGACTCCAAATCCAGCTCCAGACAAGTGACAAGTGGAGTACCTCAGGGTTCAGTCCTGAGACCGCTCTTGTTTGGCATCTACTTCTCTGAAGTACAGGCCAACACTAAGGGACTCTGGATAACAAAGTTTGCAGATGACTGTAAACTGGGAACCATTATTGAATCCCCAAATGATGTGGATACCCTACAAAAGGGCCTTACAGAAACAGATGCTTGGTGCCAGAGCCATGGGCTCAAGCTCAATGCCAAGAAATGCATAGTTATCCCCTTTGGGATAAAACATGTATCCGTGAATTACCATATAGGTGGCAGTACACTAAACACCGAAAGTTTGATAAGAGACTTAGGGACACAGGTGGACAGTGGTCTCACCTTCGATAACCACATCGCCACAACAGTCAGGAAATCCTTCTATGTGGCACACCTCATCACTAAGGGCTTTTCATCCAGAAAAAAGGAGGTCATTGTCCCACTGTACTCATCCCTCAGCCAGTTAGCAACCCACTGGGTGAGGTAGGGATGAATGCCCAGCTTAGTAAGTTTATAGAATACAATGCCCCATTTGGTATGTACCTCGCAAGACATCTGCAACAACTGGAAAGGCCACAGAAATACCTCACTAAAAGAATCACAGGCCTAAAGCAGATGCCCTACGCTGACCACCTTAAAAAACTCCAGCTATACTCTGTCGCATATCGTCTACTCAGAGGTGATCTTTGCTTAACATACAAGGCCATGTCAAACCCAGAGCTGTTGGACATGCTACACTTAAAGAAATCCCAATCCCTCAGAGCCACACGCTCCAGGGATCTAAACTTTGTCATCACAATAAACAAAACATGCTGGAGGGATAGATTCCTGACCCAGAGACTCCCCAGACTCTGGAATAGATTGCCCATACATGTCAAGCAGAGTGCCTCTTTGGTCCTCTTCAAAAGGAACCTTGACGATTGGATGGGAGAAAGGAAATTCACCCCGGGGATCATGTCAGTCACCCTGCTAGACAGGGGTCCAGGGAAGTAAATAGTGTGGGAAGAAATAGCCAGGGAATTGTTATGGCTAGGCTTGTATAGGCCCTAGGGCTGATAGCCTAGTACCAACCTATGAACCTATGAACCTATTGTAACTGTTTAAATGTATATATTTTAATATTGGAAACTGGAATACAGGAGGTTAACTTCAGAAAAATAGCTGAAATTAAATTACTTTATGGCTATGCAATAAAAGATTATAGGGTAAATTTCATAAAGCCTACACTGACTTATTTGTCACGTAGTCATAGTGGCACTGTGCTGACATGGAAGCAAGCAGATGTGTGATCCAGTAAACAGAGCTGGGAGGTGTGCACAAGTATGTGAACACAAATGTGTCAGTGACATGCAGATCACCTCATAAACAGGTGAAATGCATGTAAATAAGGCTGGTAGAGTAATCCAGTAAGCAGATAGACAGTCATATAGACCCCGTACTAGTGTCCATAATGTACACGGAAAAATTCCATGTACCAGATGCAAAAATGACACTAGGGGCTGTAAAAGTGTATTGACTGTGGCAGAAATAGCATAGGGGACACAGAAATGGGCAAAACTAATCACCATGTGTCCAGAACCATATGGAAAATAATGTAAAAAAAAAATATATATATATATATATATATATATATATATATATATATATATATATATATTTTTTTTTTTTTTTTTTTTTAATACCCTGGGTATGTTTGCATGGCAAGCCTCAGTGTGCAAACATGCTGTTATGGTAAAAAAAATAAAAATATTGCAAAAAACAGAATTTGTTAGTATGTAACAGTAATGCATTATAGGACCCTGTGTGGAGTATGTACAATATTAGACTGCTGTTGTTGCTAATGAGGCAGGGCCTGAAACTGTAGATTCCAGGTACTGTGCACGGATCTGTATGCAAATGAGCCTGGGTTACTGAAAAACACAAATGGGGATCTGGGTCTGCAGATCCCATCCATGTAAGCACAGAACCATGTTGGTGTCCACAAAAGAGGCAGCTGACATCAGTGGTGACTGTTTGCATGGTGTGCTGCTGAGCTGAGCAGGGGACGGTGTACACTGACTGCTGAGATATGTTTCCCTCTGAGGTGCATGGTTCATCGTGTTGGCATGTGTTTGTGTGACACATTGCCATGCTGAGCATGGCATTCCATCTGGGTGTATCTACTGACTGCTAAGGTTTTTTTACTTTTGCAGTGCAAGTTTGTGAGGCATGCTGCGGTGTTCAGCAAGGAAGGATGTCACAAAAAAAATGTAGCTGATAAAGCCAATGATATATGAATTACTGATGAGCCCTGTTTCACTTTAACTATGGCCATTAAACCCCTTAATGATGAACTTGGCAGGTGGAATGCATCATAGATAGCCAAGCACACAGGCTACAAATACAGCAGAGCACTATAAAGGTTGCATACACCCTACAATCTGATGTTTCTCCCATACTCTGCACCATTGGAGTACTGACTTAGGAATTTTAACCGAGAGAATGCTAGGGTCTGCTGCAGGTCTGCTACATATGTATGTGCTAGATGCTGAGGTCAATGCAGCTGCTGATGATGCTGACCATAGGCCTAGACCGAGAAAGAGAAGAGTGTTCAGCCCCAGGGTATCCTACCAGCAGCTACATGCTCTAGAGATTGTAGAGTGCTACAGGGTAGACAGGGACATACTACAACAACTGACTGAGCTCTGCCGACCTCAACTCAGACCCAGAGCCAACAGAGAGGAAGCCATCTCAATGAAAACAAAGTATGTGTAACCCATAGGATACTGGTTACAGGTACTTCCAAAGACTGACTGGGGACATGATGGGGGTGTCACAAGCATCTGCTTCCAAGGTACTCCAACAGTTTCTGGATGCCATGCTACCACATACCAGTGAGCACATTTATTGCCCATACCCCTGAGGAGAGGGCCAGCAGTATGTGACTGTTCTACCATGTAGCACACTATCCCGAGGTACTGGGTGCCATACATTGCACTCATGTACACATCAAGGCAGAACACGGTGAAGAGGATAGAATCTACAGCAACCACAAGGTGTACCACTCCATCAACTGCCAGGTCATGTACAATGCCCACGGCATTATCATGAATGTGTGTGCTGACAGCCCTGGCAGTTATCATGACTCCCATATCTGGTCCCATATCTGGCATGCATCACAGTTGTACCAGATGTTTGTTAGGGGGGCATACCACATAGCCATTTACTTGGGGGTACTGGCTACACCCTAGAACTGTGGATGATGGCACCCATCAGAAATGCACACACATTCCTACCAAAGAACACCATAATTAGGCACACACACAAACTAGGAACATCACAAGGCATGTGTTTGGGCTGCTGAAGTCACAGTTCCAGTGCCTCAATATACCTGGTGGAGCCCTGCAGTACTCTCCAGCCACATGTGCATAGATGTTCACAGTATGTGCCATGGTACACAATATTATCATATGGAAACAGCTGCAGCAGGGTCATCAAATGGAAGGGAAGGGATATACAGCCCCCCACCAGTGCCTAGGTCACCACAGCTGCATCCTCAGGGGAATTGCAGGAGGAACCCCCTGAGGTTGCCACTGTAGGCAGAAGTAGGTGTACCAGATATACCTTGGCCTTGGCCAAGAGACAATGCATAGCACATGGACTAACAACCTAGGGCCCTAGGGACTGACACCTTATTCTGACTCACATACATATTAGCAAAAATGATGCCAGCCAGACCACACAACCTGTAGCTCACCATGTATTGGCTGTGGACTGCATGCATCAGACAGAGTTAGCCCTGAACTACAGGTCTGTTAACTGCTGCATTTGCAAGGTAAGTCAATCTCCTATACACTACTTGTAAGGGGTACTACAATATGGTAGCATATGTATGGACCTGCTGCATGTATGCAAGGGAATATAGTGTGCTATATATAGTGTGCTACTGGGCTACTTGCAGAGATCTATAGTGGGCTGCTGGGCTACTTGTACAGATCTGACAGCCACCTGGGACAAAGGAGACTCTGTTCACTAGTATGTGCCCCATAATATCCACTAGGTCACATGGCTGAAAACTCCACAACATTATTCCAGAGAGATGCCAAACAGTGGGATCACAGGACAGTTGCATGACTCTCTATGCCAGCAGAGCATAGGCTGGTCGTCCCTCACCCCAAACCCATCAGTGTCCCAATACAACTGCTGAAACAATAAGTCTGCAATGACATACCAGCAGACCAGACAATTCCTGTATGTTGTTGATACTGTGAGGAATGAAACCTCCCTGACTTGTGGCTGGTGTGGCTCATTGAGCCAGGGACAGTAGCATCGGTGATGCTGCTGATGGTTTGAATCTGCAGTATCCAACATATTTTGCATGTCAGGTACTCATATGGTGGCATTCCCACAGACTGTCATAATCCCTCAATCTGTTACAGGAAGAAAGCTGGATAAAAGCCAGAGTGAATGGGGGCACAGAGGGCCATACCTACATACAGACATTATACATGCTGTGAGTAACCTAGCAGGTGGCTAGTATAAGAGCAGGCTGCAACAGGTCAGATTAGCTGCAGGGTGTAAAGATCATCACTGAAATGTGTTAGTAGTTACAAGTCAGTGACCACTGTTTACAATATAGTACCAGAAAACCACAAATGTATGAGGAACACAGCAGATATATGGGGCAAAATGCTGGACATTCTGTAAACACGTGTGCAGGGAGAGGTATGCAGACTGTCGCACTGTGTGTGGTGTTACATCATGTACCCCAGTCACATCATAACTCTCAACCTCTTAGAGCAGGAAATATTGCCAAAGCCATGAATAAAAGTGGGACCAAGGCCCACAACTAGGGACACATGTTAAATAGTTGCTCCTACAAATGTAGAATGTCATTAGAATAACAGGTCTTGCATTAGCATGAATCTTCTGATGTGTATGGAGTCTGAAACACAGCTGTTTAATATCTTTATCAATAACTTTCACTCTGCTATTCCTAATGCCAAAGACATCCAATATGCAGATGACTCTACACTTGTCTGCTCTGCCTCTAACCTCCCTGAACTCCTAACTAAAACTCAGGCTGCCTTCTCAACTACTGAGATCTGGATGCACCAAAATCACCATTTTCTCAATGCTAACAAATCTAAAATATTACTATTCACACCCTCAAAATCTTTCTCTTTTGATAAAAATTCTTTCCAAGTCCTTAGCCAAAGCAACTCTCCAATCAAAGTTGTTCCCTTTGCCAAACTACTCGATGCAACTATAGATGAACACCTCAAGTTCAACATCCATATTCAACAAAATATAAAGAAAACCCACCAAAAACTAGGTATGATATATAGGAACAACCACTACCTCTCTACTTCTACCAGGCATGCTCTGACCTCCTCATACCTCCTTCCCTCCCTTCTGTACGGTGCTCCGCTACTAACTAACCTATCTGCTTCCATCACTTCCAAACTTGAAAGCTGTTATAACAAAATTTCTAAATTTGCCACCAAAAGCAAACATACCACTCATTACTGTGTTACCCTCCAATCCCTCAACTGGTTAGAATTCACAAATTACCTGGACTTCCTCCAGCTCACTACAGCACATATACTAATATTTAATCCAACCAAATGCCCCACTCTAACATCCTTCCCCCATACACCCCAAATAGAACTCTCAGATCTGAACACCAAAACTTAATTACTGTCTACAAACCTAAACGTCCTGCTGGACAACTTCTCCTCTCCTTAGGTAAGAAATGAAACTCTCTCCCTTCCACACTAAGGACAATGTCAAACACAAACAACTTCAAAACTCAGCTTTACAACTGCCTTTCCTCCAAATGAAAATGTAATTGCATTCTCCCTACCTAGAACTCTTTAACAAAAGCCCCTGGGAGGGTATTCTCCTAAGTTCCTAAGTGCCATATAGCTGGCTATAACTTTCTTTAGCTATTTCCCATACAATGTCTCACACTCTGTAAATATTGTAAATAGCTTTTGACTTTTGACTTTAATTATGTGAATTTGTTAAAATGTATCTGCATGATACTTTTCCACTATGGGCAATATTGCTCACTCTTTGTATTATTTGATATGTATTTGTACTTGTACTTTTATTTTTATTGGACTGCTATCTTTACTGTAATCTGTTTCATGGAGCTTTTCTCCCTGACCCTCCACTGAAAATGGACTCTCTGGGCCCAGTGGACTTCCCTGGTAATCAAAATGGAAATTAAATAAATAAATAAATACATTTCATTAATTATTGACTTAAATCTTCACTAATTTGCCACTAATTTGCCAGAAAACCACAATGTCATGTGAAAAGGACTAAAACTATGAGGCAAACTTCTAGTCAGTCTGTGAAGCTGTGTAGAGTTGTGAGGTATGAGTCATATATTAAGGTCAGCAAACAGCCAGGGAATGCCTTGAACAATATCAAGGAACTGCAGTACTGTGACAACAGCTGCAGCAGCCAATGGCCTGCAGCACACAATAATCCCAGACTGGAGTATAGGTAGCACTGGACTGGAGTCACCTAGTCAGTACTGATAATCCCACTGGGCATGCTCCTACACTTAGCTAACTTGAGCCTAAGCCTAAGTCTGTTGCCTCTACCACCCAAACACCTGCTGTGTGGAAATATGTCTGCACATACATACAGCTACATATACATATCTGTCTCTCCTTATTCCCCTCATGCTTGATTAGTGTATCTGTCAGTATGTGGCACACACACACAAACACACACACACATATATATATATATATATATATATATATATATATATATATATATATATATATATATATATATATATATATATATATATATATAAAATAACAAGAGGTACATATAGCTATATAAAGTACAATGGTAAATAGACTCCCTGCATATATCTACATGACACATTTACATAACCTACACACACAACAACATTTAAGGAGACATCCGTCTTATACACATTAATATAGATATAGGTGGGGATGTACGAATGTCCCCACATACCCCAGAATGCTGGGGTTATCTGCACCTACACATTACAATGGTTCTCTGATGGAACCAGACCAAGGCTACAACAGTACACAATCCACTCACCCATAGACCCCTGTGCCTGTGGACTATCACTTTGTAGACAGACAGAGGTACGCAGGTGGTGTAATGTACAATGGGTGCCAAATTGGCCCTGGCCACATGTCCATCTATCAAACTGCAAACAGCCACATATGGCCAGGCTGGTAAGTGTACACACATAGCAGGGTATTACCAGGTATCCCACTTAGGACACTAGGTACAATAACACTACCAAGCAGCATCACTCTGCAGGCCACACATGCTGTCTAACACAAGGCCACTTTGTGTACTCCACGAGTACTGTGCCTGCATTGCCATATACAACAGACATATCCTGTGGCATGTGCAATAAGTACTGTGAGCTGTAATGTGTAATACTAGATAGGTAGGCATTCTAATCTCACATCATCCAACTCGTGTGTTTGTGTTTGTGTGTGTCTGTGTGTGCGTGTGTGTCTGTGTGTGTGTGTGTGTGTGTGTGTGTGTGTGTGTGTGTGTGTGTGTGTGTGTGTGTGTGTGTGTGTGTGTGTGAATATATCCCCTCACAGTAGTATGGACATGCCCATATGGGCTATCTGTGTGCAATGGTTATGCATTATTTTGTGGCCCTTTGACTACCTGCTGGCCTCACCATTGGCCTCCTTTACAAGGTCTGCTGATGTCACCCACCTTAAGAGTGCTGGCTGACAATTTAATAACAGCTACACTCCATGGTGCATGTGATAAGTACTGCAAGCTGCTGCAAGCTGTAGTGTGTAACTGTAGATAAGTAGGATTTCTATTCTTGCATCATCCAATTTTTGCATCTGTGGGTGTGTGTATATGTACATATATCCCCAATCCCCTTGCAGTACTTCTGACATGCCCATCTGGGTTAACTCTGTGCAATGGTATGCATTTTATGGAACTGTGATTGGCTGCTGGCCTCTAAAGTCCCTCCTCCACAAAGCTTGCTGATGTCATCCACATTAAGAGTGCTGGCTGACAACCTAATAACTGATAAACACAGTGGCACATGCGATAAGTATAGCAAGCTATAGTGTGTACTAGTAGGTAGGTAGGGGTTCTAATCTCACATCATCCAATTTGTGTGTGTGTGACAGTGTGTGTAAATATATCCCCATGCTGTACTTCAGACAAGCCCGTATGGGCTATCTCTGTGCAATGGTTATACATTTTATACCCTATGACAAGCTGCTGGCCTCAACATTGGTCTCCTTTACAGGCCTGCTGATGTCATCCACCTCAAGAGAGCTGGCTGACAATCTAATAACAGATAAATTCTGTGGTGCATATTAGAAGTAGTGCAAGCTGTAGTGTTTAACAGTAGATAGGAAGGATTTCTATTCTCACATCATCCAACTTGTGTGTGTTTGTGTATGTACATATATCCCCTTGTGGCACTACAGACATGCTGATCTGGCTTATCTCTATGCAATGGTTATGCATTTTAAGGCCCTGTGACTAGCTGCTGGCTTCAGCATTGACCTCCTTTACAAGGCCTGGTGATGTCATCTACCTTAACAGCGCTGGCTGACACTCTGATATCAGGTAAAATTTGTGGCACATGTGATAAGTATTGCAAGCTATAGTGTGTATTACTAGATAGGCAGGGATTCTACTCTCACAGCATCCAACTTGTGTGTGTGTGTGCATAAGCATATCTCCTTGTAGCACTAGAGACAGGGCCATCCAGCCTATCTCTGTGCATTGGTTATGTATTTTATGGCCCTGTGACTAGCAAATGGCCCTAAATTGCTCACAGTATCCAACTTGTGTGTGTGTGTGTGTGTGTGTGTGTGTGTGTGTGTGTGTGTGTGTGTGTGTGCGTGTGTGTGTGTGTGTCTGTGTGTGTGTGTGTGTGTGTGTGTGTGTGTGTGTGTATAAACATATCCCCTTGCAACACTAGAGACAGGGCCATCCAACCTCTCTCTGTACATTGGTTATGCATTTTATGGCCCTGTGACTAGCCACTGGTCCTATTTGCCCTCATCTACATAAGCATAATTGATGCCCATCACCATCTAGATTTGTACATGCAGCGTATCCAGGCGACACGTATCAAGGGTAGCAGACCTTCTCATAGGGTATGAAAGGATAATGACACTGACTGTCCCCATTGTCCCTGACACACTGTTCTACACATATGTGCCTAGGGAGCCATGCATGTATACTGGAATACCTTGCTGACATCATATTTCTTCTGTGCTGCCTTGCCATCCTGTGCCACTGTAATGTCACCGTGTTTCCATAGTTGAACCACTCAGACTCCTGGCACACAAACATACACAGTTCCATGACACACCTGTCATTCTGTAACGCTACCACCAGTGCACCTACAGGCAACAACGACACACTAAGTTTGATGTGTAATCAAGACACATGCCAGCATACAGTACCTGTCTTGGCCCACAACAACTGCCATGGCATGACACTACTGCCTACACAAACACATATAAAGTAATATAGTCACCCTGTGCATCAGACACATTTGCAGGTCCCTGCGTTAACATCACTGATTGCAGGGATGTGGCACAGGTATCATCACATGCACAAAGTGTGGTGTGGGGGTGACAAAGGCCTAGGCTCTTCCAAATAGTTGACAGCTGCATTTGGTTTGAGTTTGAGTTTAGCTGTGTTTGGCTGAGTTTGGCCCTTTGTCCCTCACCCCATTAATTTTGTCTTTGTCCTGATTTCTTACTGCAGGAGGTTGAGGGGTATGTTAGCCATAGCTCTTAACTAGACAGGGATGAATGTCCATGAAAGAGAGACTTAGCCAGAGTACATCAGGGACATTCGGGGACACTTTTACAATGTTAGACCTATTTATGTGTGACATTGACAGACTGAGAGGAGGTGAATTGCAGTACATCATTTGATGTTACAGGAGTGTGCACCCTTACTTAGTGTCACTATATCATACATGTAATCCACTATGTTTACTACGACAGGCAACCATTGTAGGAGGGATTGACAGGGACAGAGCAGAGATGTGATTCAAAGCATGGACAGTTGAGAGGCATGCCTGTAGGTGTTGGATAGCAGAGTATCACTGAGATGTCAATACCAAAGATCTAATACAAGCCTACTGTTGTAATCCCTGTTTCCCATACCTATATCCTCCCATCTGCATCCCATTTTATGAGGAAATCTAGTACATAATGTACCTGTTAGAGTGATGTATTCCTTTTTTGAAGCATTTGTCTGCAAATGCTTTGTACATATGTTGCCTGTGTGAGTAAAACCACATACAGACCTGTTCCCCGTAAGCAGTTGCCTGCCTTTTGTAGGTAATGTTCATTAACAAGTAATTGCTTCTGCACCAATCTGTGGCTCAGAATTGCTAATAGCATCCAAAACAGCTGCATTGCACTATCATTAACCAATGACATGGTACCACAGTGCAATATATTAGGCCTTCATGTAGGCCTTGGCTCCTTTCTTAGTTTCTGAGATGGACATTACTGAGCTGTGGAAACTACAACATCACAGAGGGTAAGCACAAATGCTGACAACTGTAAAGATGTATGACATATGTCCACTGTTTTGCCTCATATGTTTGGTCATTATCCCATGACAGTGTGGTCATCTGGCAGTTCACTGGCCACAATTGTGGTTTGAGGTCAGTAAGCGGTGAGAGACATGTGAGTGTCACACTTCATACTCACTGGAATATGCATGCTAATGCAGTAGCTGCTATTCTATCAACATACTACCTTTGTAAGGGCAAACTGTGAAACATTTCCCTATATCTGGGCCTTTGTCCCTCCCCTTTTATGTACGGTTTTGTTCAGATCATCTGTTGTAGATGGTTGGGAGTATGGTCAGTCTGTAACAGCTACCTGAACATATGGCTGTGTATGTTCCAGGCTGGAGCTGCTGCTGCAGCCTAGGACACATAGGGGGAGTATGAACACTTTGGAGGCCAGCCAGCTGTAAGTGTAACTGTGGCAGCAGTGGCAGCCCTGTCATTACAGCAGAGCCAGGGTGAAGGTACACTTTACAGTCCAATCAAGGCATATGCTTAAGGTGCATCTGTTATGCAACAGTGCCAATAGCAGAATAGTAGGTGACATGTAGTTAGGCTATATGAATATGTGCGGTGTGTCCTTACCTGCAGGTTTTTGACTTGCAAAACTGGATAGCAGATAATTCAGTAGCAGTAGCCTATGGGGATTAAAACTGCATGACTCTGTAATTACTTGTTGTCTTCACAACAATGTAATTGAAGTGTAACACACTGGATTTGAACCCAGAACTGTGTATGGCAAAATGCACTGTATGCAAGGAATTTATCAGACTGAGCTACTGAGTCTGTACTGCAGCAGGTGCATTTGCCAGATATATGTGCAGACATACGGGCTGTGACACACATTGTCTGCATCCATCAGTATGTGCATGGCTTTCAAAGGCAGTTCTTTCTGCAGCAGGGTCCCAGTTGAACATATGTACTGTGCCATTGATGCTTAGCAGGTGTGTTTAAAGAAGTTTCAGATAAAAGGGAACATTCACCTGCTATTGAGGGCCTCATGTACTTCCATTATTATTTATTTGGCTGTCTACTGTTTTATTTTTGCATCAGAGTGCCAGGTAACTCCAATTTTTCTCATTAGGTAAAATTTCTCTCTGTCAGTGGTAATCAGTATGTTTTGCTGGAAACACCTGTTTTAATTAAGATCTGTGTTGTGTAGTGGGTTAGTGCAGTAGGCTATAGTTGACAGAGGCCCAGGTCCAAAATGTGGCAGATGTGATTATTTTGTACATGTGCCTAACACTGCGAGAAGCACATTCAAATTCATTTAAGCAAGTGTGTGCAGTGCTGTGTGATGCACCACACTGCTGTGCACCACTTAGTTCTGCTCAAATCTATGCTAAAAAATTAAAAAGAAAAGAAAAATGGTGTGATAGGACAGTGGTAAAATGGGGGCAAGTAGGGTGAAAAACACTGAAAGGCAGGGAGGAATGTGCAGGATGGGTGTATGAAAGAACCATGGCTTTTCATTTCTTTTACCACAACAGCTGTAATTTTTGACAGACTTTGTGGATGAATTTATACTCTCAAACCCCAGAGAGAGGGGTGAGGACAAAATAAATGTGTTGTCAAGTAATTTGGACTAAATTAATTGTGTCCAGTGAACTTGTGTGAGAAATGGAGAGCTATGTAGAGAGAGGGGTGAGGACAAAATAAAGGTGTTGTCAAGTAATTTGGACTAAATTAATTGTGTCCAGTGAACTTGTGTGAGAAATGGAGAGCTATGTATGGGGAGATTTTTTTGTGGGAGAGATGCCCATTTTTTTTTTGTAAGGAGAGAGTGGATTGTTGGGGAAGGGATATAGGCACATATGGGGAGGTAAGTTGGGTAGGAGAGGATGCAATTGCAGACAGACAAGACTGACAAGACAGCAGACAGGGGTGGTGTGTGACACATGAGGGGGTAAACACCTTGGATGGAGATGGTGTTGTGGAATCCGAGATGCATGTACCTCCAGATGGCAGCAGTATGACTGAGGTTCCCACCCATGGGCAGCACTGCTCCTTCAGTGCTCTGAAGGTGGCTAAACTGGAAGCTGGACTCCAGGTGCAGCCTGCCCCACCAAGTTGTCCAGTCTGCCCTCAATTTGGTGCAGGTGATGTTCATAACTCCTCTATGAACAATCCTGCACACCATGGCCAATAGCTGACCTTGGTTGACTACCACCCCTCTGCCACCACTGTCAGGGGGGAGACAGGCCATGTCCCCTGAGGTGGTTCTACCCGAAGATGGTGCAGGGCCAGTTAAGGGGCACCACTGGCCTGGTCCCAGATGTGCTAGGACCTGGTGCCACAACCAGTTGAGGGAGGGTAGGCAGATCACCAGGAACTGGCCTACTCTTATGTGCTGTGGTGATGGAGGTATATCAATAAGTATAGGTTAGTTATTTACAAAACCATTGTTAGTAATAACAGGATGCCAGAACATTGGAAATAACTCCATTACATTTTAATGCATATTATGTGAAACACAACAATAAATAACAGAACAGTCAGTATATTAACAGCATGCCAGTAACAGTTACGCCATAAGGCCAACAGAATAGGTAATTCAACAACATTTGTTAATATGCAACCATTTTACTACATACAATAATAAAACACATGGCCCAAAATACAGTTTCATGTAACAACATATGCTAACAGCAAACCATAACCAATAAAGAACAATAATAAATATATGAAGATAAGGAGTGGGGAGAGAGAAATACAGTCCATTAATACCATTATAGCTTCTATAATTGAAAACAGTACTGCTATCTACTTTACAGATCTGTCCTTTTTTTATGTGTACAATTACCCTATAGCTGCTGTAGCATGTACATACCTGTCAAGCCATCTGCATGAGACAGTATTGGACAAGTAGTAACAACTGCAGGTGCACAACTACACAGAACACTTGCACATCAGGTGGACCTATATAACTACCATGGGGTACTGTTGACTGATGTACTGATTCTTTGCTATTTACATATTCATGCTGATGATGAATCTGTGACAGAGGGATTACACACTAATAATTACATTATGTGCCAGTGTGACACTTGAGAGATATGTATGTGTACAACATAGAGAGCAAACAACTATCATGCCTTGCTTGGCAGGCATGAGGATAAAACCCAATAGCAGTGACTGCAGAGAACATCTGCATTGACTGTATTAATTAACTGCAGTAACCTTTAACAGACACTCCAGTGACACAGCCATACCAAAGATTACACATTTTATTTCATTTAATTTTATTATTATACTTATTTCCTTTATTTTATGCTGTATTTTCACTTTCCTGGTAATGATTTTAACAGTCTGTGACATCTAAACACATAATTATTTACTCATAATATGAGCTACCTCACCCATTTACCTGTAGTTCCTGTGGAGAGAATATCTCTTAGCTTTACGTGACTGATACTGTAATATTTAGTGCTACATAGCACTGGATTTGAACCCTGGTCTGTGGATGGCAAAATGTACTCATACAGCAAACTGAGCTACTGAGTCACTGCTGATTACTGACTGACTGATATTTGCCTAGAGCTCACCTGGCACCACAATATGACCTGGTAATAGTAGTAGAGTTTTATACTAGACTGCAGTGACAGTTGAACACACATGCATGAAATTCAAGCATGACAGAGATAGTAACCTATATATTACTACATAGAATGCAGGTGTACACAATATACTGCTAGCATGTTGAAATATCTGTGAAGTCAACAAACAATATTTGATTATGGGTTATTATTTGCAGTCTACAACTATCACACTGTTATACCTAACTGCAGCACCGTACCTGACAGCCTGAATGCATTTAGCTGACATGCAATGGTGAAAACTAGACAAACTTGTTGTACACAATTTACCTTGGTGTTATTGCTCTTGGTTCATGTTTTGTTGCAGAACAGTTGTCATACTTCATTTATTACAAAACAGCTCTGAATCAACACTTACTGCAAAACAGACTTTATTAGCTATACCTTCATGCAGGTACTGTATGATGTCATGTTTTTATTGCAAAACAGATGTCATAATTGATTTCTTGCAAAACAGCCCTAATTCTACACTTATTGCACAACAGACTTTATTAGAGATACTTTCATACAGTTACTGGTACACATACCGCTCAACCTCTTAGGGCAAAAAATCTGGACAAAGCCTAAAATGATAGGGGACATATAGGGACAGATTTTAAATATTGCCCTTACAAACTTAGAAAAGTTGATAGAATAATAGGTTTTGAATTAGCATGAATTTTCCAAAGGATGTAGTGTCTTAAGCTCAAATGTTTGTCATTATTTAATTACTTCAATCCTCAGCTATATGCCAGAAAGGAACAGATTTTAGGGGGAACACATCAAAAATATGAGGAAGAAATCAGGACATTCTGCGAAACCTGCACAGTTGAGAGGCATGCTGGTGTAGTTTCGAGTATTTTATTGCACAACAGTTGTCATTATGCAGGTGTTGCAATACAGCTGAAAGTCCACAGTTATTGCACTACAAACTTCATTGCATATACTTTATTACAGTTAATGCTTTACTCTTCCCTGCTTATGGTATTACAGTTGGCAGTATGCATTTATTGCAATACAGCTGTAAGTCCACATTCATTGCAATACACCCTTTACTGTATATTCCTAATTGCAGGTAATGCTTTACTCTTTCTTGCTTATTTTACTATAAATAGCAAACTAAATATGTACTCACCACCCCAAAGCACAACCTGACCAAGCATGTGCCTTGATGTTATGATCCATCTCCTCTGCAACTGTTGGGAGAGAACATCATTATGCATACCAGTTTAGCAGACATTCAGAGTAGATATTAGTGGTACACAGGTAAAGATACTTACATACATGCAGAACATCCTCTGCCCAAAATTCTTGGACCCAGGTGTCCAAGAGATCCCTTTACATTTCTTCAGGTCATTGTGGTGGTGATGACACTGCTCACCTGTGTGGGGGATACCAGTTGCACTGATGAGGTCCCTTGTCAGCCAGACCAAGGCCTCTGCCTTGCACTTTGAGCCCTGGTAACCTACCTGCAAAGCCAGCATTCATGATTTTTAATAAGGAGTCCAACCATCACCCTGGACTCCAGGATGCCCTAATGCTTTACCAGAAAGCATGAACCCTCACCAGTGCCTGCCATAGCGTATCCTTCAGAGAAAGAACTCCAATGGATTATGCTGTATTCCCACCTATTCAGTTTAATATAGCCTGTTTTCCCTCCATTACATGCTATTGGGCAACATTTAAACATGCAGTGCATCACATAATGGTGCACAAGCCAGCCCAGCTGAGCTGAGCAGTGTGAAAACCTGAGGACCAGTCTGCTCAGCAGTGCTTAGTAGTGCATAAACCAGCCAAGCAGTGCATAAACATTTTCAGCCGTTATTTTGTATTTACAGTGCTTAGCATGTCTTAGGAGGCCTTAGCAGAGATTAGCTGAGTGCAGCAGGCCGAGATTTAAAAATAATTTGCATAATTTGTATTTCGAAAATAAATGCATACTTGTTCTTCAGTGTATTCAAACCCTGCACCTACTGCACATGAGGCCATAACTCTACCCATTTAGCTACGTGGATATGTGGAATTCTGCTATACCTTTACATATACAGTACTTCTGAGCTGCCTTAAGCAGTACTGAGCACTACACCATGCCATGCAAACCCACTGGTCTAAGCTTAAACTTGACCTTTAAATACATAATTAAATACATCTGGTTTCTATTTTTAGATGTCTGGCAGGTGTCTTGGTGGTGCTTAGCATTGCTGCAGTCCATGCCGCATCACTCAAACATGCTTTTTAAAGAAATAAAAATAAACTTACATTACATTGCTGCAGTACAGTTGGACACTGCATGGAGTGTGTTATTCATCTGCAGACACAGTTAGCACCACACTCCCTATATTGATTGAATAACCATAGTCCATGGCTTCCCCTCAGCAACACACCATGATTAATATGTATGGCATGCTGCTGAGGGGGAACTGTGTATACAGACATGGTAACATTCCTTGTAGGCTCTACACTATGCCTACATGGATTTTATTAAATCTAGGGGGATATCTTTCAGTTTAAATGCACCAAGGAGACACAATGCTTAAACCTAGGGAGCTTTCTGCATTTTCTCTAAGGTGAAATAATTACTAGACTTGAAATGTGAAGGGTTGTAATTGTTTTATGACTTCCAGCATCTGCCAAAGATCTGAAGTCTATGTGGTATCACAGATAGACGCTAAATACTGCTATCTTCCAGCAGTGGGAGGTTCACCTGAGATAGAGTCAGATGACAAGAAATGATGTCATTCTGCAAGCTACCCCAGCAGTAATATTTGAGATATTAATTTGAGAAATCTTTGAGAAAGACACAGCATTCTGTTTTCTGTCTTGGACCTAACAACAACTACAAGATCCATTCATCACATCTGCCTTGCTCTTAAGTAAGTTAACTAGCCTTTAGTAATTATTTTGGATTCAGTCAGGAATATAGTGAAGCATAGTTTAGATGTGTTTCTTTATTTATTTGAGACTATCCTGCAATGTTGATTTAAATATTTCCTTCGGTTTTAAACTCTGATGTTACTGTGCACATATACTGAGTATTTTCTTGTTCTTTTACTATTTATTATTAAATGTATCTAAACCTTTCATTGTGGCTGATCTTTGTGAGACATACTTAAGTTTTGAGAGTACTTGCATATTTATTTGGTGGTACTGTGGGCCACTTCGAATAGCATTGCTCTTAGTCAAACTACCATTTGTATTAATATTACTATTATACAGTAAGATTGGACACCCTTTGTTAAGGGCCTTAAAGTAACTGATAAGGAGTTGACTGGTGGCAGTGATAACTATGTTATAGTCTGAGCAAAAAGTGGCATAGCTAGAAAACTGGTGCCAGCCTTTCCCAGGTGTGTGTGTGTGTGTGTGTGTGTGTGTGTGTGTGTGTGTCTGTGTGTGTGTCTGTGTGTGTGTGTCTGTGTGTGTGTGTTTGTGTGTGTGTGTGTATGTGTGTGTGTGTGTGTGTGTGTGTGTGTGTGTGTGTGTGTGTGTGTGTGTGTATGTGTGTGTCTGTGTGTCACAAAGTATTGGTGGTACAGAGAGGGTGCTAGAGGTCTTGGCTTGGCCACTCAGCTGAGATCTCAACTGTATAGCTGTGCCAGTGGAGAGTCTTACTGGGGATCTGGAAAGAGAGGGAGAAATCAGCCCCAGACTGATTGTGGTATCTGTGTGCTCTTAAGGGGAATTGTACTTGATGGAGAGAGCTGCATCTGGAAACACTGTGTGTGTATTTGCTATCCTACCATTGTATATCCCCTACTTTTGCCGTTGGTGAGGACTGAGGCATCTTAATTACTGGCTCAGTGGTGGGTCATCACAACTATAATCATCCATGATTTATAAGGGTCAAAAGAACAATCAGAGGCTACAGCAGGGATGTTATATAACCTGAGGTATGAGTTATCACTATGTGCATGTGGCTGTGTGCTTGTGTGAAGTGGGTATCTTTGTCAATGCAGTGCATGGACCACCAGAGGTGATTACCACAGGAAAGTGCTGAGTAGCTCTAGTGGTAAAACTACACGATGCAGAGACATGAAAATTAGCCAGTAATGAGGTCATTCCTCATTGAGGCTAATCATGACTCTGAATCACATTTTCTGCAGTCACAGACACAGCCACATTGGTCACAGTGCTTAGTGCCCCTTATCAGAACCAAATAAACCAATGTATCAGGGATATTCAATTTATTTTTTGTCTGCTCCATGCCTCATGTTACAGATTACAGGCAATTCTGGCTTATCTTGTGCCTGGAGCTGCTACCCAGTCAGGGAACTCGGGGGGGGGGGGGGCTTGTCCAATCTGACAATACTCCCTAGAGTGCCATGTTACCTCTATAATACCTTTATGTTGACAAGAGGTGGAAAAAAAAGAAAAAAAAAAAAGAAAAAGTCCATTCTCAGTGCTCATGATCACACCCCTAACACCTTATACATTCAGTATCCACCCTGTTTGCCGCACTCTAGCTATGTTTTTTTACAGACCTTAATCATGTTAGTACTGTACTAAATATAACACAGTTTACTCTATTCTACTGACAGTGAGACTCAAACAGTTAATGTAATTTGTTGTCAGTGTCTTTCTTCTTTCTTTTTTAATGCTTTGTTTTTCATAATTTCCTTTTTATTAGATGAATATGTCATTGCAATACTCAGTACACATTTGATGTAATGATATGCTTTGTTTGTTTGGGTTACTATGTTAATCTGGCAATACAATTTCCTTAAGAGAAAAAATAGGGAGATGATATAGCATTTCTTTCTTTAATTAATATTATCCTTTGAACTTCTTTCTATTGCGAACATCGTGCTAACAGATGTAGCCCTATA
The DNA here is from genome assembly GCF_019279795.1 of Protopterus annectens. Taxonomy (NCBI): domain Eukaryota; kingdom Metazoa; phylum Chordata; order Ceratodontiformes; family Protopteridae; genus Protopterus; species Protopterus annectens. The sequence goes on from NC_056727.1 coordinate 1,164,100,862, forward strand.
TACCACAAAAAAGTAGATATATTTCAGGAAGTAGCCCAATAATTATTTAGCCCTTTATTCAATGCTAGAAAACCAAGATAAGTCAGATGTAAGATACATAATATGTTCTTATATCAAATGATACTCCTTAAAGGCTCTTTCATCAAGGCTGCATACAGTCAGAAGCAAAGTAAGAAAATATTGAAACAAGACACTTATTTTGGATACCTGCTTGTGAAGAATCTTCCCTTTCCAATTAGTGCATGTTTTCATAGCTCATGTGCTCAAATCCTATTTCTCTTTAATGTTTGCATGTGGCATGACAATCTGTCTACTGCATGCCTCTTCCACAAAATCTTTCAGAAACTCATTACCTGCCCACATAATGGTATTTCTGTCTTAATCCATCTTAAAAGTGCAAAGCAGGCAGACATTCTTCAAAGTAAAAAAAGAAAAGAGCTTATGAAATGTAAAATGATAAACAAAATTTAGTTTAATTTATCTGTTTCCTTCTCCCTCTCTGCATATGAATGTACACACACACACACACACACACACACACACACACACACACACACACACACACACACAAGTGTGCACACATGCACACAGGCGCACACACACACACACACACACACACACACACACACACATATATATATATATATATATATATATATATATATATAGGTGTACTGAATTTCATCGACGTACCCAAATGTTGATTTCTACAACACTGACTACAAAACCTTGACAATGGTGTTGCTGAAGTCAGTTTTCCTACATTTACATGATTATAGTAATTACCGGTCCAATATGGATTACTTAGGAATATACAGTGCCACAAAATACTAGCATCAGCAAGAGCTAATCAACCACAACTTTCTTTAAGTATTCCTTTGTGCAAATATTTCTTAAATGAATATTTGTTGTAATGCAGTCTTTCACTTATGAAATGTTTGCACTTGTTATTGACAATAGTAACAGTAATAATAAGCCAAGCAATTGCATGTTTTTCTACTTATTTATTTATTTTTTAAATTTCTTAGGTCTGGGAATGGCAGTGCCAAAAAAGTAATATTACTTAAAACATTAGGTATATTATATTGCATCAATAAAATAGTTAAGCTGGTAAAAGTAGACTATTACATGTGTCACACACAAGTTGCTTATCTCTCAGATTGGTAAATCATGATATCCAGGGAATGGAAATAAACAGCAATGAATTATTTCAGTCTGTGCTCAGGAAAAAACACACTTGGAAATCACATATAATCAAAAAGAGATATGTTTTTGCAGGTATTTGATTTAGTAGTATATACATAAAGCAAATAATAAAATCATGGCCAGGATTCAATAAAGCTTACATGGAGCTAATCTCCATGTAAGAATAGTGGTGTGGCTCGAACACTGAGTTCAGATCCTGTGTGATCCAGTAAACAAGACTTTGGGCATGCACGAGCCTTCCAGCACTATTCTGACATGGACACCATGGAATAATGCAAATCACCTCATTTGCTGGTGAAAATCATGCAAATGAGGTGAATTTGTGATTCAGCAAGCAGACAGGCATCTGTGTTGGAGCCGTGTCCTCAGCAGAAATGTATTCGGTTACTAACTGTGTACATTTCTGCAAAAATCAAAACAGGGGCATGGCAACTCAAAATAAATAATGTATTGTGTTTATTAGGATGCCAGTAGTTGAAACTATGGCCATTGGCATGCAAACGTGTTATAAAATTGCAAAAATCAAATTTATTTATTTATTTTTTGGCTGATTTTGTCCATTTAAGTCGAGTGCAACAGCGTGCAAACATGATGGTGCAGAAAATTTAAAAAAACTGTCAAAAGACAGTTAAATGTGAAACATGAATTTTGCCATTATAAGGTGCAGCATGCAGACCCATAACAATAACAGGTAACAGTGGTTGCTAAGGACATAGGCTCTGGTGTAGTGGAATAACTAGGGACTAAGGCAGTGGGGTATGTAAATGGGGTAAATTTATTGAATAGCAAAATGGGAGGCTGTGTCCACAGGTACCCAACCATGTAGCAGCTATAATGCGGTAGTGTAAGCAGAAGAAGCAGCTGACATGAGAAGGTGGTGTATCATGCTTGGTCTGAGCACATTGGAGCTCCGCTGCTTCTATTTGCACTCAGCTAAGTACATCTAAGCAAGGGTGTGTGTCTGAGGCTACTTAGCTGTCGTGAACTAGTTCAAAAAATGATAATCATGGTTTGTGTCCAGGGGAGGGCCTCTTCTGCCCAGCAATGTTTAGCCTAGGTGAAACAGTTTGCATGGAATGCCACGGGGCTTAAATACAGTGGAAATAGAGAGAAAAAAAGGAAATAGCACAATAAAGGAAATTAACTACAAATCACTAATACAGACTCTGACACTCACAGTGGCCCATTCAAACCCCTCAATAATAATGGTGGCAGGTGGAATGTATCATAGTCAGCCAATTACACAGGCAGCATCTGCAGCACACCAGTATAAATTATTCAAACACCTTTCAGTCTGGTTTTCCCCACAAACTCTGCACCACTGGTGTACACACTTGGGAATTTTAACTGACAAAATTATAGGGGCTGCTGCTGCTTTGCTACATCTGTATGTGCTACATACTGAGGGTGGTGATGAGGATAATGCTGACAACCAGCCCAGACTGAGGAGGAGAAGAGTGTTCAGACCCAGGGTAACCTTCCAGGGGCTACATGATCTGGAGATACTAGAATGCTACAGGGTGGACAGGGACATACCTCAGCAACTCACCAAGTTCTGTCAGCCTCATCTCAGACCCAGAGAAACAGAGGGGAATCCATCCCAGTTTAAACCAAGGAATGTGTAGCCTTAAGAATACTAGCTACAGGTACTTTCCAAAGACCTACTGGGGACATCATGGGGGTCTCACAGGCATCTGCATCCAAGGTACTCTAGCAGTTCCTGGACGCCATACTACCACATGCCAGTGAGCACATTTATTTCCCAAGCACCCCTGAAGAGAGGACCAGCAATATGCATCTCTTCCACCATGTAGCAGACTACGCAGAGGTACATGGAGCCATAGACTGCACTCACGTCCACATCAAGTGAAGACAGTAGAGTGTATGTCAACCGCAAGGGCTTTCACTCCATCAACTGCTAGTTCATCTGAAATGCCCAGGGCATTTTCATGAATGAGTGTGCTGGTAGCCCTGGCAGCTATCACAATTCCCACATCTGGCATGCCTCACAGCTGTACCAGGCATTTGCCAAGGAAGACATCCTGCATGGCCATCTCATGGGGATGCTGGCTATGCACTGAAACTGTGGATGATGACACCCATCAGAAATGCACACAAACCCACTGAAGAATGCCATTATCAGGCACACACACAAACTAGGAGCATCATAGAGCATGTGTTTGGGATGCTCAAGTCACGGTTCCACTGCCTTGACATATCTGGTGGAGCATTACAGTACTTTCCACTCACATGTGCGCATACATTCATAGTATGTGCCATGCTACACAATATGATCCTGCAGAAACAGCTGCAGCAGGAACATCAAAGGAAAAGGCCACACAGCCCCCCATCATTGCCAAGGCCTCCACAGGCACAGGGGGACTTGGAGGAGGATCCTCCTGAGCCTGCCCCTGTAGGCAGACATAGATGTGCCCAGTATGCCCTGGCTTTGGCAAAGAGGCAACCCATAGCACATACACTGACAGCCTAGGAACCAAGGGACTGACACTTCTCTCCGACTTACACACACAGTACAATGGATGCCACACACATCACACTACCTGCACCTTACCAAGTATAGGCCATGTACAGCATGCATCTGACAGAGTCAGCCCTCAAGCACCGTCCTCACCACTACTGCAGTCACAAGGTAAGTCACTCTACTTAACAACAGATGAATGTAGTAGTACATTTTGGTAGCATATCTCAGGTATTCCTGCATGTATGCAAGGGAATGGGGTGGCCTACCAGGATAGCAGCAAACAACTGACAGCTATGTGGGACAACAGGAAATGTCTGCCCAGTACTGGCTTCTGCAGATTATGCAGCAGTCTCCTAGATAACAAAATACACTGCAGTGTAAGTAGGGGACAAATATACTGGGGGTCTTAGGTCACATGGACAGATGTCAATGTTGGGGTCCCATACTCACCCCTCAGCCTCTCCCAGCAAGTCGGCCAAAGAAATCTATTAAGATGCGTCTGGCAAATGTTCACAAATAGGGACAATGATGAAATAGTCCTCTTACAGACTTACAAAGTGATATCACAGCAGGTCTTGCTGTTCCATGAAGTCTCTGAAGGGTAGGAAGTCTGAAACTCAAATGTCTGCCATCACATCCTCACATTCGGTCATTAGTGATATGCCAGTATTCTCCAAGACAAGCACAACACTATGCTAAATGGAGTCAAATTTTAAAGATAACATCTGCGCAATCTGTGCAAATGTGTACAGTTGACAGGTATGCCCCGTACGCAACACACCCACTTCCCCATAGAACTGCAGTAACAGGTATGTTTGTAGGGTAATAGCAGCATAGTACACATTCCCAGCTCAGTCCCAATCAACTTGATAAATTGTTGCATGTCCACAATATGCAGAGATCAATGAGCAATGTATATGCATGGTTAATACTGTCAAGAAGTGGGCAGCACTTACACTTGGCTGTAGTTGCTTAGTGGCCTAGGTACAGTACTGTGGTGGACAGGGTCCATGTTCCAAGACTGTCTGTGCCAACTATTTTGCATGTCAGCTACACCTACAGCAGGACCTGTACACACTGTCCAGAAGTCGATATCCATTACTGCAGGAAAGATGGACAAGTCAGGGACAGGGGGCCACTCATATGGACAGTACACAACTCAGAGTAACCTACACAGTGTCTAGCATACCTCTCAACCGTACAGATTTTTGGAGAATGTCCACAGTTTTACATCATACATTTGGTGTTTGTCATGAAATTGTGGTTTACTGGCAAGTCACTGGCAAATCATGAAAGACTAAAGTCAGAAAATAATGAGCAGATGTTAGTTTCAGACTTCATACCCATTAGAAAAATGCATGCTAATGCAAAACCTGTTATTCTAGCAGCTATCTACATCTGTAAGGGCAATATTTAACACATGTCCCTATTTTTGGCCCTTTGTCACCCAATTATATATGGCTTTTTCCAGATTTCAGGCTCTAAGAGGTTGAGAAGTGCAGTGCCTAGTAGGACAACAGTTACCTGAAAATTAGTGTACTGCCAGGTTATAAATGGCAACCACCTGACTGTGTCAGCACTAACAATAAGTCACTGGCCAACATCCATACTCCTGAAATGACAGGCTGTCACAGATGGACCACAGGTATGCACACTTATATCTGTTATGCTTGTCCTAAAATTGCATGTGCCTGCCAAACTGTTTACAAAATAAGAAAGGTTCATGCCAAAACATCAGTGGCAGCCAGTGGAGTAGATATCATACCCATAAAAAAAGCAGGCAAACACCAAACTGGTCCTCCAACTGTCTATGTTTGGAAGAGCATTATGAACACCCTGTCACCATGAGTGGGCCTGTGTCTGACTGTCATATATGGGCCTGTCCAGATGTAAGTCTGTGACAGGTTGACAGCTAGGGACAACATGTAGCCTCATAATAACATATCAGCTCAAACCATCTGAGGACCACAGCAGATGTAGTGGTGCAATGATGCACAACCTGCTAAATAGGTATACTCAGAGGTGTGAAGCCTATAACCCTGTGTGTGATGTTACGGCATCCATCCCGCTCACACCAGAAATACAAATGCATAACAGCAGCCACTGCGGGCAAAGCCTGTGACCGGACTACAGAAGGACAAAGAGACACACATAAGGGGAAGGGGAAACACTGGCAGACAAATGGAAAATGTGCACACCAGAACAAATTGTGCAGTAACATAGGTACCCTGGAGGGTATGGAGTCAGTAAAGCAGGGTATGGAGTCAGTAAACATCACCCACAACTACACAACACACACCCACATAAGTGGATATCCAAAACAAAACAAAAATTCAAACAAAGGGCACCTCAGAGGCAAATACGCATGTGAATGTCACAAACTTACACATCACAGAACATTCATAGTCCGCACACCAGTGTCTCGGAACCACTAAGGCCTTACCATAAACCCAACATATTACTCTAAGGAGACTCCATCTTGAGACACACAGATGTGCCTCCCACCAGGCTGGATAAGGAGAAAGTCATGCTCACTTGTCTGTCAGGAGCCAGAATTTGCCATATCACACATGCACTCAGGTCACTCCACAACAGGTACTGTTAGCAGTCTGGCCTAGTCCATGGCATTGTGAATGATGTCAAATGTACTTCCCTGGACTATAGAAAGACAGACATGATTCATCTTGCTGAATATGTGTCCCATGCAGGTATGCCCTTAGCCTTAAGCAACATTCTACTGTCACCTGGAATGATGGCTCAATACAAACAGAAAATGATTGTCAGTAACAATTGGCTTACTTCCTAGTGTCATCCCGTGCGGGATCCACTGCCTGGCAGCCTGGGAACATATGACTGACAGACCACACCGCTTTGCTAGAGATGGCCTGCATCTGTGTCACTTGGCCTTCAGTACTCTGGCAAAGGCCCTTCCCTCCCCCATAGTGCCTTATTAGGGAAAGTCATGGCATCAATCCTACCAACATATAACATTCAACAAAATGCAAAATAAGGTCCATGCCGCTAAATGCTGGTAGTCTAAACAGGAAAATATACTCATTGCAAGCATTTTTAACCCTGACAGGTGGTGACATTTATGCACTCACAGAAACCTGGCCCACAGCTGCAGGGAGCAACCCATCCTTACCTGATCACTTATCCTATCACACAGCCAGATCCCAAAATGCATGCAGCAAAGCTAAAGGAGGTGGAGTATAAAGATATATTAGACAGACACACATCTTCATGCTGGTCAAACAGTCTGACACACACAGGATACTCAAGTGCAGTCAACCAATGACTATACCCCTATACAAATTATAGGTAGCTACAGGAAAACATATCTGACTCAGGATACCCACCCCACATATTTGGCCCTCTACAAATCTATCAAGATTCAACCTGTTACCCTGATCCTGGCTGACTTATAATACCCAACCACTGACTGGAAAACCAACCTTGCCAGGAAGGAAATGCACAGATTCCCCCATCTTATCAATGCTAAATCTTTAGGTCTGCTACTTGATACCCCCACAAGATGTGATACATATGTTAGACTTGGCAGTAACCAACAGGATTAACCACTGCAGCACCCCTATGGTATCACCGTCCCATGGCAAGATCCGGCAAAAAAGAGGTCACATTCGATATCACCATCTCTCCTGAACCCCGTAGCCATGGTAAAACAAAAATGTCCCCAAGCTGAGCACAACCACCAGGGGGATGGTATAAAGAGCTGAACAGCCCCCTACCCCACTGGAATCGTCCACAAGAGGGAATAAACCAGTCTGCAAACATCTGCAATAAAGGAACTATGTAACAAAAGGATGACATTGCTGTACAGGACTGAGAAGGAGCAGGTGCACAATTGGAAGTAATCACCCGTAGCCTGAACAAACAAATAAGAGCACCACTGAAATCCTCTAAAGGCATCTTCAAGTCCAAATTAACCACATCTAAGACAACGAATCATAAGGCCTTCCTCACATTTGTCTGCATTCCCAAAGGAAGCTCTCAGATCTGTGCAAAACTGGTGTCAAGGACACCACATATACAAATGCTGTAGATATAGCCAATCTATTGGCTGACAGATTCGTCTGCAATGTCTCTCCTCTGTCCCCCATCAGGAAAGCAGGACATCCCCAGTACCCGACCACCCAACCCTTATCATTAGGGAAAAGAGCATCACTGCCCTCTCAAAGCCAAGAAGACAGCCTCCATGGGACCTGAATACATCCCAGCCTCCAACCTACATGAATCCAGGCATGAACCAGCAACAACATTATGCACCCTACACAACCAAAGCCTGAGTACTGCTTTTGTCACAGCCGAATGGCAGACAGCCACTGTCATTCCTGTACACCAAGTGGCGTGTTCACTGAACTTGGAAATTAAAGACCCATCAGCCTAACTAGCCTGATCTGCAAGGCCATGCATTGAATCATCATGGACTTCAATAACAGGGACATTGACAAACTCCAGATACATGACCCCACACAGTCTGACTTTCTCCAGGGGGTATGTCAGTGAACTCTGGATGACATCCCTGAGACAGTCAACACAGGAATGGATGAGGGAAAGATGGTGCACTCCAGCCACATTGACTTGGCCAAAGCCTTACACACTATTCCCCACATGGCCATAGTACATGAACTGGGCAGGAGTCTATATGTTACCAGATGGGTAGCAAACTGGTTCATTGATAGAGCCCACATGATCATAATAGGGGTAGGCAATGCAAGCAGTACACCCGTAATGAGTGGCTTACCACAGGAATTAGTCTGGGGGCCTCTGGATTATGGAATATACTTCCCTGAGGTGCAGGCCAAAACACTGGCCTATGGCTGACTAACTTGGCAGATGACTGCAAGCTAGGAACAGTCATCAATATCCAAAGAGATGTGGATGTCCAACAACAGGGTCTCACCAAAAAAATGACTGCTGCCAGAAACATGGCCTCAAGCTGAATGCCTGCAGCTGCATCATCATCTGCATCAGGGAGACTGACATCCTCACATATTATCACATTAACAACAATGTCTGACATACACAATCAGTACTGAGGCATTTGGCTACCCATGTTGATAGCAACCAAAAGTCTGTGCACCATGTTGATTCCATTGTATTGACATCTTCATAGATGGGCCAACTGAAAAGTAAGGGTATCTCATCCAGGGACAAAGAAATCATAAGATCCGTGTATTCTAAGCTTATAAGGCCAATTACTTTGTACAACAACCTCTTTGGCATGTACTCCACAAAGCACATGCAGCAGCTAGAGAAACCACAGTGGTTCCTCACCGAGCGATTCCAGGACCCCAAACACCTACCCTACACAGATAGGCTAACAGCACTGTCCCTATACTCAGTTGCATACAGACTCATCAGAGGCAACCTATGTCTGGCATGCAAAGCAATCCAGACACTGCTGTGATGGGGCTGTTGCACATCTGGAAGGCAAGGTCCACTCAAATAATCTGTAGGATCACCATCAACCTGGTCTGTGATATCAATAGGGCTTGTTGGTGTGACAGATACATGTCCCACAGACTCCCCCATCTGTGGACTACACTCCCTGTCCACATAAAGCTGAGTGCCTCAATAACCCTTGTGAAGTGCTCCCTGTATAAGTGTATGGGAAACAGAAAATTCAGTCCTGTGATTCCACCTGTGTCCCTACTGGACAGGGGCCCTGAGTGCTGACATGTCTTAACATGGGCTACACTCTCATCTGTGAGGGTTATAAGGGCTTCAGGCCCAATAACCTAGTAACCTCATATAAACCCATCAGCCTATAAACAAATATCTGTCAATGGTTCACCACATTACTCTGTACTGCCCTGCCACTGATATAGCTGGAAATCACAGTGCTGTGTGACATATACCACACATATAATGGACATCTCTGTGCAGTAGCATGCACTCTGTACCCACACCAGGATATGGCTATCAGTTAAGAAGAATACCACACAAGCAGGAGATCCCCAGCCAGTATATCACTGAAGTGCTGGACTGTTTACACAGCTTCATCATCCAATCGGCTGTAGCCACACCTCTCAACTGGGTGGATTGAGCAGAATGTCTATAGTTTGGCACACAATTTCTGTCTGTGAATCATACATCTTGTACTTCCCAGGTGAGGGTCTGAGGATATCTGTCAGTAAGTAATGACACAATACAGTTCAGTATCAGATGACATATACATATGTCAGAAGATGTCTGCTAGAAGAAACCCTCTCACTCTAGCAACATTCTACATTAATAAGAGCAATATTTACAGTATCTCCCTATGCTTGGGCCATTGTCCCCACCCCCCATTTTGGCAGGCTATCTCCATATTCCTTGCACTAACAGGTTGACAGGTCTGGCTGTAGCACACAAAACACCGGACCAGAGTACAACTATCTCTCAAATGGAGTCCCACTCTTACTATAGAAGGTCATACTGGGTATGCTCATACACTTAGAGAATTACAACCCATGACTAAACCCACATCGGATTATATAACTGTATTGTGCATAGCTGTCTTTGCATACAGACAGCTATGTACAACTTAACTGTCTCTATGCACACCCGTCAGACAAAAGTACCCTCAGCTAGCTGTAGGTGGCCCATATGTGATATGTTTGCATCTGTTGCGTGTGACACAAAGACATATATATATATATATATATATATATATATATATATATATATATATATATATAGGCAACATAGAACAATATTTCTAGCATACACACACATAGACATGGGGAAGAGAGAGAGAGTCATACAGTGATAGAGAGAGAGACACAGAGAGACACACCAAGATTGAGTCATAGACAGGGATACACTGAAAGGCATAGAGTGATGTCCTGCTGTGGACAGTTGCATACCATTTACAACCAGTTGCATGTGCCAGCATGAAGGTGAGCCCCATTGTGAATAGTACTGAGGTAGGGGGTTGGAATATCACATAACCCACCTTTGTGTTCATGTGTGTTTCTAGGTTAAAGTATTATGAGACCTTACACCCTCAGTGCACATAAAAAGGCATGACTATACAGGATCTGATAATGTCATTCACCTTAGAAGTACATTTGGACACTTGTCAGCCCTATAAGTTCTGTAGCACATATGATAACTGTGTAACATTATAGTACAAATAACTAGATAGGTAGGGGCTCTAACCTTATTCCTGACAAATGCAAGTGTGTGTGTTTGTAGGTTAAAGACATTTAGGCCATTGCCATCCAGTACACTGCCCATTGCCCTATTTTACAAGGGCAGATGATGTCATTCACCTTAGAACTACCTTTGGACAGTTGTCAGCCTTATAAGCTCTGTAGTGTGTGCGATAACTGTGTAAAACTATAGTACAGATAGCTAGATAATTAGGGGTTCTAACCTTAATCCTGCCAAATATAAGTGTTTGTGTTTGTAGGCTAAAGATGTCTAGGCCATTCCCATGCAGTAAACTGCCCATTGCTCTACTTTACAAGGGCTGCTGATGTCATTTACCTCAGAAGTACCTTTGGACAATTATCAGCCCTATAAGCATTGTGGTGCATGCAATAACTGTGTAACAGTATAGTACAAACAACTAGATAGGTAGGGGTTCTAATCTCAGGCCTGCCAAATGTAAGTGTGTGTGTGTGTGTGGGGGGGGGTGTGGGGGGTGTTTATAGGTTAGAGATTTTAGGCCATTTCCACCCAATACACTGCCCATTGCCCTACTTTACAAGGGCTGCTGATGTTATTCATCTTAGAAGTACCTTTGGACAGCCCTCAGCCCTATAAGCTCCATGGTGCATGCAATAACTGTGTAAAACTTTAGTACACATAGCTAGATAGGTAGGGGTTCTAAACTCAGTACTGGCAACTGTCATAGTATGTGTATGTGCATGGGTGAGAACCATATCCTCTTGGGGGGTTATACCATCTTGAGGTGTGTTCAACCTTTTACACTTCCCATTGCCCTACTTTACAAGGGATGCCAATGCCATTCACCTTATTGATACATTTGGGCAGCCATCAGCTCTATAAGCTCCATGACATATGTGATAATTGCATATCAGTATAGTACAAATAGCTAAATAGGCAGGGGTTCTAAACTCAGTTCAGACAAATGTGTGTGGGTAGCTAAGTATTTTGAGGCATTTCCCACCCAGTACACAGTTCTGATGAAGACCAGTTATCATGGTTGAAAGTGCTTAACTCTGTTTCGTTCATTATATCTTGTTTGTTTTTTCTGTCTGTCATATCAGTTCGTGCTTTGTTACAATAAACTGTGGAATATCAGATTATCTGGCAGTCGTTGGCACTTATTGGTGGTTTCCGAAGGTATTTTTGGAGGTACTGTGGAAGTGATTTTTTATTCTGTTGTCACCCAGTACACTTCCCATTGCCATACTTTACAAGGGCTGCTGATGTCATTTAGCTTAGAATTACCTTTGGACAGCTGTCAGCCCTATAAGCTTCATGTCATGTGCAGTAACTGCATAACACTGTAGTACAAATAACTAGATAGGTAGGGGTTCTAATCTCAGTTCTGCCAAATGTGTGTGTGCATGTGAACCATATCCCTGGGGATGTCAGTTATACCATTTTGGGGTGTGTTCACCCAGTACACTTCACATTGCCCTACTTTACAAGGCCTACTGATGCCATTCACCTTAAAAGTACCTGTATACACACTTCAGCCCTATAAGCTCTGTGGTGTGTGAAATAGCTCTGTAATGCTATAGTACTAATAATTAGATAGGTAGGGGTTCACATCTCAATACTGGCAACTATAGTAGTGTGCGTGTGTGTGTGTGTGTGTGTGTGTGTGTGTGTGTGTGTGTGTGTGTGTGTGTGTGTGTGTGTGTGTGCATCTCCCCATGCAGCAGTGTTTGTATGTTTCAGGTGGCTCTACCATGTTAAGGGCCTCTGAACCCACTACTGGCAATCCTAACAGCCCCTGCAATTGTCACCAACTTTAATATTATTAGCAGACACTGAAACAGTACATTCTCTGGTGTTTCTGTTATGTATCTAGCAATATTGGTGGGGTGGTAGATGTTCAGCTGTCAGCAGGGGCAGGTCATGAAAGTGTGTGTGTGTGTGTGTGTGTGTGTGTGTGTGTGTGTGTGTGTGTGTGTGTGTGTGTGTGTGTGTGTGTGTGTGTGTGTGTGTAAAACAGCATACCTCTCAATTATTCACAGAAATACATCTGGTTAATACCAAATGGAAAGCTGGGGCAAACAGCAAACAATGAGCACACCCTTTACATATTGTTGTGTCACACACTAGAAATAGATAGCAGAACAGGTAATGCATGTGAATGCACATTACAAAGGGTATGTGTTGTTACATGACAATATCCGTCATTAATCTGCAATGTCAGTCTGTCATGATTTCCCAAAATGTTGGCCAGAAAACCACAGGTTTATAACAGATGGAAGGAAATTATGTGTCAGACAACAGGACAACCTACAGACCAATGCAGTGGTGAGAGGTATGACCACCATTTGTACCCATACCTCCCAAGCTCTTACAGCACAAAATGTTTACAATGCCATAAATACTTGGGTGACAAAGGCCACATAATAGAGACACTTGTCACATATTGCTCCTAGAAACCTATATAGGTGATAGAATAACAGATTTTACATTAGTATACATACTCTGAAAGTTATTACATTTGCAACTCATATTGTCTGCCATTATGTAGTGAAATCAACCCGCAATGATTTGGCAACTATTTGCCAGAAAAACACAGGTTCATGAGTAGTTCTTAATGTTTCCCAATCTTTTGTTTCTACTGACCAGTTCTATTGCCATAAACTTAAATTTGTGGTTTAGATCATTTTCCAAAATGTGTTTTGCCAGGGAGGATGAGACTAATGCCCTGGCAAAACACATTTTGGAAAATGATCTAAGCCACAAATTTAAGTTTATGGCAATAGAACTGGTCAGTAGAAAGAAAAGATTGGGAAACATTAAGAACTACACAGAACAACAGGAGACCAAATGGATAATTAGGATGCAATCAGACAAAGGGAAGGGTCTGAATGACAGGGTCTCCATTAAACCATTCTTGAAAGATAGACCCCTGAAACATTGAGTATGCACAGTTATGGAAGAAATGCTCTATAATATTAAACAAGTACACTGCTTTAGCATATTGTTAATCAATACCCTAACAAATATGTATATTTATAACATATTTGCTTTTGATAAGTATATTGTTTCATTTTGCTTCCATGTTTATTTTTATTTACATTATTTTCATTTTATTTTATTTTCATCTTATTTTATATATAATTATTTTGCTCCCAGTAATGAATTAATCAAGAAATACCAGGCATTTGAATGTATTATATTAAATGTATTATATTATATTTATATGTATCTCTATATAAATACAAATATATTTTTATATAAATATATTTTGTATGATTACTTTTAAACATTCATCTTAAGAATTGATGCTTAAATGCTACCATCTAGTGGTTAGTTTTATTATGTCACAAGAATTAATTAAATTATTTTTTGCGCCTCTTTTTCACATTTAAATGGAAAAGAAATGTTACTAGTTAAGTCTGATGAAGGGTTTGGTAATAGCCCGAAAGTGCTCACTGTTTTAAATCTCTGCCCTAATAAGGAAACTGTGAATTTTAAGAGCTGTGGTGGTACCTGGCATATTTTTCTGGATTTTTACTTGTTTCTGACGTTACAAGTACCTTTATCCTCTAACTGTCTATTGGATTATCTGATAACATTCTGTGGAAATCTTTACAATTGAGAGTGATGTCTATACCACCCTGCAGGTTGTAGTCCATGATTGGCAAGGTGAAACCTGTGACAACAACTGAAACAGTGAAAAGAAGTCCCAAGACTGTAAGACAAGAAACATGTCATACAGTTCTGTACTGAGTGCAGAGAGCAGTCATTGCACATCTAAAGCACCTTAATGTTATGAGAAATACTGTAAGCTAAGGTAATGTTACACACAGAAGGTTTCATATCAGCAAAACAGAGGAAGTCCTGTGCGTTGCACTTGCCATCAGCATGCTATGTGCTACCAACTGTCACATTGCTACAGGTTGTGTCCCACATTCCACATGTGATAATGTCACACACACACACACGTGTGTTTCCTATGTGTGTGCAATATGTAGACATGTGAAGGCCTGCGACTACTTGGTGCCCACAAGATAGGTGAATCTGTTGGGATTAATGTAATGGCTAGGCTTGTGTGTGACGTAGTGCCAGTACTCAAGTAACCTCCACTGTATGTATGAGCCTGTGGTACTATAGCCCACCCAGGTGGCATGTATGATGGCTAGCTGCTGTGTCAAGGGGTATGTATGCAAGGTCACATTGTCTGCCACCAGTGTCCCTCACACACTGTTGCATGCATACACACCTGGTAAACATGTACATATACAGTTGTACCTTGGCTATTAACTGGTCACTGTGTTTCCACTCTGCCATACTTATCATTGGTAATGTCAGCAGGCCCACAGCTTGCAGACATACAGACACCTGGAACACAAACAGAATACAGCATGTGAGACTACAGTCAGTCAGCAGTACTAACAGCAATAATGCATCATGGCTATAAAAGGTACATACACTTTAGTGTGTATCCACAGCAATTGCTAGCAGACAGCACCTTACACAGCATTACATTACTACACTGTACAATATTCACCCTGTGCATCAGACCCATATTAGCATGTCCATGCAGCTATGGTATGGATAACAGGGATATGGCACAGGTATCATCACATGCACAGGGTGTGGTGTGGGTTTGCCAGAGGCCTAGGCTGGGCCATACAGTTGACATTGTGTGTGTCTGGGAGGGGTGTTGTTCCATTTGACCATGCAGAGGAGCTGTGTGCGTCTGGTGGTAACCTGCCTGTGATAGAGATGTGTGAGTGTTTGTATGCACGTCGTCAAGCCATGTGGTTGCCCTACATAGGGGTATGTTGGACAGCCATGGACCGTACATTGTAGGATGCACAGTTCACAGTCTCTGGCCATGGACATGAAAACTGGTTCTGCTAGGAGTCTCACTGGCACCACCAGGTCCAAGGCTAGATGCAGTACTACTCCCAGATGATGACCACTGTCTGCTGGATCCATGTCCCTGATGGGACTGGCCAGGACCATGTGCCCATGGCCTGCTCCATTGTGGTGTGGACAGCACCCTGCCTTTGGTAGTGCTGGTGGTACTGCTACTATGGGAGTGTGGATGCACATGGCCACATGGATTCCCAGCCGATGTTGTTGCTGACCTATGTCCATGTGGACGATGTCCCACACCCACCACATGCTCAAGAACAGACATTGCACAGTCGGGCACTGACAATGTCTCACCCCACCATCTATCCAAGACAGAAGCATGATAGCATATGGCATCATCAAGGCTGTGGAGGTTGTCACACATGACAGGAAGTGTTGCATTCATGACCCTGAGCATTTGTCTGGTGTTGCATTCAGAACATTTCTGTGCATCCATGGTGGACCAAAACATGTGTCTGGTGACACCTGTTGTGATACTAGTGACAGGAGTCTGATGGGCAGCAGAGGGATGTAAGACAGTGGCCAGCTTGCAGTCATCTGTAAACTTGGTCACCCACATGCCACTGGTTTTGTCATGCACCTAAGAACAGTATACCCCAAACAACAGAGGCCCCCAGACAGATCCTTGGTGTAGAGTGCTCTTTAAGGGTCTACTTCTAGGGGTGGCTTTCACTACTTTGACTGAGTGGGCACTGTCATTGAGCCAGTTAGCTACCCATCTGGTAACATTCAAGTTGACACCTAACTGTGTAGGCTTATGTATTATGGCCATCTGGGGATTATTGTCAGAGGCTTTGGCTACATGACGGTAGGCATCTTCCCCTTGTCCATGTGCTTGCTGATCACTTCAAAGCAGTTGACCAGGTTTAACAGGTCTCATCTCCCTTTCACAAACTACCAAACTGTGTTGGCTCAAGCATTCTGAGGTTGCCGATGTCACAATTTATAAGGTCCTTGATAATGCCTTCCATGGTCTTGCAGATCAGGCTAGTTATGCTGATATGGATATGATTAGCCAGGTTAGTAGATGCTCCACCTTTGTGTAGAGTGGTGACAGTGGCTGTCCTCCATGCAGATGGGATAACACTGGTACTCAGGCTTTGGTTGGTTACAGTGTGTAATGGAGCTGAGACTGCATGCCTGAGTTCATGTAGGATGCAGCCAGGGAAGTTATCAGGTCCCATGGGGACTTCAGTTTGTTGCCTTTAGAAGAGCATTACTGACCTGCTCTCTGATGATGAGGGTAGTGGAGCAGGTACTGTGCATGTCCTCCTTCACTGATGGGAGGACGGGGGGGGGGTGAGGTTTTCACTTAACCTGTCTGCAGTAGGTTGGCTATATCTATGGTGTATGTGTATGTGGTGTTATTGACCACCAGTACAGAGCAGATTTGGATGTTGCATGTGTGATTGTAGACATATGTGAAGAAGGCCTTTTGATTGGCCTTGATGGATGTGCCCATTTTGCACTCAAAGTTAGCCTTACAGTAATTCACCTGTGACCTTATTTGCTTGTTCGGATGAAGGTGAGATTGCTTCCAGTTTAGTACCTGGTCCTTCTTGGCCCTGTACAGTCAATATTTCCACTTTTTTTGGAGTTTGTGTATTGCTGCTGTCAAACACAGAGGTTTATTCTACCTTGGGGAAGATGATTTTGTCCAGTCAGGTATTGCTGAGTCCATACTACTATGTAGGTGCTCATATAGATGTTTGGTGTAGGCTTGAACATGAAGTCATGACACAGTGTAACACTTGTTCAATTTTAACTTAGTAATTATCATCAAACTACTAATTATTTCTGTTTCAATGCAATACAACAACCTGTAGCTGTAGACATTTATGTCTGTTTGATGCACTGAAGCTAAGAGTACACATTAGTAAAACAAGGGCAGCATATTTACCTGACGTTTTGCAACTCATGTTTGTATGTTTGGGGCTTCCAGCTACTACTATTACTCCATACATGTGTACAGGTAATACATGATATACATTTCTGTTCTTTCTCGGTATGACACACTGTGTTTACACTCTTGCAGTTCAGTTATACCTCTCAACCTGTTACAGCAAGACATCTGGACAAAGGCACACATAAATGGGGGCAAAGGTCCAAAAATAGTGACACTTTATAAATATTGCTGTAACACACTTAGACAGTTGATAGCAAAATAGGTTTTGCATTCACAGGAATACTCTGAAGGATATGACATCTGACATTCAAATTATGCTATTATGTTATGACTTCAGTCTTTACTGATTTGCTAGTGATTTGCCAGACAAAACACTACTGTATGAGAAAATGACTACAACTATGAGGCAAACATGTGGTCAGACTGCAACACTCTGAGAAGTTGAAAGGTTTGAGCTCAGTATATAACATACAGTTAAACACACTTCTGCACCAGTTGTTTACTATGCACATACCCTGTATAGGTGTCTAACATGTGTAAGACAAACATATGTATCATAGTAGCATTCAAAAGTGACATCTGAATATTTACAACATCCCAGGTAGCTGGCCTGGCAGTGTCACAGTCAGTATTGTACAACAGACACTCCAGTAGTAGTCATATGTGAGCTGACCTTTGCTGGGGTGACTCAGGGGCCAGAGCTGTGATCTATGTTACTGTAGACAGAGCCAGCAGCAATAGTAGTATGTGCTGGACAGCAACATGTTAGTCCAGCAAGTCTTGTTGAGACCTATTGTTTAACCTCCTATTTCCCATTATTGCATCATCCCTTCTGCATTCCATTACATGCTTAATTGTTTGACACACCTGTTATAGTGGTGCAGAGTTTTCTGACAGTAATGTAGACATGTAGGTTCTGTAGTTGTAGTCTGTCTTTACGTAGAAAGGTTCAGACCTGTTTTGCATAGGCAGCAGCTTGCCTTTTATAGGTAATGCTCATGAGCAGGTGATGGCCTGTGCACCAGTTGGTGTCTCCCACTTGCTAATTGCCTCCAGAACAGCTGTGTTGTCTTTCCATTAGCCAAGGCATGACAACACAGTGCTATAATTAAGTCCTTCATGTGGGCCTTGATCCTTTTCCTTGCCTGTTAGGAGGACAATATGGAGGTGTGGTGGCTACAGCATCACAGAGGATAGAAGGAAATACCTCTTAAAACAAGAAATGTAGTAAAAGCCCAACAAAGCGGTGGAGAAAGTTCCAGAATTAGGGACAGATTGTAAGTATTGCTGTTATATAGTTAGAAAATTGCTAGATTAATGAGGTTTGTTTGGACATGCATTTTCTGCATGATTTGAAGCCTGACAGTGATATGTCTGTGACATACCTCTCAACTGTACAGCTTTCCACAGAATGTCCAGAAGTTTGCCTCTTATGTTTGGTCTGTCCCTCAGACAATTTTTGTTTTTGGCAAATCAGTAGGATAATCTGAGAATTGAAGTCAGTAAATGAAGACATCCATTTGTGTTTCAGACTTCATATCCTTCAGAAAAAGTTATGATAGAATAAACCCTGTAACTCCAGCAACCTTTTCAGTTTATAACACCATTATGTAAGATATGACCCTAGCTTTGGCCGTCTGTCCCCAAATATGTCAGGCTTTGTCCAGATGTCTTGCACTAAAAGGTTCAGAGTTATGGTATATCATTATTTAGTGACTTCACTCCTGATATCATCCCAGTGATGTAGCAGAATCCCAGAAATGCTATGAGGCAGTGGCCATAAATATGGTCCCAAGCCCTGGACATTCTGTGGAAATCTGTACAGTTGAGAATTAGGTATGTCTGGCCATTGTTAAGAGATGGTCAAGATTGTGTAGCAGTGTGGTGTGTAAATGTTTGTTGGGCTGAGTAGGGAGAGGAGCAGATGTGAGTGTCATAGATCCTTTTCTAACTGTGCATGCTGCTACAGTTGCTGGTGGTCTATCAGCTGTATATGTTTGTAGGGGCAGGCTGAGACATGTCCCCTAACACCTCAGGATTCCAAGTACACTGTGACTTGGGGCAGTATATGTAGGAGTAGTGTGTAACTGGCAATCAGGATATGTTTGTTCAGTCATTATACTCTAGAAGTCAGTTGGCTTACTTGTATGTTTCTGTGACTGTGGTGCAACTGGTTGTTGGGTAAACAATTTCTCTCCAGTGTCTGTTTTTCCCTAAAGTTGCATCCCTGCAGTGCATGATATATTTGTAAATGCATGGGTAATTCCCCAAAGCTGACTTGGTGTAGTGTTGTGTTGGTCTGACTGTAGCTCAGAAGGTGCTGGGTGAAATGGTTGGCAGCTCTCAGTGCTTTTTCTCTTCTCTTGCATGACTGCACTCATACCGCTCCACTGCCCAGATTTTCATACACTATCCAGATGTGTGGCTCATATTTGTGGTCTGTTCTCCATAACTGTTGTGCATTTCTGGCAAATCATTGGGATGATGTGAGCACTGACGTCACTAAATAATGACAATCATTTGCGTTTCAGACTTGAAAGCTATCAGAAAATATATGTGCAAACAAACTGTGATAGTCTAGCAACTTTCTAAGCTTATAAAATCCATATTTAAAATATGTCCCTATTTTTTCGCCTTTGTCCCCACGGGTCCCTATCAGCATCTTGAATGCTGACAATATCGAATTTGATATTGTCGCATCGAGAATGCCAAAAGGGCAGAACATCGAACGGGTAAATGGAAATCTCCGTAAGGGGAGATTTCCATTTACCTCAATGTAGTGCAGTCTTAGAGTTGGTATATTTAAGTAGCGGGAGGTGTGGGGAGCAGCCCCCCACATGGGGGTACCCTTTAGTTTTTTTGTTTTGTTTTTTCTAATTTTTTTATTGGCATTCGAAAATGTAATAGGTCGATCATTTCAGTTCGACATTTAGTGAGTCGACCTATTACATTTTTGAAATGCTGATATAGACCCGTCCCCCCACTTTGTCAGGCTTTGTGCAGATGTCTTCCCCTAAGAGGTTGGTATACATATACATATATATATATATATATATATATATATATATATATATATATGTCAAACATTACTAATTCCACAGGTTTTTCCTGCATGATATATTTACTGAAGCATTGCTTACTCGCATAGCTCATGTGGAGTAGTGGTAGCTGCTGTGACTGGAGTGCACCAGATGCTAGGTTTAAGACTTGCCAGGGATGTGTATTTTTCTCCTTATGTTAAATGACTGTAATGCATGATATGTTTGCAAAAGCATTACCAATTTTCACTGCTCAGATGGTGTAGTGGTATGCTGCTGTGATTGTAATGCACAGGGTTCTGGTTTTGAGACTAGGCAGGCCTAATTATTTTGTTGCTGAGCAGAACAAGGACTGATTGAGACAGAGTGATTAAAGCACTTTTAAGCAGTTGTATGCGGGTTTGCACAGTTTTGCACAATGCTAAGCGATGCTAAGAGATGCTTAGGTCCCCTTAGCTTCACTTAGCGATGCTTATTCCCACTTAATCCCATTCTAATTTTAAATAAACAAAAAATAGTGATAGGAAAGTGTTAAAATGGGGGCAAGCAGAGGGTAAAACATTAGGAACAGCAGCTAGGAATGTGCAGAACGGGTGTAGGAAAGGACCATAGCTCTACTTTTCATCTGTAGCGACAGATGTGACTGATGTGGGAAATTTGGAATTTACAGCCTCACACCTCACAGGTTGGGGTGTTGGCAACATACATTTGTAGAGTAATATGAGGGTAGATTGATTTATGTCACTGGACATGGGGGCAAAATGTAGAGCTATGTATGGGGCAACCCATTTACTATATACTGGTGGCTAGAGAGAGCAAATGGTGGATAGAGATACTCAGGCTTGAACCCTGTACATTGGATGCAGGTGGCAAAGACCTGAATTCCCTCTCCACCAGCATTTCTAAAAAAAATTTGCAGATTTTTGCCATATATTTGTTCTGTTCCTCATAAAATCTGTGGTTTCTGTATCTACATTTTTCCTTGCAAAGTCTGTAGTGTAGTGGTGCACTGGTAGCATTGCTGCCTAATAGCTACAGGTGCTCTGGTTTGATTCTTGGCTGGGGTGCCTTCTGTGTGAAATTGTTCTAGCAGTTGTCTAAGTTTATAACATGGATATTTGAAATTTGTCCCTATTTTTGGGACTGTATTCCCCCATTATTGGCTTTGTCCAGGTATTTTGTGCTAAGGTTGAGAATTATCTATGGTGAGAACTGTATTCATTGAATGTTTGGGGGCTGTATCCCCCCCCCCCATTACTGGCTTTGTCCACATGTTTTTTGCTAAGAGGTTGAGAGCTATAGTGAGAACTGAATTCACTGAATATGTTTGGGGGCTGTATTCCCCCCATTATTGGCTTTGTTCAGGTGTTTTGTGCCAAGAGGTTGACAGTTATGCTGAGAACTGAATTCACTAAATGATAGCCATTTAAGTTTGTCTTCCTCTCTTTTACAAAACAGCTGATTTGGCATACTGGTATGTTTCTCTGACTGTTTTGCACAAGGTCCCCTGGGTTAAAGACGTGGCAGTGAAATGTATGGTGGTAACACAGCATTTTATTCTAGCAACCTTCCAACATTATACAAGCAATGTTTAAAATGTGTCCCTGGTTTTTGGGCTTTTGTCCCCCCCCCCAATAAATTTAGGCTTTTTCCAGATTTCTTGTGCTGCAAAATTCAGAGATACAACTGCGTGTCAAGTAGATTTTACAAGGAGCTGAGAGCTGCAGGGGAACAAAACTTTAGTGCTGCTTATTCTAAGTCTGCTCACATTAATAGCACAACAGGTAGTGTATTTGCTTTTGATGCAGAAGGTTGTGGGTTCTACTCCCACAGTAAATAGATGCAATGTTGATAAGTACTGTGTTGTAAAGTGGGTGGATGCTGCAGTCGTTTTTGGCAAAGATACCTAGAGTAGTAACTATGAACCTGAACCTGTTATCAGTTTGTCGTACAGTCCCTATTGCTATATTACTAGCTTATCATTTTTTTTAATGCATGCAGCATAGGCAATTTATTCCTCAAGGGCAACAGGCACTTTATTTGTAGATGAATAAACAGTGACATATAAAGTTGTTTGCTAGCAGCAACCTCTTCATTGTTACATATTTCTTTAATGTGGAATTATTTAGATGACTTTTACTACTTTAGAGATTGTGCATATTTACTGATACTGGTGGACTGTAGAAGGTTGAGTAGACTTTTATGATGGAAATGTTCTGAATTGTGTAGTTTTGTCATTGGTGCATGCATTTTGTTTCATTGTTAACTGGAAAAATGTTCAAAACAATAAATTTAAAATGCCGTCTAACAACTGTACTGTATTGTACAAGGAATATAATTTAGTAGAATCAGGAAGGTGTATCAAAGAGCACATGTATGTTTCATGTGCAAGGGGCATATGATTTGAAAACAGCCCAAAGTTAATCTTTATCTGCCACTTGCAAAATGTATTTTCTTTGAATGTGGGTTTCAATGCTGTTTCATTGAGTGTGAGTTTCAAGGGCAGAGAAGTTTTTAATGCTAAGCCTGTTTTCATTGTGAGACTGCGTTGCTTTGTTTAGCAGACGTGTTTCAGACTTCATAACCTTCAGAAAAATGCATGCTAAAGTAAGACCTGTTCTATCAACTGTCTCAGTTTATACAAGAACAATTTTAGTACTGTTTATATGTTCCCCCAATATATTTGGCCTTGTCCAGATTTATTGCATTAACAGGTTGAGAGGTACATGCAAATAAATTGCTTTATAGAATTAGGCATAGCCAAACCTCTCAACTGTCCCCGAATTTGGCTCAAAATGTTGCTCTTCCCCTAATAATCCCTCCACAAAATAGCAATTTTGGAAGAAAACATGGAGGGTTTACAATTAAGAAATAACTGTAATAATCAGAGTTATAGATTACTTTTATTTCAGAAATGCATGTAGATTATTTTATTTTGTCAGCTGCTCAAGTTAGCAGTACTATTATTAAAAAAGTGTCCCTTCTTTAACAGGTTCCCAGCTGTATTGTGTGGCTATTTTATATTTTTGCATCACATTTTTGGTCCATTTTTCATAAAACTGTTTTTTTCTTGGCAAATTAGTGGTAAATCATTAAAGACTGAAGTTAGAAAATAATGACAGACATTTGAGTTTCAGATTTCATATCCTTCAGAAAATTCATACCAATGCAATACCTATTATTCTATTATCTTTCTATGTTTATAAGAGCAATATTTAAAAATTGCCTTTATTTTTGGGCCTTTGTCCCACTTATATGTATGGCTTTGCTCTGAGGGTGAGAGGTATGACAAATGTGTCAGGGCCATCACAGTCAGCCAGAGACATTTCAAATTGTGACATACTTGTTGCACCCCACTCCCCCATGTAGTGACTCTGGATATGTCCAAGCAAGGCAAGGAGCAGTTATGCAGTGTAAATGTGCAGGGTATCCCCCCATCCAAGGTAGAGTACTACAGTGGCTTTTCATCTGTTCTTGATTTTGCAGAATGGTCTGGTTTCTGTCATATTTTTGTACTGTTGATTTATGCTTATTACTCAAAGTGCCTGTTGCTCTGTGTTTTAAGTAGCAATGCTTTAATGACCATCAGGTAAGCTTGTCTGAGATCATAACATGCAAGTAAGCTTTAATAAGCCTGCCAACATTGAAGCTTTTCTGTTGTTTCCATGCAGAGAATACTTAACTAGATAATGTATAAGTGTTGGGTATTGAAATACATATGACAGTATTTGTAATAAAGGACATGATTACATTATTTTAAGAAGCTAATTACACTTGTTGGAGACTTCCAGTGATCTCTGAGGGCTTTACCCATAAACTAAACAGAATGCCATTCATGTGTGGTCCATAACCTGTACAGTAATCCTTTAAGCAATGTATCTTGAGCTTGTTTGCTTTTCATTTTTTTACTTTGATCAGGTTTTCCCCATGAAACAAGTAGATAGTTGTCAGGTAGCAGGTCTTTTTTGGATAAGAAACATTTTTACAAGTGGGGGCATCGCAGAGATTGCTACTTTCAGCATGTTACTTGGTACTTTAATAAAGCTGAATATAAATTATAATTAGAGCTGCAGTGCAAGGAGAAGCGGTTTGAGTTGAGTGCTGCTTGTTTTTCTTATACATGATTTTGACTGGCATTCCAGTAATGTATTTAAAAAGTAATTTATTTTTTCATGCCTCTCAACCTTTTTGTTTCCATCTAGATATTAAGTAAGCTGTCAAGCTGCCAATGCATTGAAATACTTTTATTCTTTTATACTTCATTTGTCTTGATTGGACTTTCATAATGAGGGTTTGACACCCAGGGCAGCATATTTATTTAAAGTTTATTTTTTGTGGTTTTGAGCATAGCTCCTCCCCTTTCTAGTTGTCCGCACCCCCTTTCCCATTGACCCCCACTCATTCAGCTATCTCCTGCAGCCCCCCTATGATTTAAAGTCACCAGCCACCACTGGGCCCATGAGCCCCCAAATGGATACAGTGGGACTGAGATCCCCACCCATGGGCAGTCACCACTGCACCGTCACAGCACAAAGGTGGCTGTGCTGGGGACTGGACAACAGGGGCAGCCTTCCCCTCTAGGTACACCAGGCAGCCCTCCATCTGGCTCAACTATCCATCCAACTCTGAGTAGATGACACTGCTCACCATAACCTGGAACTTGAGGTGGTTGATGGGCTCCTCTCCATGCCTGTGCCCAGGGGGAGACGTGCCCTGTCCCCTGAGACAGTTCCACCCAAAGATGGTGCAGGACAAGAGGAGGAGGAAGTTCCAGGTTGGGTTCCAGACATGCTGGGGCCTGTTTCCATGGCCAGATGAGTTGGGACAGATGGATCCGCTGGGATATGCCTTCCCAAATGTGCCTAGGTTTTCCAAGATTTCTTGGTTAGTCATGAAGACAACATGTCAAAATGAGTTATAACAACATGCATGGGTGTTCAAATTAACCCAAAACAATAGATTTGAAACAGTTGCATAGCAAACAGAGCACATGCATAAATGGAACAACAGTAAGCATTTTAACAGCATGCCAATTACATTGACGGCAATAGACCACCAACAATGGTATTTGAACAAGGTATGTTAATATGTAACCAATTAAATATATGAACAATAATAGAACACATGTCCCAACAATAGGCTTTGAGAACAACACACCTGTAGTATATGAATAATAATCATTGATGCAGATAAGGGGTGGGGGGAGAGAACAACATCCATTAACAACTGTATAGGCTTCTATTTTTCACAAAAATACTGCTCAATACTCTACAGGTCTGCCCTCACTTTACATCTACCTATGGCCCACAGCTTCTCTAACACATACATACCTGTTAAACTGTCAACCTGGAAAGGTATGGAGCAAACTGTGACACCTATGGGTACATGACTAGAGGGGACTCGTACATGTCAATGTTACATATATGACAAGATGGGGTACCCTGCACTGATGTTATGTGAGTGTGCTACTGGCATACTTCACCTGGATTCATATGTGTGTCAAAGGTTATTGGCAGCACTGACCACTAGCCACGACAGTGTGACACTTGAGAGACATGTATTGGGAAGAATGCATGGTGTACGTATCTATCCTGCTGTCATTTGCAGGCATGGGGTTGGACAGTGGAACAGTTGCACACAGCGTATTAGTATAGCCTTCATACAGCTACTACAGCCATTTCTTTACTTGTAAGATCTGTGGAGAAAATATCTGTTAACACTATCTGACTGTTTCTACAAATATTCAAGATTTCTTGAGTGTATATATGCACACATCTCAGTGTCACTCCCTGGATTCAAACCATGTCTAGGTGTGGAAAAATGAACATCAAAGCTATTTCTCATCACACTGAACAACTGTTGTCTGATCTTTGACTGATTTCTGCCTAATATTCTGTTGGTTAGACAGTCTGACCTTGTAATCCTGACATTCAAGCATGACAGAAAGTGTACTGTGTATTACTCCTTTGCGATACAACAATCTGAAAAGCAAAGGTTAACACAAGGCAATGCTGCAGGCGCCATACTATATTACATTACACATTGCTATTCAGGGTCCAGATCTTAGTGCAGGACATATTTCATATTTCATTTATATCTTGTTTTACAGCTCCACACTCTGCACTTTTGCATGACAGCTGGTTCTCAGAACAACCTCAGTTAATGCATGCTTTCATAGCCATATTTGCTGTGAAGAAACTGTACACATTCTATTTCTACAACACCATACCAGAGTAAACACAATAGTTTGTGGTATAAATCTTTATTTTAGTAATATGACACAGTGCTTTATTAATGCGTATCCTATAGATCAATATTAGTCTGCCAAATTGTATTTATTCAGTAGACACAGAACACATTATACCTACTGGCATTAAACAATGTACTCCTTCTTATTGCATTATATACTGCAAGATAGATCTGTACTCACCAGTCTGTCGGTGCAGCCTTGGCATTCTGTCTGCATTGGCCTCCACATTGCTAGCCTGCTCTGCTGCAGCTGTAGGGGAGAAAAACAAACATTATACATACCTGTCTATCACATACTAAGGCTAGAATTTGGTACAGCTATGGATGAGATACTTACAAATTACTGGAGCATTCTGTGCCCGAGCATCTTGGATCCACTGGGTCAAGAGTGCCCCCTTCCTATGCTTTAGGTCAACATAATGATGCCATACCTGATCAGCAAATCAGAGGATTCTAGTGGCACTGGTGAGGTCACATGCCAGATGGTCCCAGGCCTCCGCTTTGTATTGTGAGCCCTGGTACTGGCCCTACAGCAGTCTGTCATCATGGTGTTCAGCAAGGAGCCTAGCCATGACCCTGGACTCCAGAATGCCCTAGCGCTGTGCCCGAAAGCGTGCTCCCTCTCCAATGCCAGACATGGTTCCTGCACAGATCAAACTACAAAAGGTCCTGGCTACATTCCCACCTGTGCGGTTTAAATAAGGCCATATTCCAACCCTTTGCTGTCATTGGATCATTTTGAAAATGCTGAGCTCAGCTAAGTGGTTCACAAATCCGCTAAGCTGAGTTGAGCAGTGCTTAAAGGGGAATATGCTGAGCAGTGTCTAGCAGTGCGCATATCTGCTCAGCTGGGCTGAATACTACTTAGAATTAGCATCTAAGCAATGCTCAAACTGGCTGAGCAGATCTAAGCACTGCTAAGCATTACTCAGTTTTCATTTATGAAAATATTGCAGAACTGCAAATTAATTAATCATTGCTGACATATTATTAAGTGTGTATGATTTACTTTACATGATGTCCCCCTATGTGCTTTCTTTACATTACCCTGGGGTGTGACTATACTGTATGGGGCACTTGTATTTACATGATTGATTTTGCATGTTTTATCCACTGACACTTCAATTATGGACCAGCTGCACTACCTTGGTTAACAAATATCAATTACTACATAATTTAAAAAGAAAAAATAATTTTAACAATGCTTTCCCATGTAAAAATAAAAGGTCTGTCTTGGTAATCCAACCATGAACCACTGCATACAAAGCTGGAACTCTAACCTCTATGCCATCTTGCTGTTGAGGACTTCAGCTATACATTTGTATTTAGCGCCTATGAGATGTTTAAGCAATGCTGAGCAGAGAGCTGTGATGCGCAAACTCACTCAGCTATGCTTAAACTTAACTTATAACAGAAAAAAAAATAATACAAGCCTTTAATTACATGTACTAATACTAATACTGATTCATGTTTGGCAATGCACTACCTGTCATTCTATCAAATTTCTAAGTCTGTATGTGCAATACCAGGATTGAAGTCACTAAATAATGGCACAGATTTGTGTTTCAGACTTCTAATCCTTCAGACACTGTTATGTTAATACAAACCCTGTTCCTCTAACAACTTTCTAAGTTTATGTAAGCTGCACTTCAAATATGTCCCTATTTTTTGGACCTTTGTCCACCCATTTGGTTGCCCTTTGTCCAGAGTTTGGCCACTAAGAGGTTTACATGTATGGCTGTGTGTCTGAGGACACACTTGTACTGTAAAGTGGCATACCTGTCAACCGTATAGGGTTTTGCAGAATGCCTAGATTTCTGCCTTATGTTTTGGTGTGTTCAATCTAAAATATGTTCCTTTCTGGCAAATAGCTGCGGATTGAAGTCATAAAGTGATGACATTTGAGTTTAAGACTCCACATCCTTCAGAAAATTCATGCTGATACAAAACCTATTATTCTATCAACTTTCTAAGTTTGTAAGAGCAATATTTAAAATCTGTCCCTATTTGTCCCCCCGTCATTTTAGGCTTTCTGCAGATTTTTTTCTCTAAAAGGTTGAGAGGTATGTTAAAAGTGCCATATGTCACTTTCACAATGCAGGGGATGTATGACAGTACCTGTCACACACCCCCTGCATTGCTTCCTATTGACAAACATGCTTTCAGTGTTGCAGATACTGAAAGCATTGTAAAGTGCTGTATAACACTTTCACAATGCAGGTGGTGTATGACAGTACCTTTCACACACACCCTGCATGTATTTTAATTTCTAATAACTCTTTCAGTGTCCACAGACAGTGTTTTACTTTTCTTAACTGCTTTCAGTGTTAGCAGACACTGAAAGCACTTAAAAAGTGCCGTATTGCACTTTGTGAGTGCAGGGGGTGTGTTGGATCTTCGAGCACTACTGCAACACATGCCCTGCACTCATTCAGTGTTTATGTCTGCAGATCCGTTCTCAGTAGTGCACCTTCATGAATATGTAAGGCACATTGTTGAGATGGCTATGTGGATGTGAACACCATTCACTCCATGTAGGAATAACACTATTCCTACACGAAGTTTATTGAATCCTGAGGCATGTCTAGTAATGCTAAACTCTTCATACTTTCTGTTGCACGGTACCTTTAAATGAATAAAAATTAAAATACAATTTGCATAACACAAAGATACACAGCATGCAGAGTTAAAAAGTAATTAAAAAATGAAAATGAAATAGAAAATATAAAAATATAAAACCAAGAATGAATTAATCCTCTTTTGATCTAAAATATATATTTATCTTTATTCTTCTGAGGAAATTACACATTTCAAATAACAAAATAAATAAAAATAAATAATAAATTGCATCATTTCTCATAAGGACTAAATGGCTATTTTTTTTCATATGAGATGGGCATGCCACTCAACTTCTTTGCTCAAGAATTCTGGACAAAACCAAAAATAATGGGGGGGGGCAAGGACCCCAAATCAGTGTTACTGTATAAATGTTACTCTTATTCATTTACAAAGCTAATAAATGTTAACCACCATACATTTTTTGAACAATAAGTATGAAACTCTTCTGTCGAGTATTACTGACCAACTGTAATCCTTTACTAGAAAATCAAAAAAAATTTCAAGGGATAGGGAAGATATGAGGCAAAATTTTTATATGAGGCAAAATCAGAAATGATTATTTGATATGTGTGCTATATTTCCTATAATTTGAAATATTGACTGTAGACTTTCAATAAGCATCAGTTTCTGACCTCACTGTAAAATTTCTTTACCATTTTACATTATCTCCCACAAACCTTCTTTATTGACACTGTAACAAAGATGATTAATACATCCTCCCCTCCTGCTAATGATCCAAACCCTCTGCCCCACCTTCTGGTTTTAACCCCTCCAAAGCCTTTTCTCTTAAACCTGTATCTACCGATTATATCAAATCTCTACTCTCCAAACTGAAACCTTGCTCTACTTCTGCTGATAAAATTCCTTCCTACTTCCTTCAGCTAGCAGACAATATTATTGCACTCCCTGTATCTAGCTTGATTAACCAGTTCACCTCAGAGTCTCATGTTCCGTCTGTCTGGAAAGAAATTCCCAAGAGATCTCTAATTTTAGACCTATAGCCATTCTGTCTCCCCTTTTAAAGCTACTTGAAAAATGTATACACAAGCAAACTCTTTAATATCATTTATAAGAAAACCTACTGACTCCCACTCAGCATGGATTCCATCCAAAATGCAGTACTAGTACTGCCCTAATATCCTTTACTAACACTATTTCCTTGGCTTGGGATAACAATAAACTTGTCTCCTGTTTATTTTTAGATCTATCTAAAGCCTTTGACACTATCTCACACTGTCTTCTTCTCACTAATCTGACTAATCTTAACTTCTCACCTGCTATTATTACTTGGTTTTCCAGCTATCTCTCTGATCAATCGCAAGCAGTGAAATGGCTCTCTGCTCTCTCCACTCCCCTCACTGTCAAAATCGGTGTTCCCCAAGGATCTATATTGGGTCCACTGCTATTTAACATCTTTACCAATTTACTCTACACCTCTTGCCCTCAGACATCCCTTTTTCAATATGCAGATGATTCTACTGTGATTACTATCTCTGACTCTTCCCTCTGGTCTCATTACTACTACTCAATCAGCCTTTACAGCAGTAGAAACCTGGTTTACCAACAACCAACTAATCCTAAATCCCCCCAAAAAAACAAACTCCTACTATTTCTCCCCAAAACTCTAACCCATCCTAAATCTACTTTTACAATACTATCTGTTAATAACACTCCAATAGTATCTGAACTCAGCTCCAAACTCTTAGGTGTCACCATAGATGATTAACTTAAATTTGACTCATACATCAATAACTGCATCAGGAAGACCCATCAGAAACTAGGCCTCCTATACAGAAACCGAAAGTTTCTCACTTGCAAAGCTAAAGTAACCATATTTCACACCTTTCTCCTACCCAGTCTACTATATGGTTCTCAAATATTCACAAATCTCAGTGTTACACTCCTTGAAAAACTTAACTCAGCCTATAATAAAGTAGCCAGATTCTCTGCGCAACATACTTATAAAACTCATCACTGTGTCTCACTTAAACACCTAAACTGACTGCAATTATCTACCCTGCTTCTGCTCTCTCAGTTTCAGATTTTACACTCTATAGTTAATGAACCTCTTGACTGCCGTAACCTAACCTCCCTCATAACCACCTATTCTCCTACTAGATCACTCCGCAGCTCTGACCAAGACTTACTACTTATCTATAAACCAAGGACAAAAATGGGAAGCAACCTATATAGTTACCATCCTACCATAGCATGGAATAAGCTTCTACTTCAAATTAGATTACTAAATCAACCAAAATTATTCAAAGCAGCCTCCAAAGAACACCTACAGACATTCTGGTCCAGCCACTGTACTCATCCACCATGAACTGTTCCCCCTGTAACTTGCTCACTGTCTGATCACTTCTAATCTTTTAACTACTATTCTCTTACTGTCCTAACACTTCTACTCCTCCTGGACTATCTACTGGTATTCTTTCAAACTCTGACTCCATGCTCTTCAGCATAATCTCTCTCCCTTACATACCTTCTATAAAATCTTGATCTAAAGCATCCCATGTCTGCACTGAAGAAATACTTGTAAAAATGTCTATTTTCCAATTGACTGCAATACTAATTGACTTGTACATATCTGAAAATTATATAATTGTAAATACCAGCTAAAATCTCTTTGTCATTTTCTTTTGGATTTTGCATCAAATTGTCTTACTGTACTGTCTTATGTATGTATTTCTGTTGTTTAAAATAGTTTTTTTCTGGAGTTTTTCTCACCGGGCCTCTGCTGCAAAAGGGCTAATTGCAACTTAGTCGGACTACTCCCAGTCAACAAATGTAAAATAAAATAAATAAAATAATAAATAAAATATTATTGTTGTGATTTCTTTGTACTTTAAACACCTTGTTTGGTAAATGATACTAAGTAATTTCTTCCGGTTATTAATATGCTCTCTGGAAACGCAATTCAACTAGAAGGTTTTCTGCTGCTAAATGTATGGGATTGCCATAATGTTTATGGTCTTCACCTCACCAAAACAAGGTACAGGGTTTGATTTTGATCTCTGGTTACAGACCAAGTTTGTCATAATCCACAAACTGATAACCCAGTATTTATCCATGAACCTATTATTGACTGTCAGTACTTTTAAATGTCAGTGTCTGCTGTCAACAAAATAGGTGGTTGAAATGTGTGTGAGACTGATAATTCTTGGTGTTGCAGTATATGCCCTTCCCTGGGGTTTGTATGATCATAGAGTATATATACAGAGTATATATAGAGTATAGAGTAAATAGAAAATATATAGAGAGTAATATATAATTAGCATGGGGTGTGGGGTGCAGGGAGGCAAGCCCCCATACAAAAAGCAGTGTATTTCTTTTGCATCATCCAAAGCTGTGCCTTTGAGCATACAATTTAGGGTGTTTATTAAGGTTTTTATAGCCTTTGCGGTCAATGTTTTTAAAGATGATCTACTGAAGTTTAGACTAACTTCAGTAGCTCAGTCTCTCTCTCTCTCTCTCTCTATATATATATATATATATATATATATATATATATATGTGTGTGTGTGTGTGTGTGTGTGTGTGTGTGTGTTTGTGTGTGTGTGTGTGTGTGTGTGTGTGTGTGTGTGTGTGTGTGTGTGTGTGTGTGTGTGTGTGTGTGTGTGTGTGTGTATATTTATATATGTATATAATTAGTATTCCAAACTGGTATAATTATTGCCCTTAAAGTTTTTATTCCTGACAGATATTATATTATATTATATTATATTATATTATATTATATTATATTATATTATATTATATTATATTATATTATATTACATTATATTATATTATATTATAATTTTGTATCTTTTTACTTTGTAGTTTAATTGTTAAAGTATGTAGCATAAGATGTACTCTGAGTTCTTTCTGGTTTATGAAGATATGCCCCAGAATTCATGAAGCTTGTGCCAGGAGCAGGCGTAGCGTAGGCGGTATAATGCCAAATATGGCCACTGAGCAATTCAGGTACGATCCAATTCCACGTGCACTACCAGCATACCCCAGATCTGGGAAGCTCTCGGCTCATGTATGCTAATCACCCCATGCGCAGTAGTGCAGCATGCAAATGAAGGTACATAGCGATTCATGAAGTGGTGCAGATGTAGTGTAAGCATACAGAAATGTAAACCAAAAACAAACGGTTTACATTTTTCCAAACAGAACATCGGAGCGATGAAAGTGGACCAAACTTATGTATTACAAAGTTAACATATGCCAATGGCTAAATATACAGCCAATGGCATAAAAAAACATGCACAATATATAAAAAATAACATTTAATGTCATGGCCAAACTAATGCAAAGTACAACCGCAGGGCATGTGTGCACAAACGGGAACACAAGGAAATATATACAGATGTCATAAAATTGCAATGTAACATAAATCATGATTTCACCATAATAAACCAAGCAAAAAGGCGAATGCTAACACCACACTATGTAGCTTGAGAAACCAAAAACAATGAAGCAAACTCGTGCAAACCAGCAGGACTGAATAAAAAACACTTTTAATAACAGTTGAGCGCTTTCACCTGTTACAATACAGGCTTCCTCAGAACAAAAACCATTCTGAATCACAGTCCTTAAATAGATGTTTTGGCTCCAAAAATTTAAAGTAACATACTCCACTAAAACTTTCTGCATAGACAATAAGCAAAAACATTGCAAAATGAATAGATAACAAGAATAAACAATTATATTATAAATACATATATATCCTATAAAATGTAGTGCACAAGTTCCTCTGAAATTCATATTTGTTAAAAACATATGTTTCTATAAAAACACTGACTCAACTTATTTATAAGCAATTTGACACTAACGTATCTTATATAGCAAAGGTTTAATAGACAGTGATTAATTCAAGCCTGGGGGTGAGGCAGCATCAGTAAAAATTTGCCACAACATTTCTCTATAAGACAACCAACTCTTATAGTCTCCCCCCCTAGGGTCTATTTGAATAAGGTCAATAATGCTAAAAGTGAATTTGTGTTCAATGCCCTCTTGTTTTATGTGCTTATATAGGGCATTCTTCTCATCTCTCCTTCTAATGGAGTAAAAATGATCGCATATTCTTTTGTTCAGCTGTCTCTCGGTCTTCCCAATGTAGAAATCGGGACAAGCTGAACATAATGCGATATATATGACAAGTTTAGTAGTACAATAACCTGCCTTGAATCTAATAGAGGTGTTGGTAGTGTTGCTTAACCTAGTGCCTTGACTGGTGTTAATAGCAAAGCACCAGTTGCATCTACCACACTTCTGTGTAGGTTTAGAAGTGTTAGAAGTCAGAAACAACGTATTTTCTAACAACCTTTTCAAGTTCATACCCATTTTATTTACAAAGTGGGGTTTGTCACCTAAAATGTTGGATATAGAAGCAACCGCCATAATAATAAACCAACTTTTATTGACCAATTGCCTCATCTTATAACTACAGGGACCATATTCGATTACACAAGCTTTGTTTAAATCACTATGACTAACTCTAGCAAGGGAAACAACATTATTACCTTGAGAATTCATTCCTAACAAAGGTGTATACCTAGAACCCCAGCCTTGAGTAACCTGCTTACTTACATTTTGCATCATAACAAGGTCATAACCTCTATCACTGAACATAGCCGTAATATACTCAACTTCAGCTATCATATCTATGTAGTCTGAAGTCATTCTAACTGCTCTAATCAACTGTCCCTTATAGATGTTCCTTAAAAGACTTTTAGGGTGATTACTAGAATATTCAAGGTAGTTGTTAGAAAAAGTGGGTTTCCTGTATATTCTAGATTTAAACCCAAAATTAGCCGGAGAGACGAGGGTGTCAAGGTATGCCAGACCATCATGACTGAATGCATGTGTAAATTTCAAATAAGAACTACTGGTGTTAATAAATTCTATAAATTTCGTCAATGTCTCAGTGTCACCATCCCATAATATATATATATATATATATATATATATATAGATATAGATATATATATATATATATATATATATATATATATATATATATATACATATATATCATCAAGGAAACGAGTGTAATATTTGATGTGAATATAGAAGTCACTGGTGAACACTACAGACTCCTCCCAG
Source organism: Protopterus annectens (assembly GCF_019279795.1). Taxonomy (NCBI): domain Eukaryota; kingdom Metazoa; phylum Chordata; order Ceratodontiformes; family Protopteridae; genus Protopterus; species Protopterus annectens. The sequence continues at coordinate 1,164,136,512 of NC_056727.1, forward strand.
TTGAGCATAACCATATTAGCAAAAATGGGAGCACACGCAGCACCCTTAGCTACACCCTTAGTTTGTTTAAAAATCTCTCCTTCAAAAAAGATGAAATTATTGTCCAATACCATACTCATCATATCTGTGATCAACCATATCTTATCCCAATCCAACCCTGCATATTTAGTAATACTACGATTAAATGCTTCTAACCCCTCACTTTTGGGGATGCAGGAGAAAAGGTCTATGACATCAATAGTTACGTATAACAAATCTTTTTTGTATAAATGTGTAGGAAAATAAGCTAAAAAATACCAAGAATCCTTGGCAAGATGAAATACCTTTTCGTACACATGTTTCAAAGTATGGTCAATGACCACACCTAAAGGGAAGGTTTTAGATCTGCTGCCAGAAACAATTGGTCTAAAAGGCGGGCCAGACACATTCTTATGAACTTTGGGGATGCCAACTAGCTTGGCTAACACAGGAAATTCCACTTTGACAAAGTTGTAAGTGTCCAAACTAATTTGCCTGTCTATAAGAAAGTCCTCAAGGTGACAATCAATTTTCCTATAGGCTATATTAAGTTCATTAACAGATATGATCTCATAACTGTCAGTAGAATGCAAAATATCATGAAGTTTAGCGGTATATGTAAGTTGATCAAAAAGAACTAAACCCCCACCCTTGTCAGGTTTCATCACCCTTATTGATCTATTCTTCCTCAACATTTGTAGGGTGTCCTGTTCTTCTCTAGATAAATTATGTTCCATTCTCCTAAACTTATTTTTGTTGTTAAGCTCATAAATCTGCTTAACAATACTTTTTTCAAATAAACCAGTCATTGGATGGCATGGGGGTATAAAGGTACTTTTTTTTTTCAGAATTTTACAGTCATTATTAGAGCCAGTAACATTATTAATAGGATTATTGAACATTACTGCCAAGTTTAATTTCCTAGTATACAATTTAACTTGACAAATATTATCAACCACATCAAATTTAGTAGTTGGTATATATTTCTAGCCCTTAGAAAGTAAATTAAAATAAGACATATCGAGCTCAACATCTGTGTAATTAAAAATGTTAAAGCTCTTGTACCTGTAAATCACACCATCCGTGGAAGAAATCTCACAGTACTTTGTGGTGTTATGTACGTCTTGTTTGGTAGCAGTTTGCTGTGTAGTCTGCAAATCTACATTAGTAACTAGCTCTAGATTCATATTATTTATATTGGCTATTGTTGATGATGGGGTTCCTTCCATTCCCCCCCCCCCCATTTCCAATCCCTTCTTCTGTCTTGACCTCTGTCCTTGAAAAAATGGGAATTACTTTGAGCCTGAAAATTATGATCATAATCTGAGGGGACCTGCTGTCGATTATGTAAATTGTCGACAGCTTTAAACTGTCCTTCTTTCCACCCATATATAGCCCCTCTCTCATACTGCTGAATATCCCTAGTAAGTTTAGAGTTTTTTCCTTTCTAGAGATTTTTTTAGATTTAAATCAGCTGTAACAAATTGTTTATTATATAACCTTTCCCATTGTTCAAATTATAAGTCACTTAAAATGTTTTCATTCAGTTTTTCTGTTTCATCCATAAGTCTAACTAGTTTCTCATCATTACATTTAATTAATAGCTTCATGAACTCAATGCCACATTTATCAAAAAAAAAGTTAAATTCTTTTTTTGTATTGTCATTCACATCTATGCCCATAGGAAATTTAAAAAATCTCAAGCCTTTAGGAATGACATTAATGCTCAAACACTTAGATAAATAAGCATTTTCTAACTTCAATGTATTAATATTATTCAGTTTTTTACCAAATAAATAAATCATGTCTTTCACCATAATAGTCAATAGTATGCATGCTACACCACTGCCAAGCTGCAAGGGTTGCTAAGGGTCTGTGACAGTGTTCGGCGCGGTAACTATGAATTAGTAGTCAATGCCATGCAAATGAGGTAAGTAATACTGAATCGAAAATGTCCCGCCGGCGTAAGGATGTACCATACAGTGCAGCAGTACAACATCGAGGAGTGGTCTAGAGGTATACAGGACATCATCAGTGGGGTGTGCCACCATAGCTGTAAGCACATTGGAGCATTGCAAATCCGGGTTACCCATTGCTAAGCAAAGCCACAGGATAGGGGTGTGGGTGTAGCCATTGCTTTGCTTAGCTGAGAGCACACATGGTGCCCAAAAGTGCATGTGTATGTGGATGACAATGCACTCGAAACCCGGTAAATGGCTGCACACGGTGCGCACCACAGCTGAAACAGGAAGGTTACGGGAACACAATAAGGAAATGCCACAGTAGGGTAATTGGAGTACAACTGAGTAATTAACACCTATAAACTCACAGTGGCCATTGATGGCAGCTAACAAGGCTGCTAGTAGCAACCTGCAGAACAGGATTAGGGGAGGTGTCGGATTGCAAAGAAAAGAAAACTGTCACCGCAGAGCAAAGCAAACCTGCAGTAGATCGGCTATAGAACACATTTCGCAACACAATCCTGGTTTGGGAAAGTACAAAACAAGAAAGCAGACTGCTGGATGCATGCCCGACAATGGGAGGGGAATCGTTAAGAAAAGTGAAGGCAAGGGCAAGAGGTGATCCACGGCAGCTAAATGTAATTCAACACCAAAGGCACCACAATAGCAGTACCTGTGGTAAAACACCTAAGTAAGATTCCCTGCAGCTCTGATTGTACATGCACACCCTATCACATCATCAGTGTTCAAAGCACAATAGTATAAAGTGTGAAGGCACCTCACACACACTTGTGTATTCCCAAACACTGTACCATCAGTGTAAACAGATGGGGAACTTTTACAATGTACTTGTAGGTAGCTGCCATAGCTGTGATTCATCACCATGTGTTGGAGACTGAAGGTGGTGTAGAGGATGATGCTGACAACCACCTCAGGCCCCAGAGGAGGAGAAGAGTGTTCAGACCAAGGGTATCCTACCAGGGGATACATGATCTGGAGATAGTAGAGCGTTACAGGGTGGACAGGGACATCATACTGCAAATTGTTGAGCTGTGCCGGCCACGTCTCAGATCCAGAAACAACAAAGGGGAACCCATCTCAGTGGACATGAATGTATGCGTAAGCTTGAGAATACTAGCCACAGGTACCTTTCAAAGGCCAACTGGAGATATCATGGGGATCTCACAGGCATCAGCATCCAAGGTACTCCACCAGTTCCTGGATGCCATGTTACCACATGCCAATGAGCATATATACTTCCACCGAACTCAGAAGGAGTTGGCCAGCAATATGCGTCTCTTCCACCATGTGGCAGACTACCAGAGGTACTAGGTGCAATAGACTGCATGCACATACCCATCAAGTCACCACCCGGTGAGCATGGTAGGCGCTACATAAACCACAATGGATACCACTCTATCAACTGCCAGATCATGTGTAATGCCCAGGGCATTATCACGGATGCGTGTGTTGGCAGCCCTGACAGCTGCCATGACTCCCACATCTGGCATGCCTCACAGCTGTATCAGGTATTTGTCAGGGGGGACATCCCATATGGCCAACTTATGGGGGATGCTGGCTATACGCTGGAGCTGTAGATGATGACTCCCATCAGAAATGCACACACACCCATGCAAGAATGCCATAATGAGGCACACACACAAACTAGAATCATCATAGAGCATGTGTTTGGGATGCTGAAATCACGGTTCCGTTGCTTGGACATATCTGGTGGAGACTTGCAGTACTCTTCAGGCACGTGTGCCCACATCTTCATGTATGTGTCATGCTACATAATATGATCCTGCGGAAACAGCTGCAGCAGGGACATAATGGTGAAGGCCCTCACAACCCACCGCAATTGCCAAGGGCATCACAGGCACAGAGGGATTCAGACCACGAACACCCTGTGCCAGCCCCAGTAGGCAGACAGAGGCGTGCCCAATATGCCCATGCCTTGGCAAAGAGGGAATGTATAGCACATACACTGACATTGTAGGCCCCTATGGACTGACACACTTCTCCACCTGCACACACAGTAAAATGGATGGCACACACACACGACCACCTGTAAATTGTTATGTATAGGTGGCCTACTGTGTGAATCCTACATAGGCAGCCCTCAACTATTGCACACACAACAGCTATTGGTACAAGGTAAGTCAACACCTGAACAGTAAATGAAACTAACAGCATGTGTTGATACTGTATGTATAGGTTCCTAGGTACATCGGTAGGTACATGCCTGATTGTCAGAGGCCATTCATCAGCCTAGGCAAAATGTGTCTGCTGTCGCCACCCCATCGATTAACTAACTGTCCCTCTGTGGAGCAGAGCCAATTGCGGGATCCCTGGGGTATAACCACTGTTCCCCACCCACTCTGCAATGATTCCCTGGTGTGTTAATGAGGGGCTCCATATAATGTAATCAGGGATGTAGTTCCAAAGCATGGGGAGTACCCATGATAGGTATCTGTCACCCCAGCATTCTCGAGTTATGGTTGTGGCAAGGTGTAGCACATTACAGTGTGTGGCTCACTGTGACATGGATTCCCATAGCTGGAGCACATCCATTAAACATCACTTGGACATACCATTAATAGGTATCATCCATATGTAAACTAACTGAGTTACACATTTGTTTGCAGTATGGAGGAACAGCCATTGTACAGTCCACATACAAAACACTATAACACTTGTACATATCCCAGATGCCTCAGTGGTAAAGCCACTGACTGTGTCGTGCATATTCCCGATTCCACGACCTGCAAGGGCTGTTACGGAATTCCGATGGCACGAATAATGGATGTTGGATGCAGATCATTAGAGCATGTTTAGCACATATTAGTGGGTTATGTGCTGGCAAGTGACAGTAAGCGTTGTTTAAACATGACTACACGGATATGTGCAAAACAGGTCTAAGCTTTGTTGACTATCATGCAGATCGCAGTCAAAGATGGCCAGAACAGCTGAAATCTGCATTATTCACCCTTGTACTAATAGTGCCTGCTCTGAGAGGTAAAACAACCACTGCCAGGAGTAGAACATGCAACCATGTACACGATCACCTACCACTAAGCTACCTGAGATGTACCAACGGCAGGTGTGTATTGTGACAGGTTAAAACACAAAAGGGCGGAGTTCAGGAAATAGTATACACTGCCATGTACCCAACAAAAGGTGTGTTCACTCTCTCTCTCTCTCTCTCTCTCTATATATATATATATATATATATATATATATATATATATATATATGTATATAAAATATAGAGATAGGAAGGGTGATAGATATATGTCGATATATGCGGATATACATATATCTGCAAATATATAGATAGGTTAACAACATGTACACAACCATGGAGGTACAAATAAATAGGATACTGCCAAATACCGAATGCTTTACATACCAACATGTGTAATCATGAGGCTTAAAGACCGAAAGACCACAGTACTATTATCACGATGTTAAGGGACATTTAGTTATTGCTGCTGGTGCTGCTGTCCCGATAGGTACTGTGTTTAAGTGTGTTTCTGATTGCTGTAGTGTGTGTAAGTGTGTGTTCTGAGTGCGGTGTGTGTTTCCCTGGGACTGTAATGTGTGTGTGTGTGTCTTTGCTTTGTGAGTCTGTTCGTGATAACTCGGAGGTAGATTATTACAGTAGGTGTGGTCATAGCCAGCCTTAGGCATAGGGTTACCATATGACCCACTTTGAGAGGGACAGTCCCTGTTTGGGTAGCTGTGTCCTGACAAAAAATATTAAAAAGGGCAAATGTCCTGAGATTGTAGGACATAATTATATCCCATATTTTATGTAATAGTTGCATAAAATATTTATTCTGTATCTAAAATACCTAAATGTTACAAGAAACATAATAAGCAACTAAACTGCTACAAGAATAAGCTTTTATTTAGGAAAAAAAGTTAAGTTCTATCCATTGTACTGACCATGGGTATGTGTCGGCCTGTAAAATATGATGTGTGTCCTGAAAATGTCCCACTTTGGCCATTTGAAAAGGTGGCAATCCTACTTAGGCATAGGCCAACTAAGCAGCCGCCTAGGGCGCCACTTTAGTGGGGGCACTTTACCAGTATTTATTTGGTGTAGGTAGACCAGGATGGGGGGTGCCATTGTGCCCTTTGCCTAGGGCACCAGTAGACATAAGGCCACTCCTGGGTGTGGTGTGGGGGGTGTATGGGGCATGGCCACCTGGCCATATGTAGTTTTGGATGGTTTGTTTGGATGTGATGGGTAGAAGTGTGTCTGTGTGTGCGTGTGTGTGTTCTGTGTTTGTGTTAGTTCCAGGAGTTTGACTGTTGCGAGTTCGAGTGTTTGGTATTGTGGGGTTTGGGAGTCTGTGAACGGTAATGTGGTTGTTGGACGTGTGTGCATTCCTGAATCCATGGGTATGCTGTATACAGCAGTTGAAGTCTTCAAATATGTGCACAACATGGACCATAGCAATCACAAATTCCGCCACGACATAACATTATGAACAAAGGATATAGAGACTATATATAGCAACAACCCACGTCTGGGTGTGGGTAATGCTGGATTTACCCACGGTTGTCTTTGTTTGGCTACTCGGGCTTCATCCTCGTAAACAAACCACACCAACATGGGTAAATTCACCACTACCCACATCCAGGCATGGGTTATTGCTATAATACACTATTACAAATATGTGCTATGGACATGAGCTAAACATGGGGTTAACACCTGTCCCACCTTGCGAGCGGCAGTCCCTCTATGTGCGGTAGTATCCTCACCAAATTGAGTAAAAATACCAATGTCCTACAATCTCAAGACATTCTGCATGTTCCATAGTGAATATAATGGTTGCATAAAATAGTCATCTGTATCTAACATACCTACATGTAACAAGAAACAGGATAAGCAAGTAAACCGCTACAAGAATATAAGCTTTTATATAGGCATATATGTAAATTCTATACTTTCTACTGACCGTGGGTATGTGTTAGCCTCTAAAATCCGATGTGTGGCCTGCAAATGTCCCACTATGGCCATTTGAAAAGGTGGCAACCCAAGCCAAAGAGGTTCAGTCACCAAGACAACTACAATGAGTGCAAATATCTGTGACAGAAATACATGAGACAGCTTTCATGTAGCAACATTTCATTACATACCAATGTATTTCCGGAGGGATTGAAGGATCAATATCACCTCTATGCTATATAACCAATTAATAATGGCTTAATGAATAAGCCTGCAATAACCATAGTATTAGTCTACTAAATGATAGGTCTTCAATTAGGGAAGGAGCCCTCACATACATATGGAATATGTATAAATGCAGTCCCCACAAACCTTTATCTGCTATGTACACTCACCTACATCTCCCACACACCCGAAACAATTGCAATACAGACTGTAATAACATCACAAACATCCACTCACTCAATGACATCTGCAGAAGCCTTAACATACCTTGTGAGAGACACACTATAATGGCACTATGTGAAATCGTTGCTGATGTACAATGGAACAGACGCCGATGTTACAGGCTTTGTTTGTAATAGTCTCGTATCAGACGGTTGAGATAACAGCTACACTCACATGTCGAACTTCATCCTCTAGCCATTACACACAATCCACGGGGGACATGAAGTTAAAATATCTCTGTGTCTCTCCATATAGCAGTTGCAATTCAGCACAAACAACACATCCAGGCCGTCTTCCTCGAAGGTAGGGCAAAGGGACAATGCCCAAGTGGAGTATTCAATTATACCCCACTGTTGCCATGTAATTGGCTAATGGAGTAGCTGCACAGCTGATGTGCATGTAATCATCTACTCCGGAATACCAATTGGTAGCAGGATACCACATGTTACTGGTATCTACGTATAAAAGAATGGCTTGTCATACATTCAAACCGTATGCACATAGGAGAAAAATGTTAAAACAGAAAAGGAATAAGACTGATATTTTCGTAAACTCGGACTACTAAGAAGGTATGTAGAACACTCAGTATGTTAGTTTATGTAGTGCCTGTTCTGTATTAATGAAAGTGTACGCAATGCATATAGTGGGAAAAGGTATTATGTAATGATGTATTGTTGAGCATAGTAACGCTTGTAGAAATTGTGTGTACTGCTGTGGGCCACAAAGTAAACACCTCATACACCACAAGGTATGCTACATAAGGGCTTTAAACACAACAATTCCACTCCAGCCGCTGTCAGTGGCAGGGTTTGTCCAACAAGTACGTGCCATAACAGGGGATAGTATATGTTGATATACTGTAACAGTAGGCATATGTATGGGCGTATAACTGAGAATAACATGTCTAAGGTGGTCCTGCTGTGCAGTTATGATTTGCATTATGGGATATTGCTGCAAAAATATGAAATGTACAGTATTGTAGGTAGATATGTCTAACATTTTACATAGCATTACTGTTACATTATGCAAACATCAGGTATGTCTATTGGCATGTACAATACACAGTAACAGGATACAGATGACTTGTAGTCACCAGACAGTGTAACAGCATGATAGCTAATTGAAATGGAGGAGCTACTCAATTATCCATGTACAAAGGGCATGTAATAGCTTCATAGGTTCATAGTTAGGTACTATGCTATCTGGCCAAGTCAATTTGTAAGCCCAACTACAGTGTTTTCACTTGTGGCACCTCCCTAGGTTAGTGCCCTGTGCCTGTGAACAGCAGAGCCATTTGTTTCCTGCACCTGTGTACAGTAGAGCCACTGCAGTGATCCCTGGCATACATGTCTGTCTCCCATCCACCCGTCGAGGTATCTCTTTAAGAGTGCTAGTGAGGGTCCCTGCCTGATGTACATAGGAATCATGTTCCAAAGCATGGTGAGTGTCTGGTTCAGGAATGTATCCCTCCAGCACATCCTAGTCATCGCTGCATTTGGGTACATATCCCAGAGCATGTGGCTCTCAGGGGCTTTTGCTTATGTGGAGCATATCCATCAATATTGTTTTGGACATGGGCCTTGTATGTTCAGCAGAGATCACCTCTGGGTATGCAGTAAGCAAATGAGTACAGTTGGGGTTTCTGTAGTTGGGCTGCATACATCATCCTTCAGAGGTCAGTAATGCTCTTGGTGTGTTAATGTTGTGGTATTTAAAGCCATTGCTGTTGTCTCATAAGGTACATCCAAAATGGGGTGTTGTACCCTTTAACGTGTTTCATAAGCCAGGAGTAGAGAGGTACAATGGCTGTCTTTGTTCCGGCTACAAACCCATTACAGATTAGGGTGGCCACGTAGAAGGATATCCATGCCACCTTGGCAATATGGTTATCAAAGGAGTGGGTGCTATCTACTTGTGTTCTAAGATCCCTTATAATGTCTTATGTATGTAGGGGACTACCACCTATGTGATAGTCAGTGGGTGATTGGTGTAATCCAAAGGGGATGTCTATGCATCTTGTGGCATGCAGCTTGAGGCCATGTTATAGACACCAGGTATCTGTCACAGTGACACCCTTATGGAGGGTGCCTGTATCAGCTGGTGAATCAATCATGGCCCCTAGTTTGCAGTCGTCTGCAAACCTATTCAGGGTAAGTTCTTCTGTGCTAGCCTGTACCTCAGAGACGCATATACCGAACATGAGAGCCCTATGACTGAGGACTGGGGTACGCCAATTGTAACTGATTTACAGTAGGAACTAGGGTATGCTACCCTCACTGTGTGGGTCCAGTCCATGATCCACTTTGCATAACATCTTGTGACGTAGGGGTTGATGTGCAGGTGGATGTGTATGTTGACAATACCAGAATGGGGAACGGTGTTGAAAGCCATTGAGAGGACAAGGTAGGCTGTGTGGACCTCCTTACCCTCATCTACTACCTTGGTAACTGTCTCAAAAGACTCCCCCAGGTTTAGGAGTCATGGTCAGGCCCTAACAAATCCAGACTGGGTGGTATCAAAGGTATGGAGGCCACCAATGTCTCTGTGAATGAGATCCATGATGATGTGCTCCATATCCTTGCAGAATAGTCTAGTCAGGCGTATAGGGCAATAGTTCCTCTTGTCCATTGTGTTGCCACCTTTGTGGAGTGTGATAACTATTGCTGTGTGCCATTTAGGGGCCACAATGCCTGATACAAGGCTATTAGTAAATTTGGTGACCAAGTGGGGAGTCATTTAGTTCTAAAGTTTGTGTAAATCGCAGCCTCGGATGTTGTACGGTCACATGGATTCTGTGTTCTTGGCTTTAGAGAGTGCAGCTTGGAACTGCGTAGTTGTGACCACAGGGACTCTGCATTGTTCCTGTATAGATTTGGGCCCTTTAGGGTGTGAGAGGGGTGTAATGTTAGCACTGAACGTATCTGCCAGGATGTTGCCAATATCAGTCGGTTCTGTAATGTTCGTGCCTAACTGCTGTATGTCAGAGCAGATGTGGGTATCGCCATCGAGAGTAGTGACATACCTCCAGAACGCTTTGTGGTAGTCCTTGAAATGAGTCGCAGTAATGTTTATGTAGCTAGCTTTGGAGGATGTGATAAGGGATCTCAGATTTCTGCTGAGGCTGACCAGGGAGCTACCCACCCATGGGATTGTACTCTACTTTGCAACAGTCTCCTCCTTCTGTTGTACATTATATTCATGGCAGTGGACCCCCAGAGTGGTGTCCATTATCTGGTGGGTACCATCATGGCTCTGTTTGGGATAGCATCATCCATGCAGTCGTGTAAGTGCTAATTAAGTGCAGTTGTGGATGATTCAACGTTTGTAACTATATTGTCCATCTGCACGGGTGTCATGACGTTTACTACTGCTGTCATAAGAAGCCTGAAGTTGGCTTTGTAGAAATATTGTACTGTGTTTTCCGTGAAGGGTTTGGTGCCGGGATGTGGATAACAAGGGTGATTAGCATACATTCGGATCTGACCAATGAGGGGATAACCCCAGGTGTGGTACACCAGTCACACATGTTGGTAATGTCCAGGTCTAGGATATTGTTGGCCCTGGTGGTGGTGTGGATAGGTTGATCCAGCCGATTGAAGGTTATGAATCCCAGAAAGTGTTGGCCTAATGTGTCGGTACATGAGTAGGTATCCCAGTTAAATGTGGGGTAGTGTCAGTTGCACATCAGTAGTTCCTGTTTGAACCCTACTTTCCAGTACACCAAGAAGTGAGGGCCGTTAACCGTGGTGTATGGTGTGGAATCCATAGCAAGCTACAATTTGTATAGCAGTTATGGCCACAGTTAGTTGCACTTGGATTACCTCTGATGCATTGTGCTAAGCAACCAGCCTGGAGGTGTGTACATACTTGGGAAATATGGACACACCTCCACCATGGGTGTTCCGGTCCTGGTTACATGACTGAAAGGTGTGGTCTGAGTAATAGCCTGTTAGTGCATGGGTGCTCTCAGGAGCCTAGAAGCATGTCCCAATCACTGCAGAGATATCGAAGTGGTCCATTACAAGGAGTGCCTCGGGTGAGTGCATTTGAGATGAAGATGTCAAGCATTAAGTAACATTACCCTCAGGTTTTGCTTGCCTGTTCCTGTTATGGTGGTGAATATGTTATTTGAACCGTGCCTAAAACAGGCACAATAGGAGCAGCAAGAGCCTTAGACATTATCTGTAATCCCAGGGCCGACAGGTGCAGGTCATCTGTGCCAAAGCATCATGTTCTGTTGACCATGTCATTCAAAGCAGACAGATACTGGATACCCTTGGAATGACATCAGAAGCATAGCCAACTGTTGAAGTGAATAATTCAGTCGTCGTACTGTGTTATCAGTCTGAACAAATACATAATGCTTCTCAGGGCTCGGGCGATACCTGCCTGGGCTACAAGATTGGAGAGCTATTTGCATGTCTCTGTACATGCAGTCCAGGAAGTTACATCTCTGAGCATTCACACTAACATGGAGAATGGCAGTCATATTGTACCTGTTGAGGAGTGACCTGAGTGCATAGGTTATGTTGCAGATCCTGTTACCCGACAGCCAGCTGAAAGTGACTAGCACCTTGTGTAATCTGCTGAGTGGGACATCAGTGTGATCGCCTATAGAGTCACCTATGACTAGTGTGTTGGGTATGTTATATCGCCCTATTGGCTGTAGTTGATGGGCACACTTGAGTCTGTGGGCTGTAAGTAATTGGTGTTGTGTTGGGTGATGGGGGCTGCCTGCATTTCTGCTTTGGAGTCATCTGTTGCCTACACAGAGTAGTATTGAGAGGCTCCGCAAATGTTGTAGTCTTACTATGTGTGGCCTGTGGTGGTGGAGATCTAGTGAGACTATGTGATGAGTGTGGTGTGGTGCAAACGTTTAACATCCCCACATGATTGTCTGGTTCAGTCTGGGTTGGAGAGAGCATTACCTCCAGCATGGCTACATATGTGCATCTCCCACAGGTTGTAGTGTTGTATGTTAGGAGGGGAGCATTGACTGTGTACTCGAGACAATTTCTATATTGCCTCATGATGCCCATATTCATCCTATAGACAGGCGATAACACTGGGAATTGACACTTGGACATGCCTGAATATTCAACGATTTCTCACTTGATATGTGAGGTGAGTGTGTACAACAGCTGTTTTACTCTAAGCAAGCTGGAAATGTAAGTACGAACAGTGTTTACCTGTAGGAAATGAGTAGGATTGAGTGCTATAGTAATTAGTAGCTCATGAAGTGCTTACATGTTCTGAACAAGTGCTGAGCATGAATAAGCAATACAGTTAGGGTGTCGGATAACATAAACTCACTGCCCCCCCAACAGGTACACAATCACATATCCATGAACATTACAGAGCCCCTGTAACCATAACTATGATGGTACAAGGTGCACTCAGGCTGCATGTGACCTGTCCACATCCCTGGTTGCATCATACACATATGGCAAAACAGTTTGGTCTACACATACGCATCATGTAAAACATAGCTTCATGTTAGTCTGTGAAAACACTGAATGGTGCACACCAACAGTTATCACAACCCACAAAGTGGAGACACCACTCATAATGGGAGGCACTGCACTATTACCGTGCTGAGTCTGGTCTGAAAGTCCATGAGCCTTAATCAACGTATATGTTGTTAGCAGTTCAGAATGTAGATGGCAGTACGGATGATTTCACACTGCATATCATACCGGTGACAGGTCATAGGACATCATCACCGATACTGTGTTCCACCTACACTCAGTATACTAAATGTACCTTTGTATGTCACAGGAGTGTTCTGCCTGTGGCCTGTTGACAGAACCAACACTACAAAAGGTATCTGAGTGACATGTGCATATCACACCAGTGGCAGCTACAGTAAAAAAGGGTTAATGTTTTGTACTCCCCCTCATTGTAGCCCATACCACACAGACAAATGGGAGGCATCTGCGTATGTAAGTATGTGAATGGCCATGACCTAGGAGCAATAGCTGACTCAGTGTTGTGAACAACATACAGAATAGGCTTTGTGGGTGAGGTGCGTGACATATGTGCACAATCTGACAGCTGCATATTGCATTGTCACTGCTAGGTTAATAACCCTGTACCCATGAACTACCACCTAGGCAGCGGTCAACATAATGGACACTGTGTGTAAGTGATGGTGCTGTCCAGTTTACCTCCCTGAGCTAGTGACATCACCAAGCCTATTAGGTAGTCATAAGAGGCAACCCTAGTCATGACAGGGTGCCATCCATAAGCATGGAGATCATTGTACAGCCATACTCATCACTCAAGTGACCAATATGGGATCACATATCACCTTTAAGGGGTATTGCCCATGCTTGGATGGGCAACACCAGCCTTCACAATCCTCATCTCCACTATGCAGCATGCTGCCTACCCTGCATAAAGACATGTCCAACACTGTGATGTTGGACATGCTACATGTACATATCCTGATCTGAAATACATATGTCATGGGCAGCCACCTTACTAGTACAAGGATCGCCACATGCTGGACAGGTCCTTGTGCCATACACGTTACATACTCCTGCCATACTGTGCAACCCTGTCAGCAAAGCTGCACATTTCATCTCTGTTAGACATGGTGTGATGACCGCATGGTAGATGTATCATTAACCGTCTGGATCAGTTATGTGGCACTGATTCACCTGGTGGCGGGAACATGGCTGTCGGATACAGCTAGAAAACCTTACATCCTATGCTCATACATGGCCCAGGGCATACACACTACTACATGACCTTGGCCGTACATGCTATAGTTGATAATCATCCTTGCAAATACCATCCGGCAAGCCATTGTCCCATGTGTATCACATGTGCAACACAGGCGATACGTGGCAGGATGTTGAACTGCTGTACAGTGCCGTGTAGATGTATATGGCAAAACACATGCATGTAAAGGCTTCTGTGTGCATGTCTGCATTGTCACAGGTTATGTCCATTAAGGCAGTGTAAGTGTTGATATGTGACATATACACAGCATCAAGGTCAACAGCATTAATGTGGACACATCCAGGCATGTGCTGATTGTGCTGATATGTAAGAACACCAGTACAGGCAATCAGACATGCCCACATCAAGACAGCATTCACATGGAATATGAGCAATGTAATGAGGTGACACACATATATGGTGATAATATCCAATCCCCATTGGGTGTCACATGTGTGTGACACAAACATGTCAGTGATGTCAGTGTTATGAAGATTTGCAAAGATAACTGTTCATATGTACTAAATGTAATACACATGTACGTGCAGCTGTATCTCTGTGCATATCTGAGATACTGTGACCTGATTCCATCATTATGTCTTTCAGATATGCCTCGATCAAGACTGCCAGCTTATAGCCGCTTGGAGGATGAGGTCCTCATACCTTACCTCCAAGATAACTATGAGGTATTGTTCAGCAATGTGCCACAGCATGCCCAGCAGCGTGATGTCCTGTGGCAGGAATTCGCAGGAGGGTTAATGATGTGGGTGGCCATAACCACACCTACCAGCAGGTGCGCAGACACTGCACAAACCTGATCAGACATGCAGAACAGTGTGCAAATGCAATTGCCAGGGAACAAGGTACAACAGGTGGTGGGCCACCAACCCAGCCCCCACTCACATGTACCGAGGAGCTACTGGCCAACCTGGGCACACCATCAGAACAGCATCCACAAACCATAGCTGCCATCGTGGAGGTTGGTGTCTCCCAACCACTGATCCTGGAGTTGCCTGGTAAGTCACTACTGCACATATAACTATTATATCCCATTTAGTTGCATGTGTCACTGTACAATATGTAATGTAACATCATATGCAAGGTATGTTTACATACATGCCGCATACTATAGTATGCTACCCTGTGTATTCACACATGTGCATACTCCATAGTCTATCCTATTGTACTGGTGAATGTGTTAACATGCACATTGCACTCTGTAGCTGTCATACAGTTATGGATAATGATCATACTGCTGTGTCACCCCTATATAGGTACCTCTGGTGTGCCGCAGACAGCAGGCCATTGCAGGTAAGACAGTTATAAGTATCAGGCATGTTAATGCACAGATCTATTTGCCATGTGGCCAGTTAAGACATGTACACATAATGTATGGTCCGGTCACGATATACAGGTCGCATCTTTAATCAATCACACTGGCTACCCATGTGCAATACATACAAACTAAATGAAACACCGACATGAAACCACAGAAACTGTCATTGCTAGATGTGTGGACAGCTGTGCATACAATGGTGGAGGTGTTGTTCAATGTAGGAGTATGTACTATACATCAGAGCAACACATGTGGGGTACGCAAACAGTACTACACAGTGAGCTGGAGTATGGGCAGCCCACAGGATTCATCATTGTGGAATATGCCCCTGCAATGAGTGCACACATTGTGATGTGCCATCTGACATGTAGTGGTCTGGCTGCAACATTGTCTCACTATCCCATAAAACATACCCTACATACCAAACATACAGCCCTTTGTCTGCATAACCCAGTGGACAGTGGAGTATCTGACATCTATGGATGTATGTCATATAGGACAACACAGACATGTGAGATAGATGGCCATCACAAACATTTGGCCAACACATGTTCACACATGTCCATGGAGGATGGCCAGAGACATGTAGCAACACACAGTAGATGTGATGTGTTTGTGTGTACACCATATTGTACATTGGCTACACATGGTCCAACTATAGCCTTTGTTGAATGGCTATATAGCAGATGTGGAACACTGGACATCCTACAAGCCTGTTCACAGCTTGTGGAGGCATCACTTAATTCAACCACATAAGATGTGTTGAACATCATGACTGTGTCACAGCATGACAGTAGTCACCTGTACAGCATCCACATACATACACAGACACCACATCAGGCCACAGATGCAATACATTTCCCTTGCTGCTGTTGGAAATCACTGTCAGCCATGCACCTCATGTGTGTGGTACACAAATGTCATGTGGGACATGGTGTATTGACAAGTCTGCCATGTGTGGACATGGTTGCCAGGCAGCTAATAAATGTTATCAGTTGTGCAGGGGTGTCATCCGTATGTCCTTCAGTGACCTGCCACACATGACACATCATGGTTTAGTGTATATACACCTCAGCAATGTGGGTCACAATCCACAGAATTTATGTATTGTGTATGCACACAGTCATGGCTATGCACTGTGTGTGTAATCCACACTGTATAGCAATAGAGACACCTCATGATTCCATGTAATGGCACTGTGTCTGTACTTCACACTGTATAGCAATATAGATGCTTCATAATACCCTTCAATGGTCGGGCACATCTGCTAAAAGTGCATTCTGTCTGTAGTGTGTACAGACAACACTGCAATGTGACACCATTACACTGCTGTACATGTGTCAGGACACCATTGTGTCAAACATGTATGCATGTCAATGCACACGTCAGCAGATTACATGTCATACTACATGTTAATGTTAAGGTCATATGCCTCACATCAGTCATGTGTACTGTTAACCTGTGCTGGTCCACATGGTGTAACACAGGGATGCATGCTTATTACCATGATTGTGTGAAATGCATGGCTTCTGCTATGACACATGCTTGCTGTTGTGTGCAACCCAGGGATGTATGATAACTACCACTATTAATGTCTGAGATGCATGCCATCTACTGTATCGCATGCATGTTGCATGCCTTCTGTCAAATCACATGCATTGTGTGTGTGTGTGTGTGTGTGTGTGTGTGTGTGTGTGTGTGTGTGTGTGTGTGTGTGTGTGTCTGTCTGTGTGTGCATCTGTGTGTGCGTCTGTGTGTGTGTGTCTGTGCGTGTGTCTCTATTGTAATGTAAAGTCTTTGTTTGCCTTCACAGGTGATGTAGGTGTGTTACCCTCCTGTGGTCTATCTAATGTTAGTGTCCCCACAGACTCTAGCAGTGATGATGAACATATGCTTGAGATACAGGCAGGGTTGTCAGGGGCGGAATCTGTGCCATTGGTTGCCATTCCACCTATACCCCCCTCTTCCCCACATGCAGTTCTCATGCCAACACGTACCCCATCACCAGTGGCCATAAAGGAAGGACAGTTAGTGTGTGTTAGCGTGGAACAGGAACATGCGGTGGCTACAGAAGGTGTGTATTCACTCCATGGTGTCAGTCAAATGACTGCAGATGTGCCACACAGGCATGTGGCCAGTGCTGCTCATAGGAGGACCTCTGGCCAACATGCACCTGCAGGACAGAGCGCAGCAGCTGGTGTCACCAGATGCATGTTTCAGACTATAATAGCATGTGCTGAATGGCAGAACAGAGAAGGGCAGAGGCTTCAGAGGGTTGCTATCCATTCTTTAAATGACAATATCCAGGCATTGGCAAATGCTCAACAGCAGATTGCTGAAGTTTTGGACAGATGATTGGGTGACATAGTTGGAATCCTTGACCATGGCATGAGAATCTGCGAGCGTGAGTTGTCGGTGCTGGAACATCTGGTAGGAGTGAGGCGTAGGGCACGTGGACGTAGGCCAGCTACACCACCTGGTGCAGGTCTACGTGAATGAGCTACCTTACATGCTCACTCCCATAGTGCCGGTAGCAGCAGCAGTGCAGCTGGTGCTGCGATGTCCACACCAGGACACAGCAGGCTATGTGGATGTGGCCTTGGATGGTCCCAATGGGGACACGGTTCCAGTGGACATGTGTCATTGGACAGTATCCAATCTTTACCTCTGCCTGGTAGTGCCCGTGCAACCCCTGGCAGGCACAGGTCACGTGGCTGTGGCCGGACACCGTGAGCTGTAAGTCCTGGTCTGTACAGCCTGGAGCTGTCAGTAATACCCCTGTGTAGGCCAGACACATGGCAGAACTGTGTGTACACATACATGCACACACCAGAAACATCTGTAGGGCACCACAACACTCACATGCGTAACAACCACACATGGCCAATGAGATTACAGGCCCTAACCCACACACAAGATGTCATCCACTGGTGCAGCCTAGGCCCCTGGCAGACATTATCACCCTGTGCATATGATGATGCCTGTGCCACATCCCTGTCCTCCACACCATCGGTGCAGGGACATGCTCATATGGTCTGATGCACAGGGTGAACAGAATAGGGAGATAATTGTATATTAAAATTGTTGTGTACTGTTGATATGCAGCAGACATACCATGTATTACAGGTTTAGAATGCATTGTTTTATGTTCACAGTATGTGTCTTGGTAACAACAGTAACAGCATGTTGTTAATGATGCCCTGCTTCCCTCCTTAAGGTCTAATTGCATGTGCCATTAAGTACCAGTGTTTGCAGTATCCCATGTGTAAATGTGGACTACTCACAGGCATGTATGGCAATACCAGCATGCTATACGTAGCTTTAACCTCACTGTTAGAAAGGCTGACATTCCAAAGATGTCTGCACATCTACTGATCCAGGAGCATGTGAGCTGTGTACTAAGCTACAGTGGCTAGAGACGTGACATCCATACCGGGTGACATCACAGGTACAGCTACATGGTGCAGGGAGTTTACATAGCAGTCTAGCTGATGTCAAGAGTAGAGGCTAGTTGATAGCATGAGGCCTCACTGTGTAGCAGTAATACACATTCACATTACAGGATGAGAACACACAACTACACACACACACACACACACACACACACACACACATACACACACACACACACACACACACACACACACACACACACACACACACACACACACACACACGTATTCGTACATATGTATTCAGACACAGCAACACGCCCACACTCACGGGGTCAACGACACTGTAACACACACACACACACACACACACACACACACACACACACACACACACACACACACACACACTTGATAGTGTTGAGGTGAGGACCCCTGCCTATGTGGTAATCACCGTTACAGTACTGTGCACCCACATGATGTGACACAGAGAATGAACATGTACAGGTAGTCAGTAATGCCTAAGACCGATGGCATCAACAGGGTAGTAGATTGCATCACCTGGAGGGGTTAGGGGTCCTATCTGTTCACTATGGTAGCATACATCCTCACTTCATGGACCAGACATCCATACATACATACACACACACACTGTGGAGTCCACAATTGAATTCACCTATGTCATGCACATACAGATAGCTAACATGTGTGTGATACGCACACCGCCCCTGCCTATGTCTTGCTTTCTACACTACAGTATGTACAGATCTCTACAACAGTGTACAGGGGTGTGTAACAATTGGGATGTATTCCCCACCATACATGGCATATATGGACACTCAAGCAAACACACCTTGCAGTACTGTGAATCAAACACCTGCTATCTTATGAGACGTATGACAGACATGCAGTAGTATTGCCCGCATTACAATGTATATCGACGCTACCTTCAGCAATTGTGCTGCCATATGCACACGGGAGGTCTTAAGTGTTACAGGTGTCAAGTGATTTACAGACAGTGACACCCTGACCGCTGTGTAGGTTGTATGTCTTCACCTTCAATTAACAGAAACATAGCTTAGTGTTTGCACATGTTATGGTAGGATGGCTTGTGACACACCTGTGAGCTGTCTTCACCAAACAACCATCTGCAATGTTCGCCCACCACTTTATGTACACACATCCATCCATACCTAATGTACATCTTACCATACTGTCAGTATTTCACCATATACAGGCATCAATGATGGGGCTGCATTGCAACTGCATGTTGTAGTAAGACACAGATCAACTGCAAACATCAGCTACTGCACACGCATGGTAGCTGAATGCACACCACTAAATGTACATGTGCGTAGGTCCTACATTCTAGTCATTTAGCCATGTTTGTAGGCATTGCAATTGGTGGACATATGTGATGACATACATGACACATGGACTGTTGTATGATATGATAGTTGTCATGGGTAACCAGTACAGAGGGAATGTTAACTCAGTCAACATTACTATCACACCTTATGTACTGTTAGCATTCAACAGCCATGGATCTACCTTCCATGTGCATGTGTGTAATTGCTGTAGCCACTTGTCTGCATGAAGGACAGCAACAGCTATGCTATGTACATATGCGTTGTGTGTGTGTGGGGCATGTACATATCAATGGCAGGTACATGTATGTCATATCCAAACATGAGTGTGTTTACTGGTGTACAGCAACAGTTATCTGTTACAGCTGTATATGACCCAAGGCCCCTGTTATGTGTACAGCTGACCTGGTTATGACCAGTGGTATCATTGCATTGCATAACACATGATGGAACCGTGTCAGTACATGGCTAGTCTGCACAGTTGCTGTAGAGCTAGGTACAGTCCACTGGTCATGAGTAACATGGTGTACTAATGTATGTTCTGCCACATGTATGGATGTGTGTTGCTGGTCCAAGGACATGGTGATGTCTGAGGGCTACATCGTAGAATGCGGCTTTTAACACTGTGATCTGCACCTGACACATATGTGATGGCTTTTGAGAGTGTACTGGTCAGTACATGTGAGTGGCCTTCATGTACATGGGGACACTACCACCTGGAGTGGTCTGTAATGGTGTTATGGCCCACAGGTCTGTATCTGAGGTATACAGTGGTAGTGCTATTGTGCACAACTGAGCCTTATGCCAGGTGATCCTCACTGCACAGATGTTAGTATTACTCATTGTTGGATCTAGATTGGCAGCTGTGATTACAAACGCTACACATCTAGCACTGTTTAGCATACACATACAATGCAGTCATCCTGTAGGTGTCAGAGTGTTTACCTAGTCTCAGGACATTCATCTATTAATGGTACTATATGGGTGAAGTAGCCACTCCTGGCAGGACATCACCATGGGTGGTATTAGTGTGCCAGGTTTAGATTGGTACAGCTAAGGTGATGGACAGCAGCAGACATTGTGTAGAAGACCGGTGTCAGATATATGTAGTGCAGTGTTCATGCTAACAATGATGACTATCAACACACTGTGCCCTTCCGTGTTTAGAATCAGAGTGCATACAAGACTGCCCTTCGCTACTAAGTGTGTGAGCATGCCCAGTACGCCGTTGTGTAGATGGATACATAGTGCATTCCAAACGGACGTGTGCTACTAATTGTGTGAGCATGCCCAGTGACACCTTGTGTCGGTTATGTGCCTCTATGTGTATGGGAATGAATATTGTAATCCTGTATAGTGATAGTGGTCATCCAGGCAACAGATGGCCATACCCCACTTCAGGATGGATTCCTACATTGAACACACTGGTTCACAGGTATGTACACCATAACTGCCAGCATCCATGTTGATGTCCGCATTCCTAAAAGGTCATATTGACTGTCTTGAAAGGTGTAGTTTCTATGGCACGTCTCATATCTATGTAGTGTTGTAATAGTGGTCCATAGATAGGCAGTTGTCCTGCTCACACCACTAGCGTGTGTTTATCTCTATCTGCCTTGGGACAGTAATATGCTTTGAGACTGCTCACACTCCATACAATCCCTATCGGCATCTGTTCCATTGCTGATTATGTCACCCACCTAGAAGTATGCCTCTGGGAGTGCTGTTATCCAGTAATTTCGGTAGTGCGTTCTGTAACTGCGTAATGGTGTAGTGTGATAAGGAATTTAGGTCTATGTTCTAATCCCAGCCATGCCAATTTTGTGTGTGTGTGTGTTTCCATCTGCCTGTGGACAGAGTAATGCTTTTGGACTGCTCACTCTCTATACAATCCCTATCAGTGTCTTTTCCATTGCTGATGATGTCACCCACCTAGAAGTATGCCTCTGGGAGTGCTGTGGTCCAGTAATCTCAGTTGCACCTTCTATAACTGCGTAATGCTGTAGTGTGATAAGGTAGTTAGGTCTATGTTCTAATCCCAGCCCTACCAATTGTGTGTGTGTGTTTCCATCTTCCTGGGGGCAGAGTAATGCTTTTAGACTGCTCACTCTCCACACAATCCCTATCGGCGTCTTTTCCGTTGCTGATGATGTCACCCACCTAGAAGTATGCCTCTGGGAGGTCTGTGATCCAGTAATCTCTGTAGCACATTCTGTAACTGGGTAATGCTGTAATGTGATAGAATAGACAGGTAGGTGTTCTATTCCAAGGCATGACAGGTGTGTGTGTTTGGAAGTCATATTCTATGTGTTGGTATCTGTGAGTGACTAGCTCCAGGATGTGTTGAGCGTGTTTTGTTGTTTTCCTATATAGTGTTCACAAATGTCACAATCGCCCAAGAGACTGTGTTGGCAAGACATACACATACATTCACCAATAGGTCTGGTGAGTAAATGTCAGCAGTCCTACTCTTGCCCTTAATACACTCTGACCCGTGTGATGCAACAAAACACACTTGCCGTGATAGTAGCACCACTACATAATGCAGGTGGCACATGTGGTTTCCTTTTCATTCTTGTCTAATGCTTTGGTGTCATGTGGTCCGCTTAGGCATAGGCCAACTAGGCGGCCGCCTAGGGCACCAGTCTAGCAGGGGCACTTGTTCAGTGTTTATTTGGTGTAGGTAGACCAGGATGGGGGCACTGGGTGGTGTGGTGGGGGGGCGCCATGGAGCCCTTTTGCCTAGGGCACCAGTTGACCTAAGGCCGCTCCTGTGATATATATTTTATATCTACATATGTGTGTGTATATGTATATATGTGTGTGTGTGTCTATATACACACACACACACATATATATATATATATATATATATATATATATATATATATATATATAGACATTAGCACACATAAATCTACATGATGGAATACATGTCCTATACTATTGAATGCCTGTGCTGGATGATCTGTACGTGATCACCTTGGATGTATGTATATCTGCCACGGCTTAGTGGTAGAACACATCATCTGTAGTGTGCAGTGCCCCGGGTTCTAGTCATGTAGAGACCGGTTATTTTGTTGCTGGGAAGAACAAGGGACATCAAATGCAGTGATAGTAAGGCACCTTTAACCAGTTGTGTGTGGATCTGTGTGACAGTAAGCAGTGGTTATTATTTTGGAGGCTCAGTATGGGTCATATAACTATGCATTAGAAGATAATACTATGCAAATGAGGTTGAAAATGGTGAATCCCATTTATCCCCAGGGTGTGATGCAGAT
The DNA here is from genome assembly GCF_019279795.1 of Protopterus annectens. Lineage (NCBI taxonomy): Eukaryota > Metazoa > Chordata > Ceratodontiformes > Protopteridae > Protopterus > Protopterus annectens. The sequence goes on from NC_056727.1 coordinate 1,164,160,000, forward strand.
CCCAAGAGTGTATGTGTGTAGATAGCCGGGTGCAGGACTCGAATATAGGTGAAAGCATGGGGGGGGTGTCAGGCATAATGTACGTACATTGGAGCCCTGTGTCTCGGGATTGCTCCTGCCTTAGCACACCTAAGCTAGGGGTGTGTCTATACCTGCTTAGTGAAATTGGGAGGGACAACAGCAGTAGTGGAGTAGTCAAGGTGAACAAGCTGCACAAACAGGTGATAATTAGCACAATCAGCAGATTACATGCTCAGCCCGGCCCAGAACACTACGGTAAAGTGAGAAAGCACCATACACACAAATTTTTTCCACAGTCTGCACCACCGTTGTATACATACGGGGACATTTCTCAAAACAATCCAACCAAATGAGAAGGGCTGCAGCAGGCAACATAGACCAACATGTGCAGGAGGCTGAGGGTGGCGAGGATGTGAATGCTGCCAAACAACCCTCAGTGAGGAGACAGAGAAGACTTTACAGACCCAGGGTAACCTACCAGGGGCTACATGAGCTGGAGATAGTGGAGCGCTATGGGGTGGACAGAGACCTCCTACAGCAGATTGTTGAGCTGTGCTGGCCACACCTGACACATCGAACAGGCCGAGGGAAACCCATCCCAGTGGATACCAAGGTATGTGTAGGCCTAGGTATACTAGCCACAAGTACCTCCCAAAGCACAACTGGGGATATCATGAGAATCTCACAGGTAACTGCATCCAGAGTATTGCACCAGTTCCTAAGTGCCATGTCACCACAGGCCAGTGAGCACTTACATGTCCTCAACACACGTGAGGTGTTGACCAGAAATATGCGTCTCTTCCACCAAATGGCAGACTACCCTGGGGTAGTGGGTGCTATAGCCTGCACGCACGTATGCATCAAAGCACCACCCGGTGAGTAGGGTAGGGCCTACATTAACCGCGGGGGCATCCCCTCCATCAACTGTTAGGTCGTATGCGATGGCCAGGGCATTATACCAAATGTGTGTGCTGGCTGCCTTGAAAGCTATGACGATTACAATATATAGCATCTGACAAAGCTGTACCACACCTTGACCAATATGGACATCCCCTACAGTCACCTAGTGGGGGATGCTGAGTAAACACTGGAGCCGTGGCTGATGACACCCATCAGCAATACACACACACACCTGAACAACTACGCCATAATGAGGCACATGCACAGGCAAGACATATAATCGAGAGTGTGTTTGGGATGCTCAAGTCACGGTTCCAGTGTCTGGACACATCTGATGGAGCCTTGCAGTATTCACCAGCTACATGCACCCAAATTGTTATGGTATGTGCTATGCTACACAATATGATCCTGTGGAAACAGCTGCAGCAGGAACAGAATGGGGCAGGGCCACACAGCCCCCCACCAATGCCAAGGCCTGTACAGTCACAGTGTGACTCGGAGGAGGAACTGCCTGAGCTGGACCCAGTAGGCGAAAGGAGGCATGCACTGTATGACCTGCCCTTGGCAAAGAGGCAACACATGGCATATGCACCGACACAGTAGGTACCCAGGGAATTTCACCCTCTCTGACTCACACAGACAGTAAAAGGGATGCCAAACATGACACTACCTGTGCTCAGCCATGTATAGGAAGTGCACTGTGTGCATCCAACATAGGCAGCCCTCCAGCACCATCCTCAGGTCTGGCACACCCTCAAGGTAAGTCAATCAACCTTACCAATTGGCAGTTGTATTAGAATGTGTTTTTACCTGTAGCTATTGTATGGATGTGCGCATGCAAGGGAATTTGGTGGCCGAATATTAGGGCAATGGACAGTACATTTCCATAGTGGCACCATGACATCTGTAGCACATACCGGGGTCACAATAGTAGCTAGTAGTACACAGGGTGTCCTAACCCACTGCAGGTTATGGGCTGAACATCATGTGTGTCCATAGAGCTCACACAAGTCTCAAACAGCTGGACAGGTGTAGACCAAAACAGACAAATGCTATACAATGGCCGCTGGATATGCCCAATGGATGACCCCCCCCCCCCCCACAGACACACACACAGACTACAGCAGGCCAGGCAGTTGGATGTAGGTTGTGAAGGCTAGGACGTCTGAAACCACTATGCTGGTAAATAAAGCTAGGATCTGATTTACACTGGTATGCCTCTAGCCAGCACATTAGATAGGTCCACACACTTCAATGGAGTACCTAGCATACCAGTACAGTAGTAGCAAAAGTGTACAACTGTCAGCTGTGCCTCCCTTCCAACGTACACATGTAAAGGTCATGTGCGCCACCCCCGGGTGCTGTATAAGAATGTGGATAAAGTTGGATGTCCCCCCACACTGTGCAGAAATGTAGCGACAGTCAAAGCCACATGACCGATGGATACCCTGCAGACATAGCATGCCACTTGTCAGTGTACAATGCAGGGGTTGGCACCACAGTACTGACTACCTGGACATGTAACACATGTGATCCAGTTGACCATACTGGGCATGCTCAAACACATGAAGGTATGACTGTAATGTCAGTCGACGGCATGCGTAACGGTCATACTGGGCATGCTCACACACTTAAACACAAGACGGCCAGGTCTGCAAACACCAGTGGTCCGGACATATCTGCCAGTACATTGCTATACTGTTGGATGACTGTGCTGTATGATATGTGTGTGGTACTGTCTATTGTCTGTATATATGCCATGGTGTATTGGTAATTCAGATCAGCTGTGTGCGCAGTGTGTTGCTACCAACACTTGCAAAGGACTGTTCTTTGTTTGCGGCCAGAACAAGGCCTTTGGATACGGAGTGTGTAAGGCACACTGCAGCAGTTGGGAGTGGTTGTGCATGGGTTTGCGTGGTGTTTAGCACTGCTGACCTCTGGTTACAGCTCCTTATACTTGTTTAGAATCAACATTTCTTTAACTGTGCAATACTCGCATACTGGTAGACAAACACGCTTATACCCGCTCGTTCCCTCACTTGCACGTGCACCGACATTGGTGCTTGCATTTGTCACTCATGCTGGGTGGGTGCGATCCCTTGTGATGCCTATTACATCAGACTACATGATTACAGTATCAGGTATGGCTGACCATTATGCGACGGCAGGCGTTCGACTATACGGAATCGGCGGCCTGTCCAGTGACATAATCATATTATATGCATATTCCTCATATAATCTGCTCCCATCTGGCTGATACATGGGAACTGATACTCTGCAATGCAGACAAGTAAATGTGTTTTGGGAAACACATCTTTCTGCCGAGTCATGCTACCGCATACCTATTGTAGGTTTTCCACCTTTTAAATTGTCCGAAGTGAGACTTTAGGATTAACACCTTTCCCACT